>NC_091438.1:139777408-140077408 GCF_964237555.1 Oryctolagus cuniculus | reverse complement strand
AAGGTCACACAGCCGGGAAATGGCAGAACTCTGATCTGAACCCAAGGCTGGCTCACAGAATCAAGTTTCTACAGCTCTGCCAGGTGACAGCTCTGCTTCTCCCAGCCCTCTGCCCGGCCTCCCCACCCAGATGAGAAAGCACAGGCAGGCCGGCCTCCTCCTCTCCGGCAGTAAGTCCACGCCAGCAGGTCCAGGCCTGGCGCAGTGCTTGCCCAAGAGGACAGAGTGGGATGCGCTTCCCGGGCCTGCCGGCCTTTCCCACCTGTCCATGCCCACACCTTGACCCTCAGCTGCCTTCATGGACAACAACCACTGGCAGCACACACGTCTGGATTCAAATACCAGATCATCCCTTATCAGCGTGGGGCCTTGGGCAATTCAACTTCCCGAGGTTTCAGAGTCTTCATCCTTAAAAAGGGACAGGAGGGGCCAGTGCTGTGGCACAGCGGGTTAAAGCCCTGGCCTGAAGCACCAGCATCCCATATGGGCACTGGTTCTAGTCCTGGCTGCTCCTCTGCCAACCCAGCTCTCTGCTATGGCCTGGGAAAGCAGTGGAAGATGGCCCAAGTCCTTGGGCCCCAGCACCAGTATGGGAGACCTGGAAGAAACTCCTGGCTCCTGGCTTTGGATTAGCCCAGCTCCAGCCATTTCGCCTTTTAGGGAGTGAACCAGTGGATGGAAGACTTCTGTCTCTGCCTCTCTAACTCTGCCTTTCAAATAAATAATAATAAATATTTTTAAATGAAAAAATACTCATGGTAAATTCCATACATAGTTTAAAAAAATAAAAAGTATGAGTCATCTCTGACCCTCACCCTCCTCTGATCCAAATCTACCTGACATTGCTGGACTTTTGCTGATAGTTCTTGATTCCGACCTTCGTTCTTGGGGGTGCTCTGACACCTATCTGCCACCAGATGGTGCTGTGGGTCCACTTTCCTGAAGCCCACGCCCAGGTCCAGGCAAAGCAGGCGGGGGCCGCCAGGCCAGGGATGATCCCGGGAGGTGACTATAGCAATTTCAAAGACCCAAGCCCCAGCTGGCTCTGCCATAGGGATTCCAGCAAGGACCTGACAGGAGGACCGGCTGCATAATTTATTGGACTCTGGGTAAAGTGTAAATGCCTTGTAGAGGCAGCCCGGGGAATGCCTGGAAGCCAGCAGAAGAGGTTTAGCCCTCCAGAGCCGACTGCTAAAATGTGGGGAATTCAGGAGCCCTGCTGAACACAGCCTTTATAAAAAATTGCATTGTATAAGCTCACAGTGAAATAAATCACACAAAAACAAAGGTACTGTCCTAAACTTATCACTATGTGATTTTAAAATTTTTTTTAAATATTTATTTATTTAATTATTTGAAAGGCAGAGGAAGAGAAGGACACACACACACACAGAGAGAGAGAGAGAGAGAGAGAGAGAGAGAGAGAGAGAGAGATTTGTCTGCCTGTTCCCTCCCTAAATGTCCACGAAAGGAGGGCTGGGCCAAGCCAAAGCCAGGAGCCAGAAACTCTGTAGGGTTCTCCCATCTGGCTGGCAGGGACTCAAGCGCTTGAGCCCTCATCTGCTGCTTCTCAGATGCAACCAGGAAGCTGGATCAGTGGCTGGGACTTGAAACAGACACTGAGATGGGGGGTAGTGTCCCAAGTCACAGCTTAACCCACGCACCACAACACCTGCCCCAGTTATTTTGTCTTTTATGTTAGAGGCGCGCACACACACACACACAGAGGCATAAAGGCAGGGCGTTTTGTCTTTCTTGTTCACTTGTCTAGGTGTTGGGGTAGACAAGTAAACAAGGAAGACAAAACGCCCTGCCTTTATCCCTGTGCGTGCCTCTGACATAAAACAATGACAAGTCCATAATAGATACTCAATATCTGAAGAGTGAATGAAAGAAAACAGGTAAGGAAAGTGAGGACAAAGACAGGACTAGCTTCTGGTTCACTTCCAAATGCCTGCCACAACCAGGGCGGGTCCAGAGCTGAGGCCAGGTCTCCCATGCAGGTGGCAGGGACCCAGTCACTTCCCAGGGTGCACATTGGCAGGAAGCTGGAATCGGGAGGCGAGTCTGAAATAGACAGCAGGTTCTGCGATACAGGATGCAGGTGCTTTCATAGGTGTCTATGTCCATCCTTGTAACTACTTGGATACATTTTGCTGTCATCTGTGCTCACGTGGACAGTATCCACGTGCTGTACTCACAGCGGGGAGTTGCTTGCCACATGGCTTCCAGGCCCTGCAGGCAGTGGCGTCACCGTTGGTAACAACTGACTGGGCTGGGAGTGTTTAAGCTATTAAACTTGCCAAACACTACAAATGGTGCTCCCTCCCTCTGGCCACAACCGACCAGTAGAGTTTTAGCCGTGGTCCTGGTTGTGTGATTTGAGCAAAGCCCTATTCCTTTGAGCCTCCCATACATTCACGTGTCACTTTGTCGTTCACCAAAAGGGAGCATCCTCTGCGTGCTGGGCACTCTGGTCCCGCGAGACTCTGTTAAGTGCCCAGGGAGACTCTGTAGTCCAAAGAGCACAGGATGTTGTCCCGAGAGAGCTGTTTGGCCTTGCTGTGGGGGTGGCTCTGCCCGGCTCAGGGGTACAAGCCATGGTTTCATTCTATGCTTCATCCTCCATGTTAGTAAGATCTTAATAATGATCGGGGGCGGCCGGCGCCGCGGCTCACTGGGCTAATCCTCCACCTTGCGGTGCCGGCACACCAGGTTCTAGTCCTGGTCGGGGCGCCAGATTCTGTCCCGGTGGCCCCTCTTCCAGGCCAACTCTGCTGTGGCTAGGGAGTGCAGTGGAGGATGGCCCAAGTACTTGGGCCCTGCACCCCATGGGAGACCAGGATAAGCACCTGGCTCCTGGCTTCGGATCAGCGCGGTGCACCGGCCACAGCGCGCCGGTCGTGGCGGCCTATGGCAGGTGAACCAACGGCAAAAAGGAAGACCTTTCTCTCTGTCTCTCTCTCTCTCACTGTCCACTCTGCCTGTCAAAAAAAAAAATAATGATGGAGGCTGGCACTGTGGCACAGTGGGATAACACCCTGGCATGAAGCACCTGCATCCCATATGGGTGCCAGTTCGAGACCCAGCTGCTCCTCTTCCAATCCAGCTCTCTGCTATGGCCTGGGAAAGCAGTAAAAGATGACCCAAGTCCCTGGGCCCCTGCACCCACATGGGAGGCCCGGAAGATTCTCCTGGCTTCTGGCTTCGGATTGGTGCAGCTCTGGCTGTTGCGGCCATCTGTGGTGTGAACCATCAATGGAAGACCTCGCTCTCTGCCTCTCTCTGTGTAACTCTGACATGCAAATAAATAAATAAATCTTTAAAATAAATAATAATGATGGTGTCTCTCCAGCTGCCTCCATCATTGCTTCGGGGGCTCACACATCAGGAGCCCTCTCCCTGGCTACACCGGGGTGGTGGTGGGGGAGAAAGATCCAGTCCCCCAGGCTTCTATTGAAGGACACATCAGTGGGAGGTGAGAAGTGGAATTGCCTTTGCCACAACACTGAGGCTTTTCCCAAAGAGAGGCGAGGGTTGGAAGCAAAAGGGTCGAACATCAACTGTCTCATCCACGCCCTTCGCAGCCAAGCACGCACTGTGTCCCACACTGAGACATGCTTCTCACGACAGCAGAAAGCAGCTATGGCTTCTATAACTGTCGATGCTTTCAATCGCTCCCCAAAACCCCGACGTGCCTCCTCCAGCTTTCTCTCAAGCCCTGTAGCCTGTGTCCCTCTTCGACTGCCCAGGGACAGACGCGGAGGACAGGGAGAAGAGAAAGAAGTATTGCAAACAGCTCAGTGTTATACGCCGAGGAAGGATACTAAGCTGGAGCCTCTAATCCTCACCTCTGTGGTCCGCTCTGAGGCTGACCTTGTAACGTAGTCCAGGTGTCCTCCGCCTCCCGTCAGCAACAAGGTAGTCGAGTCCTTTGCCCATGAGAGAGACCCCAGCCTGTGGCGTAGCAGGTAAAGCCGCCGCCTGCAGTGCCAGCATCCCATATGGGCGCTGGTTCAAGTCCCAGCTGCTCCACTTCCGATCCAGCTTTCTGCTATGGCCTGGGAAAGCAGTGGAAGATGGCCCAGGTCCTTGGGCCCCTGCACCTGCATGAGAGACCTGGAAGAAGCTCCTGGCTTCAACCGGTGCAGCTCTGGCCATTGCGGCCAATTGGGGAGTGAACCAGTGGATGGAAGACTCTCTCTCTCTTTCTCTCTCTCTCTCTCTCTCTCTCTCTCTCTCTCTTTTCTTCTCTCTCTGTATAACTTTGACTTTCAAATAAATAAATAAATGGATAATTTTTTTTTAAAAGAGCTGGGTGCCTGGGGAGATTGCCTCATGTGGACTCACGCTGGTCTCACGGTGAGCTGGGCTGCAGGTTAAGGCAGCGGGAACAGGACCCTGTGTTGAGGCTCTCACTGTTCCTTTTTGCCTCAGTGTGGTGGCAGCCACTGATTTCTGCTCGATGGTTAGAGTTTAAAATCCTACAAAATACCAGCAGCTTTATTTTTTTGGCCTGGTTGTTCAGTGCTATGAGGTGCCCCCAATGATGAGTGGCAATTTCAACTTCCAAATTTTGCCACTGGTGGAAGTGTTCCTCCCTTGGATGCTAAAAACTTCACCATAGCTCCCTCCCCAGAGTCATGGAGCCAGTAGACAAATGGTTTTCGAGTGAGCTAAAAAAGCTTCCTTGACAGATAAACCACTCCCCCATTCAGTCTTGTTTCTGAACTCTGGCTGGCTCGGGGGGGAGTACGTGGTTCGAAGTATAGACTGTAGCCTGCAGTCTCCCTCCCTGGGCTTCCCACATTCTAGAAGGCTGACTGAGGACGCTCAGGTTACACCAGTGCATGCGGGCTGGCAGCTCACTGTCTTTTTTCCAGTAAAGTTTTTTTACTTATTTTTTATTTATTTATTTTTTTATTTATTCAAAAAGCAGAGTGACAGAGACAGAGCAAGACAGACAGGCCTCCCATCTGCTGGTTCACGCCCCAAATGTCTGCAACATCCGGGGTCGGACTAGGCAGAAGCCAGGAGCCCAAAACTCCATCAGAGTCTCCCACGTGGGTGGCAAGGACGTCATGCGCTGCTTTCCTAGGGTGCCTTAGTAGGAGGCTGGGTTGGAAGCGGAGCAGCTGCGCCACATGCCCGCCCCTCACTTCTTTTCCTTATGAAGACTGTTCCATGGTCAGAGACAACATTGTGGGTTAAGCCACCACCAGGGACACGAGCATCTCATATGAGCACTAGTTCATGTCCTGGCTGCTCCACTTCCAATCCAGCTCCCTGCTGACGTGTGTGGGAAAGCAGTGGAAAGGCCCAAGTGCTTGGGCCCCTGCACCCATGTGGGAGGACCCAGATGCAGTTCCTGGCTTTGGCCTGGCCCACTCCTGGCCATCGTGGTCAACTGGGGAGTGGATCAGTGGGTAGAAGATCTCTCTCTTTTTCTCTCCCTTTCTCTCTGTAACTCTGCTTTTCAAATAAATCTTTTTAAAAAATGAAGCATCATTGTGTGGGACACCAAGACTGTATGGAGTCCATGGTTGGAGGTTCTGGTAGAGAGGAGACGGAGGCAGGAGAAGCAAACTCAAATTTGGAATGAGTACCTTCTCCAGGGAGACACGTTGCTTCCCTTTCACAGGGTGTGGGTCTGCGTAATTAACCTGCCAACCAGCAGCCACTGGCACCAAGCCAGGGGTCAAGGACTGGTTGCTGCTGCTGGGTAAATGGGGCATCAGTGGCAGTGGGAAGCCTGGTTGGCTTTGCAGCAGGATACTGTTGTTCTTGAACCCATGCATCTTCCCCGCTCCTGTTGCCATGGTTCTTTGTCCGTGAACCCACTGAACGTGAACTGGACTGGCTGGGGGCGTGGGGGAAGGCCGTCTTAGTGCACGGAACATCTTGTCTGCTGATGCTAAGAGCCTCCCCCACAGCAGGGCCCACGGTGAGTCATCAGTTGGTATACCTGCTGTCACCATCTGGACCATTCTCGGAAATCCACTTTTCTCAAACTTATTTGTCATTAACTTCTGATCTTTTAAAAATTATTTATGGCTGGCGCTGTGGCTCTAGCACCCTGGGTTCTAGTCCTGGTTGGGGCGCCAATTCTGTCCCAGTTGCTCCTCTTCCAGGCCAGCTCTCTGCTGTGGCCAGGGAGTGCAGTGGAGGATGGCCCAAGTGCTTGGGCCCTGCACCCGCATGGGAGACCAGGAGGAAGCACCTGGCTCCTGGCTTCAGATCGGCCAGTGCCGGCTGTAGCAGCCATTTGGGGGGGGGGGTGAACCAATGGAAGGAAGACCTTTCTCTCTGTGTGTCTCTCTCTCTCACTAACTCTGCCTGTCAAAAAAAATTATTTATGTAGGGGGTCAGCATTGTGGCATAGAGGGTTAAGCTGCCACCTGGGACACCAGTATCCCATACGGGTGCCGGTTTATGTCCTGGTTGCTCCACTTCCTATCCAGCTCCCTGCTAATGTACTTAGGAAAGTAATGGAAGATGGCCCAAGTACCTGGCCCCCACCCCGTGTGGGAGACCCAGAAGAAGCTCTGGTTTTCCTGGCTTCAGCCTGGTCCAGTGCTGCCTATTGTTGCCATCTGGAGAGTAATCAGCATATAGAAGATCTCTTTCTGTCTCTCCCTTGCTCTCTGTAACTCTAGCTTTTAAAAGAAATAAATTTTTTAAAAATAATTTATTTTAATTTGTTTGAAATGCAGAAAGGGAGAGAGAGAGAATCTATATTCCATTAGTTGGTACACTTATTTAATAAATCTTTTTTTTAGGCCGGTGCCGTGGCTCATTAGGCTAATCCTCTGCCTAGCGGCGCTGGCACACCGGGTTCTAGTCCCGGTCGGGGCGCCGGATTCTGTCCCGGTTGCCCCTCTTCCAGGCCAGCTCTCTGCTGTGGCCAGGGAGTGCAGTGGAGGATGGCCCAAGTGCTTGGGCCCTGCACCCCATGGGAGACCAGGATAAGCACCTGGCTCCTGGCTCCTGCCATCGGATCAGCGCGGTGCGCCGGCCGCAGCGCGCCGGCCGCGGCGGCCATTGGAGGGTGAACCAACGGCAAAGGAAGACCTTTCTCTCTGTCTCTCTCTCTCACTGTCCACTCTGCCTGTCAAAAAAAAAAAAAAAAAAAAAAAAAAAAAACCCTGATTGGGACGGCCACATTGTATATCTAAGTGCCTGTGTTCCTGACCCAGCTTCTCTCCCAAATTCCAGCTTCCTGCTAGCGTGCACCCTGGGAGGCAGTAGCTGATGGCTCATGTTGTTGGATCCCTTCCACCCATGTGGGAAACCCAGACTGAGCCCCTGGCTTCGGGCTTCAGCCTGTCCCTGAGCTGTTGTGCTGGCATTTGGGGAGTGAACCAGAGGGCAGGAGATGTCTGTCTTCTTTCTCTGGCTCTGTCTCTGGCGCTCTCTCTCTCTGCCTTTCAAATAAACAAATAAATAAATGAACAATATTGTGAATGAGGCACAGTTTTGCCTCCACACCCTGAGTACCTCTACAATGACAACTTGCCCTAGCAGTGTTTGTACTGGGCTCTATACAGCATGTTTATCCCTCCCTCCCTCCCTCCCTTCCAAGATTTATTTGAAAGACAGAGTTTTAGAGAGAGGAAGAGACACAGAGAGAAAGCTTCCATCTGCTGGCTCACTGACCAAATAGCTGCAACAGCCAGGGCTGGGCAGGGCTGAACCAGGAGCCAGGAGCTTCCTCTGGGTCTTCCACATGGGGGCAGGGACCCAAGCACTTTGGCCATCTTCAATTGCTCTCCCAAGCACATTAGCAGGGAGCTGGATTGGAAGTGGAGCAGCCAGGACTTGAACCGGTACCCACAGGGGATGCCAGCATCCTGGGCAGTGGCCTCCCCTGTGTGCCACAACGCTGGCCCCGCATGCACCTGTTCCGTGACCAGGGCCAGTGGCAAAGCCTCTTGCACTGCAGCCTGAACCAGCTGCAAAGCTTTCTCTCGTCTTCACTAGCTCTGTGCCTTACGCAGAGCTGGACACTGGGGCTGGGAAGGAGTAATGTGTGCTGCCTCCACCATCCAAACAGACCTATCAGGCCTTGGGCCTCCTTCCCAGGAAAAGGAAGTCCAGACTGCAGCAACCTGGCGGGACTGTCGATGTGGCGCAAGCCATGTGTCTCCCAGGATGTTATTGAAGTGGCAAGCTGCGGTATTGTCATTGGATTGATCTCCCACCCTTTGATACCTATTATTGTCTAATTTTGGTTTCCATCAATAAGGTGCCACCATGTAGTACAACAGTGTGGCAGCCTGTGGGACGGAATGGTAAGTTCATGGGTTGACTTTGAGCTCTAATCTAGCCTCATTCTATTTGGGAATTGGAAAGCTCAACACCCCATTTCCCAGACACTCATGTAGTTGAGGTGCTGGATGTGAATTAGTTTCCTTCAAGCAGGTGCACATGAAAGGAGAGACAACTTGAGACCAAAGTCACTTTTCTGCACTTGTGGCTTCTGGCAAGCCAGGTCTGCTCAAAATACCCAGAATGCTTCCTGTGCCTTGCATTGAACTGACTGAGGCAGATGGCGGTGGAGTTGAGATTCCTGCAACTGAACTAGGTTACAGAGCTGAAAGGGGGCTTAAAAAAAAAAAGATTTATTTATTTATTTATTAGAGAGAGAGAGAGAGAGAGAGAGAGAGATCGTCCATCCAATGGTCCACTCCCAAAATGACCACAATGTCCAGGGCTGGTTCAGGCCAAAGTCAGGAGCCAGGAGCTCCATCTGGGTCTCCCACATTGATAGGAGGGATCCAAGCAGCTGTGGCATCCTCTGCTGCCTTCCCAGGCACATTAGCAGGAAGTTGTATTGGAAGTGGAGTAGCCAGGGCTCGAACCAGTGTTCTAATGTGGGATGCCGAAGTCACTGAGTGACATCACTGGCTCTAAGCCAGGGCTTTCCTTGGAAGCAGGAATGTAAGATAAGTGCTTCTTATATTGTCTGTCATAATGGAGAGAACTCTATTTGCTTGGTCAAATTTGGGGAGTTACACTGATATATTTGCCCCCAAAGCCACATTTGAAATAGCAGCAGTGACTGGGGTAGCCATTTAAATACGTTTACAGTATTTATCCACCTTCTTCCAGACCATTTGTCTTCTTCACCATCCAAACCAAAGACACGGCTATGGGCATGAACGTGACCGAAATCACCACCTCTACACATCTTAGGCCTTCAGTTGTGGCATTAATCTCTGCAAAGTTCTCAGGATTTTTTATTTTAATTTAACTTTGGTGGGAATGAGGAATTTCAACTTCTACTTTGTTTCCCAAAAGTTTTTAGCCTATGGTCTGGGAGCCAACAGCTCAGGATAGTTTTGCTAATTATGCAAGTGAGGCTAAAACTACTGGATGGATGTGGGGATTGGAGCCACCCAAGTGAGCTTCGACCTGAACTCCATTTGTCACTTGACTTCCTGTGCCTCATACTGTCTCTGGGCACTTGGCTCCTCACCTGCCCTTCAGTGATCTCTGCACTGCAAGAGCCGGAAACCAACAAACAGCATCTCCCAGCCCCGCTGATGGCTGGGTCGCAGTTAGGCTCCGCCGGTGGGAAGGCCTTGGCTGTATTTGCAGGCGGGAGGCAGGAAGGCCTACTTGTTGCTCAGGAGATTCCTTTACTATGGCAGCCGTGAGCCCTCTGCATTGCCATTAGCCACCATGGGACTGTATTTCCTGGGCTCTGGATAACGCCACTTTTCTTTCTTTCTTTTCTTTTCTTTTTTTTTTTTTTTTTTTGAAGATTTTATTTATTTATTTGAGAGGTAGAGTTAACGACAGTGAGAGGGAGAGACAGAGAGAAAGGTCTTCTGTTGGTTCACTCCCCAGATGGCCACGACAGCTGGAGCTGCGCCGATCCAAAGCCCGGAGCCAGGTGCTTCTTCCCGGTCTCTCACACGAGTGCAGGGGCCCAAGCACTTGGGCCATCTTCTATTGCTTTCCCAGACCATAGCAGAGAGCTGGATTGGAAGGGGGCAGTCAGGACTAGAACTGGTGCCCATATGGGATGCTAGCGCCGCAGGCGGAGGATTAACCTACTGTGCCACAGCGCCAGCCCCAATAATGCCACCTTTCATCCTCAGCTCCTTCAGCATTGCTGATGTCTTTATATTTTTTAAAAAAATTTAAAAATATTCTGTTTTACTTGTTTATTCTTTTTTTTTAAAAAAGATTTATTTATTTATTTGAAAGTCAGAGTTACACAGAGAGAAGGAGAAGCAGACAGAGAGAGAGAGAGGTCTTCCATCCATTGGTCCACTCCCCAATTGGCCCCAGTGGCTGGAGCTGCGCAGATCTGAAGCCAGGAGCCAGAGTCGTCTTCCCGGTCCCCAATGTGGGTGCAGGGGCCCAAGGCCTTGTGCCATCTGCTACTGCTTTCCCAGGCCATAGCCGAGAACTGGATCAGAAGTAGAGCAGTAGGTCTTGAACTGGCACCCATATGGGATGCTGGCACTGCAGGTGGCGGCTTTACCCACTACGCCATAGTACTGGCCCCTGCTGATGTCTTTATAACCAAGTCTCTGCATCAGTACATTTCTGCTTGAAACAGGAAGAATGGGCTCTGTTTTTTCTTACTGGCTACATTCACACATTTCTATAATCCCATGCTCCAGCTGGTGCCACACAGAGGCATTCTAAGTCTGTAGGAATCCATGTGGTTAGTGTCTGGTGGTCTCCCAAAGGACTGGGAAATTGAGCACAAGTTCTCCGGAGGAGAGGAGAGATTCACAGTTAGGACTTGTGTTCTTGTTATGGGCGCTTTCTTTTTTATTCAATGGTCTGTGCACCTGTGAACTAATTCACTTATGGGAATTGCATGAGAGAGACATTGTTATGTCAAGATACACCTCTGTTAACTGGGCCCAGAGGGATTTTTTTTCTGTTACTGTTATAAAGATCAATTGGGTATTGCTAGGGTGTCTATGATCAGAGACTTTCAGAAGGCCAAACCACTCTGGTTTTGTGTCAGCCCTGCTGCACACTAGTGAATGCTTCCCATTTGTATCTGATGAGTAACTGCCGCGTCTCGGCCTCCACCAACCCAGACTCCCCGGCTGATTGAGGTCAGAGCCATTTCACCTGTAGACCCATCCGCCACATTCCTGGGCTGCAGGAGATGCTTGGTGAAGTGCTTTTAAATGATTCTGGCACTTCCCTCAGCCCCTGCCCTTTGCTTTGATCATGGAGGTGAATTTCTGGGCCTCTTTAGGGAGTGTGATTATTAGACTGGTCAGCAAGCTGAGTGTACAGAGGCAATCAATCAGTCAGCCTCCTGGGGGCTTTGACTTTCTCCCCCTAATTTAAATCAAGAGATTTCCACTGTTCTACAAAGTAACGACAGTGCAGAATTGCATCCAGGTTTGCATAAACCAACACTTTAAGTTGCTAGACTAACAGCTGCCAGCTGTCAGAGGGAACACACTGGGCACAGAATTGCCAGTAAGTACACTCAAATCCATAAGTTCATTTTGATCTAAAACTATATTCAGGCTGTGAAGTGCTCTCCAAATCCACCTCCATAAATAACCCTCTGCTTCTGCATTAAATAAAATAGCAAATTCTTGCCATTTTTCCAGGGCGGCCCTGTTTTCTCTGCTTTTCATCTCCCAGGATGTGCGAGAGGCTGGAAGGAGTTTGTCTTCACAGTGATGAGGATAATTTTCTCAATTAACAGAGGATCAGCTTCCTCAGGCAGGGGAGGGAATGCTTCCCCTGGTGCAGCAGATGGCCCTTTGCATGCTCCCTGAGAAACTTAATCCAGTCTCACACCTTGGAGTAAATTCATTCAAATAATCTCTTTTAATTGACCTACATCAAAGGTCAATTGACTTGCTGGATTAAGTGATGATTTCCACTACATCTTTTCCCCCAATGTTTTAAAAAAATTGGGATGGGGTAAAAAATAAAAATTAATAATTTATTTAATTGTATTTGAAAATCAGAGTGATAGGAAAAAGAGAAACTGAGAGAAACCAAGAGTTATCTCTCATCTGCTGGTTCACTCCCCTAGTGCCTGCAATGACCAGGGTCAGGCCAGGTCAAAGCCAGGAGCTCAGAACTCAGACCAAGTCTCCCAGATGGGTGGCAGGGACCCAAGTACCTGAGTCATCATCTGCTGCCTCCCAGGATGTATGCATCAAGAAGCTGTAATTGGAGTGGAGCTATGACTTGAGCCAAGGCACTCAGATACAGGATGCGGGAATCTCAAGTGGTGTGTTTTTTAAGAAGATTTATTTATTTAATTATTTGAAAGGCAGAATGACCAAGAAAGGAGAGAGAGAGAGAGAAAGAGAGATAGATTTTCCATCTACTGGTTCACTCTCCAAATGCCCCATATTAGCCAGGGCTGAGCCATGCTGAAGCCAGGAGCCCAAAACGCCATCCTGGTCTTCCACGTGAGTTACAGGGACCCAAGTACTTGAGCCATTATCTGCTGCTTTCCCAGGGTGCATAAGTAGGTGGCTGAGTTGGGAACAGCATCTTGGGGTCTAGAACCAGCACTCTGACATGGGATACAGGTGTTCCACGTGGATGTGTAGCCCACTGACCACAATGCCTGCTTTTCCTTTGCCCATTTTTAATTTGGGTTATTCATCTTGTTGAGCTGAAGAGTCATTTATATATTCTGGAGCCTCATTAGATACATAATTTGTAAATATTTTCTCCCATTATGTAGGTTGCATTTTCATATTATTTTTTAAATAAAGATTTTATTTATTTAATTGAAAGAGTTAGAGAGAGAGAAATCTTCCATCTGCTGGTTCACTCCCCAAATGGCTGCTATGGCTGGGGCTGGGCTGGGCTGAAGCCAAGAGCCAGGAGCTAGGTCTCCCATGTGGGTTCAGGGTCCCAAGCAGTTGGACCATCTTCCACTGCTTTCCCAGGCACATTAGCAGGGAATTGGATTGGAAGTGGAGCAGCTGGGATCTGAAGCAGTGTTGGTATGGAATGCCAACACAGTAGGCAGCAGCTTAACCTACTATACCACATCACCAGCCCCCATATTCTTGATAAAACAAAAGTTTTTAATTTGTTGAAATCCAATGCATCCCTTTGTTCTTTTCTTGTTGGTGCTTCTGTTGTCAAATCTAAGAATCTATTTCCAAATCTGAGAGCATAAAGATTTACCTGTGTCCGGTGCCGCAGCTCAACAGGCTAATCCTCCGCCTAGCGGCACCAGCACACCGGGTTCTAGTCCCGGTTGGGGCGCCAGATTCTGTCCCGGTTGCCCCTCTTCCAGGCCAGCTCTCTGCTGTGGCCCAGGAGTGCAGTGGAGGATGGCCCAGGTGCTTGGGCCCTGCACCCCATGGGAGACCAGGAGAAGCACCTGGCTCCTGCCTTCAGATCAGCGCGGTGCACCGGCCGCAGTGGCCACTGGAGGGTGAACCAACGGCAAAGGAAGACCTTTCTCTCTGTCTCTCTCTCACTGTCCACTCTGCCTGTCAAAAAAAAAAAAAAAAAAAAAAAAAAAAAAAAAAAAAGATTTACCTGTATGTTTTTTTCTAGGAGTCTTACAGGTGCCTTCCCAGAATTGAGGAAGAGAAAGGCCTATCCTGGGATGGAATGCAACCCCACTTAAATAAATGCTTGTTACTGCTCCAATATCTGCCTGTCAGCATAGCCAATGCCAGACAGGGTGCAGCTCACCAGGTGTGCGGAAGAAATAGGTGTATTAAAGGAAACTAGTTAAACATTATCAGCAACTATGTACGCATGTGCAATTTTTTTATCCATAGCTGCTATGTAGCATTAGACTATCCAATCAAAGGGGCCGGGGCTGTGGTGTAGTGGGTTAACCCTCCACTTGCAATGCCAGCATCCCATAAGGGCACTGGTTATAGTCCTAGCTGCTCCATTTACCATCCAGCTTTCTGCTATGGCCTGGGAAAGCAGCAGAGGATGGCCCAAGTCCTCGGGTCCCTGCGCCCATATGGGAGACACAGATGAAGCTCTTGGCTCCTGGCTTTGGTCTGGCTCAGCCCTGGCTATTGCAGCTATTTGGGGAGTGAACCAGCAGATGGAAGAGCTCTCTTGCTCTCGTTCTCTCTCTCTATCTTCCTCTCTCCCTCTCTGTAACTTCACCTTTCACTTAAATAAATAAAACTTTAAAAGACTACTCAATCAAATGTATATGTGTAGCCATATACAGGAGACAAAAAAGTGAAAACACATATAAGGAAATGCCTTTCTTTGGGGCTCAGTTTCTTTTGGACATTAACCAAGCTTTTTGCCAGCGTAATAAAGATCGTTTGTCCTGTTGAAGCCTCAGTATCTCGTATTTCTGTTCATGCACCTGCTACAGATGTTACAATATTAGTACCTGTATTTGGGTCAATGATCAATTTGGAGGAAATTTTTGTACACAGAGTTAGGTAGGAGTCCAAATTTGTCCTTTTTTGTATGTTCTACAGTTTCCAAGCAATATTTCTTGAAGAGTCTACTCTTTCCCAATGGTTTTGACTCCTTCATTGAAAGCTGATGGGTCACAGATGTTTGGGCTTATTTCTGGACTTCACATTCTGTTCCCTAAGTGTCTGTCCTTATACTGTGTTGCTTGGGGATGGAGCTGTGGTGTAGCGGGTAAAGCTGCCACCTGCAGTGCTGGCATCCCATATAGGCACTGGTTTGAGTCCCGGCTGCTCCACTTCTGATCCAGCTCTCTGCTATGGCCTGGGAAAGCAGTAGAAGATGGCCCAAGTGCTTGGGCCCCTGCACCCATGTGGGAGACCTGGAAGAAGCTCCTGGCTTTGGATTGGTGCAACTCCAGCCATTGTAGCCATTTGGGGAGTGAACCAGTGGATGGAAGACCTCTTTCTGTCTCTACCTCTCTCTGTAACTATTTCAAATAAATAAAAATAAATCTTAGAAAAAAAAGGCAGAATGGGGGGAAAGAGAGAGAGAGAGAGAGAGAGAGAGAGAGAGAGAGAGATTGTCCATCTACTGATTCACTCCCCAAATGCCTACAACAGTAACCTGGGCCAGGCTGAAGCCAGGAGCCAAAAACTCCATGTGGGCCTCTCACGTGGGTGGAAGGGGCCCACATACCTGCACTGTCATCTGCTGCTTTTTCCCAGGTGCATTAGCGGGAGCTGGATAGGGAACAGGGCTGCAGGGACTAGACAGCTGCTATGATGTAGCAGGTCAGTGTGGCAAATGGTGGCCTTACCTGCTGCACCACAACGCCAGCTTGAGTCCTCCAACTTTTTCCTTTCCAGCTTTGTTTTGGAGGTGAGCCCTTGCTCTATCAGTTAGGGTGCTGGTTAAGAAGTCTGTGCCCATATTGGAGTACCTGGGTTTGATACCTGACTCCAGCTCCTGAATCCAGCTTCCTTCTGATGCAGACTCTGGGAGGCAGCAGTGATGGACCAAGTAATTGGGTTCCTGCCACACATGTGGGAGGCCTCAGCTGAGCTCCCAGCTACCAGCTTGGCCTGGCCCTGTCCCAGTCGTTGTGGCATTTGGGGACTGAATCAACAGATGGATGCTTTCCTTGTCAGTCTCTCTGTGCTTCTCAAATGAATAGAAATTTCATATTGCTTTGGCAATTAAAGGCCCCTTCCAGTTCTCTAAATTTGAGAATTGGGTTTTCTATTTCTGCAAAGAAGGCTATTGGACTTTCAACAGGGATTGTTGGTGGCTGGCACTGTGGCACAGTGGAGTAGCATTGGTGAAACTGCCATCCTGTATTGGCACCAGTTAATGTCCCAGCTGCTCCACTTCAACCCAGCTCCCTGCTAATGCTCCTGGGAAAAGTGGTGGAGGATAGCCCAAGTGTTTGGGTCCCTGCACCCACGAGGGAGACTCAGAAGAAGCTCCTGGCTTCAACCTGTCACACTGGGCTGTTGCAGCCATCTGGGGCAGGAATCAGCAGACGGAATTTCTCTCTGTCTCTGACTTTCTCTCTGTAACTCCTTTCAAATAAATAGATAAATCTTAGCAAACAAACACCAGGAATTGTGTTGCATCTGTCAGTAACTGCAAGGAATCCTGTTACTTTAACAATATTAAGTCTCCCAGTCTACTACCTTGGGATGCCATTCTTTTTTTTAAATGTATTTATTTCTGCCTTAATATTTATTTCCTCTCTTTTATTTTTTAAAGATTTATTTATTTATTTGAAAGTTAGAGTTACACACAGAGAGAAGGAGAGGCAGAGAGAGAGAGAGAGAGGGAGAGAGAGAGAGGTCTTCCATCCATTGGTTCACTCCCCAATTGGCCCCAAAAGCCGGAGCTGCACTGATCTGAAGCCAAGAGCCAGTAGCTTCTTCCGGGTCTCCCACATGGGTACAGAGGCCCAAGCACTTGGGCCATCTTCTACTGCTTTCCTAGGCCATAGTAGAGAGCCAGATGGGAAGTGGAGCAGCCGGGACTTGAACCGGCGCCCATATGGGATGCCAGCACTACAGGCGGTGGCTTTACCTGCTGCACCACAGCACTGGCCCCTCTGCTGCCTCTCTTACAGATGGGAAGTGGCCAAGTGACTGCATTCTGGCAGTCCAATAATCACATCCCAAGTGCTATTTCAACTCTCGTGCTAAAGCCTAATCCCAAATAATCTTTTATTCTTAAATATGCACTGTGTGATACTTGAAATAAACTTATACTTAAAGAGTTATTCATTATCTGAACTTCAAATGTAACTGGTGTCCTGGGTTGTTCTTGGCTCAGTCTGGCAACCCCAGCTGGAACGCAGACTTCCAGGAGAGGAGGCTGCTTGGCAGGGTCAGGTGCCCGGGTGGGGGTACAGGAAAGTTGGTCCTGTGCATGGTAGGCAAGTGCCAACCAAAGCCAAATGCTGCCAGAGCAAAGGGACGTGGCTGGAGGTGATGTGGACAGGAACAGGAAGTGGGCAGGCGAAGGGACACCCCTTCTCCCTCCTCCAGATATGCCATTTCCCTCTGGTGTCCTCACTGGCAGCTGGCAAAAAAAAAAAAAAAAAAAAAGAGTACTTTTCGGTTTCACCTCTGGCATCACAAAGCACAGTATACACAGCGGGTTGGAGGCATTGGCAACAGATTCAAAACTGGCGCTGCTGGGCTGCTGCCGAGAGGAGCCCTCTCCCCTGTGTCCACCTCAGACCTGGGTGTAGAGGGCAGGGACTAGGGCAGCCCTTCCAGAGAGAAGATCCAGGGGCTGCTAACTGGATGATCAAGAATTGATATCCCTGGGGCTAGTGCTGTGGCATAGCAGGTAAAGCCACTGTCTGCAACGCTGGCTTTCCATATTCCAATCCAGCTCCCTGCTCCCTGGGAAAGCAGTGGAAAATGGCCCAGTCCTTGTGCCCCTGCACCCGCGTGGGAGACCTGGAAGAAGCTCCTGGCTCCTAGTTCCTGGCTCCTGGCTTTGGCCCAGCCCAGCCCTGGCCATTGCAGCCACAGGGGAGTGAACCAGTGGATGGATGATCTTTCTCTCTCTTCCTCTCTCTCTGTTACTCTACCTTTCAAATAAATCTAAAAACAAAAACAAAAAGCTCATGAAAAAAGAACTTCGAATTGTGGGACCAGCGTTGTGGTGCAGCAGGTTAAGCTGCTACTTGCGATGCTGGCATTTCATATTGGAGCTCCTGCATGCCAGCTGCTCTGCTTCTGATGCAGCTTCCTGTTAATTCACCTCGGAAAGCAGCAGAAAACGGCCCAAGTATCTGGGCTCCTTCAATCCATATGGGAGACCAGAATGGAAATCCAGGCTGCTGGACTGTGGTCAGGAGTGAATGAAGACCTCCCTCTCCCTGTCTGTCACTTTGCCTTTCAAGTAAGTTAATAAATCTTTGGAAGAAAACAAACAAAAAAAACTTATAACCTAACTGGGAAGGGAATTGTCACTATTCATGCCTAGGTTTTATTTTTATTTTATTGTTTGAGAGAGAGAGAGAGAGAGAGAGAGAGAGAGAGAGAGAGAGAGAACTCCATCCTCCAGTTCACACCTCAAATGCCTCATGGTTGGGGTTCCCTGGTGCCAAAGCTGGGTTCCAGCATTGTGGTCCAGGTCTCTTGCATGAGTGGAAGGAACAGTCATCACCACTGCCTTCCACGGTCTGTGTTAGCAGGAAGCTGGAGTCGAGAATCAAACACAAGTACTCTGATGTGGGACATGGGTGACTTAAGTGCTAGGTTAAGTTCCCATTCCTCTGCCCAGGTTTTAATAACTTCCATGGATAGTAACTTTTTAAAAAAGATGTATTATTTATTTGAAAGGCAGAGTGACAAAGAGGGAGAGAGACAGAGAGATCTTTCATCTGCTGGTTCACGCCTCAAATGGCCACAATGGCCAGGGTTGGTCCAGGTTAAAGTCAGGAGCCCAGAACTCCATCCTGGTCTCCTACATGGGTCTCAGAGGCCCAAGCACTTGGGCCATCCTCTGCTGCTTTCCCAGGCACATTAGGGTTGGTAGCAGAGCAGCCAGGACTCAAACCAGCGCTCTGATATGGGATGCCAGTGTCATTAAGCCACGGTGCCACAGGCCAGCCTCTCACGGTCTCTGCTTTTTGACTGATAGCTTCCTTATTATAAATATTTTTAAATATTCATTTATGTGAAAGGCAGAGTTACATACAGAGAGGCAGAGGCAGAGAGAGAGAGAATCTTCCATCCGCTGGTTCACTCCCCAAATGGCTGCAATGGCTGGAGCTGGGCCAATCTGAAACCAGGAGCCAGGAACTTCTTTTGGATCTCCCACACAGGTACAGGGTCCCAAGCACTTGGGCCATCTTTTATTGTTTACTCAGGCCAATAGCACGGAGTTGGATTGGAAGTGGAGCTGCTGGGAATTGAACTGGCGCCCATATGGGATGCCGGCACTGCAAGCGGCGGCTTTATCTTCTACATCACAGCACTGGCCCCGCTCTATTATATTTTTTATCAGCTATTGGGAATGTTGAATAAGCAGTTAGCACCTTGCCACACTGTTACTTGATTGAGAAGATAAGTGCTAAGATTTGAACACGATTTGGCTTCTGAACTCACGTGGACATTAAACCCCAAAACCATAGATTAATGGTATGAAGAGGGTGGATACCACCCACTTCTGGTGATTAGAGGCGGGGCCTAGTAGGGGGTCCTTGTGTCCTCAGGAGGCGGTTCTTATGGGAGCAACAGCTATAAAAGCCTGGATTGGGCCAGCCTTTCTGCTTCCAGGCCCGCCACGGGGTCCTTCTGCCCACTTCTCCCTCTTGCCTTGTGGTGCTCCATGCTACCTTGGGACTCTGCCAGCAAGAACATCATCCCCAGATACTGGGCCAATGAGGCGGCCTAACCTTGGACTGTGAACCCCAGAACCGTGAGCTGAAACAAACCTCCTTCCTCTTCAGTGGCTTGTCTTTGGTCCATCTTTGTAGTAGCAGAAGCTGACTGATAAAACAGCACATGATGCAGACTTTGCCCATGACACAGTAACTTTGGTGTGACTTTGCATTGTCTTTCAGAGAGATGAGTGTGTTATATGCAGGAAGGAAGAGGAGTGTGGATGTTGGGTAGCCAAAGGGGTCAACTGTGGCATTGACAGAGTAATTAACATCCTGTACAAATTCTCCCAGAGAAGAGAAAAAGTAGGAATGTTCTCCAGTGCCTTTTGTGACACTGACATAACCATGAACAGAAATTTTTTCTCATGGTCTGGGACTGAGAAGTTTAAGGTGAAGTCACCATCAGATTCAGTTATCTTGTGAGGGTCTTTTTATTTTTCTTTAATCTTTCTTTATTAAAAGGCAGAGAGAGAGAGAGAGAGAGAAAGATCTTTTATCTGCTGGTTTACTCCTCAAATGGCTGTAATAGCCAGGGCTTAGGCAGGCCAAAGCCAGGAGCCAGGAGCTCAATCCAGGGTATCCCTTGTGGGTGGCAGGGGCCTAAGCACTTGGGTCATCATCCATAGCCTTCCCAGACACATTAGCAGGAAGATGGATGGGAAGCGGAGAAACTGGGACGGAAATCAGCATTTCAGCATGGAATGTCGGTGTCACACACAGAGGCTTAACCCTCTGCACCACAATTTCTTCCAGTCTTGCACTGTAACTTCATCCCTTACCTGTCAATCTAGTATGCCTGCTTTCCCATAATGCACCTGTGTCTCATCTGGGACCAGGAAGGAGGAGATGCCATTTTGGTCACAGGGAAGGGCCATGAAACTCCCCAAAAGCCTCATGGACACTAACCCCACCCAGGCTCCTCGTTTGCACAGTTAGGAGACCACCTCCTACCCCATAAAAGTGACTTACATGTGGAAATGCCCCTTTTGATTTTTGGCTCCTAGCCCTTGCTTTTGGATCCTTCTGTGGCCTTCCCCCACTCTCTGCATAGGCAACTTCCTGCCCACACTCACATGTGAATATAGATTCACTCTCACTTTTCAATAAATGCTGCCCTCACTTGTGTACTGTATTTATGCCTCTGCTTTGAATTCTTATCTCTGTCTGCGGCAAGACTTGGAATAAAAATTGAGGTGCATGGGCCCTTAACAATTTCCCTAGGACCTGGATATAACTCAGCCAAGCCCTCTGCACCTCCTGAACAGGGAGGCCTCTCTCAGCTGGCAGCTCCTTGTTCCTCACTCCATCTGAGGTCTCATCACGACAGCCTTAGCGTCACGGTCACTTAGGTGACCACTAAGAAGTTTTCCTTATGGCTCTTCTCTTTTAAGCCCTTATCAGAATCACTCTTTTTTTTTTTTTTTGTATTTTTTTTTTTTTTTGACAGAGTGGACAGTGAGAGAGAGAGACAGAGAGAAAGGTCTTCCTTTGCCATTGGTTTAGCCTCCAATGGCCGCTGCGGCCAGTGCGCTGCGGCCAGCACACCGCGCTGATCCGATGGCAGGAGCCAGGTGCTTTTCCTGGTCTCCCATGGGGTGCAGGGTCCAAGCACTTGGGCCATCCTCCACTGCACTCCCGGGCCACAGCAGAGAGCTGGCCTGGAAGAGGGGCAACTGGTACAGAATCCGGCGATGGATGGAAGACCTCTCTATCTGTGTCTCTCCCTCTCTCTCCCTGTAACTCTGCCTTTCAAATAAATAAATAAATAAATCGTAAAAGAAAAAGGAAACGGCACATCATACATTCCTCTCCTACCGTGTTCTCACACAAACCATTGCCTTGCCTTGAAAGGGAGTGTGCTACTCACTCCACTTGGTTGCCCCTGGGCCCTATGCCTGTAGTGGGAGGACAGTTGTGGTTTGATGAGGAATACATCATGAGTAGCCTATCCTGGGTCAAGTATTTGCACCGTTAGGCACTTGAGTCATCTACAACAGCTTCCCTTCACTCAGATGGAGCTAATGTTTCTGTCATGCCAGACCATGCCCTGATGTTAGGGGTAGGGGTTTCTTTTCTTGTAAAAGCCACACTATGGGGGTTGGCACTGTGGCGTAGCAGGTAAAGCCACCGCCTGCAGTGCCAGCATCCCATATGGGTGCCAGTTCAAGTCCCAGCTGTTCCACTTCTGATCCAACTCTCTGCTAGGCCTGGGAAAGAGTAGAAGATGGCCCAACTTCTTGGGCCCCTGCACCCATGTGGGAGACCTGGAGTAAGCTCCTAGCTCCTGGCTTTGGATTGGTCTAGCTCTGGCCATTGCAGCCAATTGGGGAGTGAACCAGCAGATGGAAGACCTCTCTCTTTCTCTCTCTCTGCCTCTCTCTCTCTCTCTCTGCCTGTGCCTCTCTGTAACTCTTTCAAATAAATAAATAAATCTTTTTAAGAAAATAGCCACTCTGTGGATATTCAAAATTTGTCCCTAAATGCTAGAGGTTTTCACAAAGGTATCCTTTGTCACACTCCAGAAGATCAAGTTCTACGCACAAGCTATCTCCCAACATCCACCAGTGTTGAATAACTTGTCAGCTAATAGAGAGAGGGTTCTATGAAAATAAATAATCAATAATTTGATTTCTTTGAAAAGCAACTAAGGAATAGATAAAGGAACCAAATGGAGCCTGCTGCAGTGGCTTTTCACTTCCCTTTGGGAAGATGGGGTTGATCATCCTCCAGGAGACCATCCCTGGGGAGCTTTTAATTCTTGGCTGCACAGTCGCATGCCCTTGAAACTGGTCTGCCTGTCACCCACCCCCCACCCTCCTGCTCCTTAGAGGCCCACTGGTCTACTTCAGAGGCTTTGTCCTAATTCTAATGCTCCACGCCCTCCTCGCCTTAGCCTGGCTCACTCCTCCTCATTAGTCTCAGCTGCAAGGTCAAGTGTGAGAAGCCGTCCCTGACCTCCAGTGAATCTTCCTTTGCTGTTGCCTGTTAGAATTCTTTGCCATCACACTTCCTCTATTTCCTTCTTAAGTTTATTGGCCACCTCTCCCTTTATGATTGAATTATGTCCCCCTCCTCCCACCAGTTCCTATGCTGAAGTCTTAACTATCTCAGAATGTGACCTCATTTGGAAGTAGGGTCATTATAGCTGTACTTAGTGAGGAGGAGACCATACTGGAGTAGAGGGAACCCCAAATCCAATCACACTGGTGTCTGTACAAAAAGGAGATGTTCGCGGGTAGGCGTGTGGTGCAGCAGGCAGGCTGCCACTTGGGATGCTCACATCCTAATCACAGCGCCTGGGTTCCAGTCCCAGCTCTGCTTTGGGTTCCAGCTTCCTGCTAAGGCACACTCTGGGATGCAGAAAGTGCTAGCCCAAGAACTTGGGTCCCTGTCACTCACGTTGGAGACCTGGATTGAGTTCAGCTCTCAGCTTTAGCCTCTGCCCAGCCCTGGCTCTTGCAGGAATCTGGGGAGTTAGCCAACAGGTGGAGGCAAGCACTCTCTCTACTCTCTTGAATTAAAAAAAAAAAAAGTTTTTAAAGATTTATTTATTTATTTACTTGAAAGTCATAATTACAGAGAAAAGGAGACAGAGAGAGAGAGAGAGAGAGAGAGAGAGATCCTCCATCCACTGTTTCACTCCCCAGGGCTGCACCAAGCGCTTCATCCAGATCTCCCACTTGGGTGGCAGGGGCCCAAGGGATATGAACCAGCATCCATATGGGATGCCAGCATCGCAGGCGGTATACCCGCTATGCCACAGAGCCAGCCCTCCTCCCCCAAAATGTAAAGGAGACATTTGGACGCACCGACGTATACAGGGAAAATGCTATGTGGCTATGAAACTGGTCCGGTAGTCAGGGAGAGTCCTGGATCAGATCTTCCCTCACAGCCCTCAGATGGCACCAACTTTGCCCACACCTTGATTTCACAGGTTTCTTACTCCTCAGAACTTCAAGAGAATAAATGTCCATGATCTACACCACCCGGCCCGTGATGCTTTGGTGCAGCAGCCCTAGCGAACGCACTCAGCTCCCCAGAGCTGTTACCTGCCCTGTGGTGCGCACAGGTGTCCCGGAACGCACCCGAACTCTTCTCTAGCAGCGTGTCCGCTATTGGACGGTTTCACCGGCGTGTTCGAACTCCGGTGCCTGCCAAGGGAAGAGAGCTGTGTTTGTCTTTTGCAGCCACGACTACAGGTGCGCAATAAAAACCTGTCGAGCAGGCGAAAGCATTTCACTCCTTTCCAGTCGCTGCGGGGGGAAAGGTGTGCGGGCTGACAAGTCACGGCGCCTATTCTCCGGGCTGCATTCACGCTCGCAACGCGCTGGTCGCTCTCCGGACAGGGAGGCCGGTCCCTCACAAGTCCCTCGAATGGGGCTCCGAAGATCAAAGCGAGACGCAGCCTTCTCACAGGCATGGGTCCTGGCCCCAGGGGGCCTCTCGGTACTTGTAGTCTTTTCCACTATGCCTTCACCCGCAGAGCGAGCGCTGAGACCACAACTCCCGTCACCCTCCGGACCCTGGAGCCTCTAGAGCGCATCCTCCGGAGGAGGCGCCAGCGCCATTGACTAACCTGCTGGCAGAAGGGCCCGCCCCCAGGAACCCAAGCTCCTCCCCGATTGGTCAGCCGCCCCGCCTCTCACTGGAGGGGGCGCCAGGTGAATGAAAGGGGGGCGTGTCGGTGCGCGCAGCTCGCTGGTGGAGAGGCTGGACCCAGCTGGAAGGTGAGAGCCGAGACGCGGGTTCGCGCTGCCACTTCTCTTGGTTTGAGGAGAATTCGGGCACCCCGCAGGCCTGTCCTGGCTGGGGGAGGGCAGCGGGCTCGGTTGCCTGCTCTGGGTCAGCAGGTTTCGGACCGCCCGGCCTTGGCAACTCTCGGGACCCTCTTAGCAAGAGCCTGCGCTGGGTGACAGACCCCCTGCTTCGGCTCCAGCTCACCCCCTTTGCTGGCATTGGCCCATCGCGTCGTCCAGCCAGGCGGGGGTCCAGGGGCTTACTCACACCGATGGTGGACGGCTCCCAGGCGCCAGGGCTCGGCCAAACTGGGGCAGTGCCCACTGCAGCCACGGGCACTTGGGAGGCCGCGAGAGGGGCAAGGCCTCGGGGGCCGAGGGCCATGCTCAGTAGCCTGTTCCGATGGCCTCCAGCTGTCGTCTATCTGGACCACGGAAGATCCCTGTCTTGAGCGTTTTAGCAGGCGAGCCAAGGATGGAGTTGCCCTGAAATTCTTCCTGTGGGAAACTCTTTTCCCAGGTCCTTCTCCACTCCGTGCCTGGGAGAAAGGAGTGACTTCCCCAGCCCGTGGCACGCTGTCCTAGACGGTTTGGGGAAACCTGTTTGCTTAGGGGATACGGGCATCACCTCTGGAATCAGCAGTCAGACCTGGGTTCCAAACCCTAGCTTGGGCATGTCCTCTCTGTTTTATAAATGTTTGCGTCTGTTTGACAAGGGTAGGGGAAGAAAGAGAGAGAGACAGAGACAGAGAGACACGGAGAGACAGACCGACCATCTGCTAGTCCACTCTCTAAATGCCTAGGAGCCAGAAGCTCAATCCAGGGCTACCACATGGGTGGCAAGGACCCAACTACCTGAGCCATCACCTGCTGTCTCCTAAGGTGCACATTAGCCCAGAGCTGCCAGGGACTGAGCCAGGACTGGACCCCAGGAACTCTGACATGGGATGGGGCATCTTAACCATGAGGCCAAATGCCCACCCCTGCGTCTGTATCTTTGAACCTTGGCTTTCTTTGCCCAAGAGAATGTAGTGGTAGTGTCTGCTGTACTAGGTTATTGTGAGGTTAGAATTAATATGCTGGTGGTTTCCACGGTGCTTCATTAGGAGCAGTGCTCGATAAATGTTAGCAATTGAGGAGCAGGCTTTTATTATTCTCCAAGTCTCGTGAGAATCAGTGGAATTCAAAGCCACCCTTGGCCCGTGAACAAAGGCAGGCGTGTGATCTGGCTAGAATGCCCTCAGCCTCGTGTAGGGGTTTGCATTCCAGGTGTGGTGGTGACATCTGCCGTGTCCTGGAGGACAGACACTGCCTTGGGTTAATTTTTCTATGCCTGGAACCTAACTCGTGTCAGCCAGCGTACACATACGTAGCTCGTCATTTGAACTGATTTGGAAGCATGGGAAGGTTTGGGAGGGTCCCTGGCTGAGTGTGGCTAAATGTGCTGCTGGGAGCTGCCTCCCCTGTGGGCTGCTTTTCTGGGAGAAGTGGCGTCCCACACCTCGTCCCAGGAACACACTGAAGGCAAGGGGACTTGAGATGGGTGAATATTTCCTCTGTCTATACCAAGTGAGGACTGGGGAAAGCTTTGGACAAAGTATATGGATAGACTTTTGCAAAGTCAAGTATTATTTGCATGACCCAGTACGATCCCTGTTTGCAGTGAGAAAGCCAAAGGGAATGGGTTTGGGGTCACACTGTCGCTGCAAGGAACATCTTTCAGTAGAAGATAGGAGTAGTGGGGAAGAGGCCTGGTAGGTCGACGGTTCTGCAAGCTAAGAACTTACCTCCCTGGTTTGCCAACTCCTTACTGCTCAGCCCTGCCCCTCACCGACACCTTTTTCTCCTAGTTAATTTTTTTCCTTGTTAATTTTTATTTATTTATTTGAAAGAGAGAGAGATCTTTTTGTCCATCTGTTCACTCCTTAGATGTCCAGAACAGCCAGAGCTTACACACTCGACCCGCGAGGCCTGCGCATTGTGGGATGGTGGGGCAATGGCGTTCTTTGACAAGAAACACCGGAGACAAGTTTTGGTGAACATATCCACTTTATTAACGACCAGGGACACCTTTTAAAGGGCAGGCAGAGGGGGCGTGGCTAATTCAGGGCAACACTAATTCTATAGGATAGAGCTGATATTGGTGCCGCTATGCTTCTCCAATCAGCTTGAAGGTCACGTAGCTTTCCCGATGGGCCTGGGCCACACCAGCGAGCAGTTTACCTGATTGGCAATTACGGGGCCCTTTAACAGGCAGCGGAGGTGGGGGAAATGTGCCTGGGGCTCCCGCCACCTGCCAGGATCAGGCTAACCTGCGTGGGCTAGGCAGGCAGTCTCACAGGATCACCCCAAGAGCTGAACCAGGCTGAGGCCTGGAGCCCAATCTCAGCCTCCACATGGTGGCACGAACCCAAGTACTTGGGCCTCCTCTGCTGCTCCCAAGTTGGGCCTTAGCAGGACACTGGATTAGCAGAACCAGGGCCTCAACCAGGCACTCTGTTAGAGGACGTTGATGTCCCAAGCATTGTCTCTGCTATACCAAACACCTACCCCTTGATTGTTAGTTAAAAAAAAAAAAAAAGGAATACATGAACAGTAAAACATTTCAACTCTACAAGAAGGTTTAAAATGAAAAGTGAAGGTCCCGCTTCCCAAGGGTATCTGCTGTTAACTCTTGTATAATTTACTGAAAACATTATACACATATACCACCAACGCATATCTTAATGGGTTCACACTGCATATTTTATTTTGGATCTTGCCCTCTCTTTTTATTATGTCTTAGTGACATTTTCATATGAACACAGGTAATTCTCTTTTTTCCCTTTTTTTGGAGAGGGTAGGGGAAAGAAGGAGAGAGACAGAGATCTGCCATCTGCTTGTTCATTTCCCAGATGGCTGCAATGGCCAGGGCTGTGCCAGGCCCAACTCAGGAGCCTGGAGCTTCTTCTGGGTCTCCTATATGGGTACAGGGGCCCAAAGCAGTTGGGCCATCTTCCATTGCTTTCTCAGGTGCATTAGCAGGGAGCTGGACCAAAAGTGGAGCAACTGAGTCTGGAACCAGTGCCCGTATGGGATGCCAGCATCCCATGCAGTGGCTTAACCTGCTATGCCGCAGCACCAACCCCTACCACAGATAATTCTGGGTAACAACCTGGCTAACAAAGGGATTCTCCAAATATTAATGTTTATTTGGGAGTAGCATTGCAATGGGAATATGTGTGCCATAGTAAACTATGTGCTTATTCAAAGAGGTTGAGATAGGGAAGCTTTTTGTTTTTGTTTTTGGGAAAGGCAGGGAGACCTGAAGAGATCTTCCATCGGCTGGTTCACTCCCCAGATTCCCACAAACAGCCTTGAAGCCAGGAGTCCAGAACTCAATCCGGGTTTCCCACATGGGTGACAGGAACCTTCTCAGGGTATGCGTTGGCAGGAAGCTGGATTGGACGTGGAGCAGCCACAATGCCAACCAGGCCCTCAGGATGGGTGGGATGTGGGTGTCCCAGGTAGGGACTTACCCTCTGTGCCACCGCGACCCACCCCAAGGGGGAAGTTCTTCAGAGCAAAGTGAGGATTATGTAAAACATTTTGAAACCACAATCCTTGGCTGCAAGGATTAGTAATAACAGCAGTGATGGCTGCACAGCCAGTTGTTGGGCACAAGTCCTTGCAGGAGTATTTCTTGTGCAAGGCGTGGTTCTGGCCTGGTCTTTTGTGATAGTTCTTGTCAGCCATACCTGTGAGAACTCCTCCTTGAATAAGTGCTGGCTTTCTTTATCTTGTTTTCTTTTATGTTGGGGCCTATCCCTCATTTTGTTTCTGACAGCTCTCACAGTTGAATAACACTCTACTGTGTGACTGTGAGATCATTAATGTAACTTTTCCCCTATTAATGGACATTCACATTGTTTCTACTTTTGCACTAGTACAAAAACCTGATGCAATGGATACCTCCAAATTTATAATTTGATATATTTTTAAAACAAGATTTACGTATTTGAGAGAGTTACACAGAGAGGGGAAGAAACACACACAGAGAGAGAGAGAGATCTTCCATTCACTGGTTCACTCCCCAAATGGCTACTATGGCCAGGGCTGGGCTATACCAAAGCCAGTAGCCAGGATCTTCTTCTGGATCTCCCACATGGGTGTAAGGGCGCAAGGACTTAGACCATCTCCCGTTGCTTTCCCAGGAGCATTAGCAGGGTACTGGATCAGAAGTGGAGCAGCGGGTCTAGGACTGGCACCCATATGGGATTCCAGCAATGCAGGTGGCAGCTTTACCTGCTAGTTACAACACCAGCCCCAATTTGATGTGGTTTTTTTTTTTTTTTTTTTTTTTTTTTTGACAGGCAGAGTGGACAGTGAAAGAGAGACAGAGAGAAAGGTCTTCCTTTGCCATTGGGTATTTTTAAAAATATATCAAAAATAGTAAATTTATCCAATGGACATACTGGGGCAAAAAGTGTGTACATTTTAAGTTTTTGATCAATATTGCCAAATTCCCCTCTAAAATGGAATTCGTTATGTTGCTACCAACAATGGGTAATATCACACTGAAAAATGTGATTTTAGGGACCAGTGTTGTGCACTGTGTTTAAGCTTCTGCTTGCAATGCTTGCATCCCATGTTGGAGCCCTGGCTGCTCAGCTTCCAACCACTTCTGTGGTGATGTTCCTGGTGGGGGTTGGGGGGGCAATGGAAGGTGGTCCAAGTGGATGGAGGTCTGGACTCCTGGCTTTGGCCTGGCCCTGCTGTTGCAGCCATTTGGGGAGTGAATCAGGGGATTAAAAGATCTCTCTCTCTCTCTCTCCTCTTCTATCATTCTACTTGTCAAATAAACAAATAAGTAAATTTTTTTAAGAAAAAAAAGAAAAAAGGGGCCAGTGTTTTGGCATAGCAGGTTAAGCCTCTACCTGCAATACCGGCACCCCACATGAGCACTGGTTTGAGACCTGGCTGCTCTGTTTCCTATCCAGCTCCCTGCCGATGTGCTAGGAGGTGGTGGAAGATGGCCCAAGTCCTTGGGCCCCTGCACCCATGAGGGAGATCCGGATACAGTTCCAGGTTCCTGGCCTCAGCCTGGCCCAGCCCTGGCTGTTGCAGCCATTTGAGGAGTAAATCAGCAGATGGAATATCTTTGTTTTTCTCTCTCTTACTCTGCCTTTCAAATAATAAATCCTTTAAAAAGGAAGCATTTTTATTTTTCTTGTATTTTCTTGTCCAGCAGTAGCAAGAACTGCTGAGCAGACTTGACTGGTGAGCCAGGAGGAGGGAGATGGCAGGGGAACTCAGGCCTATGAACATTTTAGGGCTGAGTAACTGGAGATACAATTTTTCCAGGTATCTGACAATTCTTTTCCTGTTTGAACCAGAATGTTAACTTTAACCACTTTGGATGAGAAAGTTCCCCAAATTATGACATAAACGTCTGTCTTGAGTTTAAAATGAGCATAAAAATATGGAAATCTTTTCGATCCCTTAAGCCCATTTATTTTAGCCCTGGGCTATAATTTGGTGATGCCCTCAGGGCATTTTGAATGTGTGGGCACCTTTAATACCCTTAGCTAAATAACCTCAGGCTGATATTTTGAGAAAACCTCTAGGTGTGCTTTTTACAGGCTTGTTGGGTTCTCCTGGCTGTCAGCTCTCACTGTGCAGCTTGTCCGTGCGTTTGCTTACCGAGGCGCCTCTCCACACCCTTCCCTTCCCTAACTGGTTCTCTAGTTTCAAAACCCACCCTATCACTCGACATAAATATGTACCAGCTAGGTCGAAATTGCCATTTAACAGGGCTGTGGTGGGCCTATTTTTTAATTTTTTAAAAATGTGTTCATTTGAGAGCCAGAGAGACAAAGAACCAGAGAAGTTCCCATCTGCTGGGTTACTCCCCCAAATGGCCACAATGGGGGGGGACAGTTAGTCTGGGAAAGCAATCCAAGTCTCCCAGGAGGGCGGCAGGAGCCCAAGCACTGGAGCCCTCACCACTGTCTTCTGGGGTCTGCATTAGCAGGAAGCTGAGTCAAGAGCAGGACCAGGTGTCCAATCCAGGTTCTCCCATGCGGGTGCCAGCATTCTAACCACCAGGCCAGATGGTCACCCTGTGTGGTGGCTCTTTGATGAGTCCAGGCTGTGCCAGTAACGCCTAGGCCCTGTGGAATCTGTCTTTCCGGTGGAGGGATCCCCTTTTGGCAGGGCCAGGTAGGATGGAGAGCTGGGGGTGTGGCCAGCCCCTCCAGCAGGCCTTCTGTGCGTCCCCTGGGAATGCTCCCTGCAGGAGCCTCTGAGCTCGGTGGGGTCATGGGCAGCGGTGGATGCATCTGGGCCGGTCTAGGTGGGATGTGTGAATTCACGCTGAGATCTCTTGGCAGAGACTCAGGCCCCTTGGGCGCGGCGGCCGCCGGCGGAGAGATGGAGATGCAATCCTATCACGCCAAGCTCCTGGGCGAGCTGAACGAGCAGCGCAAGAGGGACTTCTTCTGCGACTGCAGCATCATCGTGGAAGGGCGGATCTTCAAGGCCCACAGGAACATCCTGTTCGCCAACAGCGGCTACTTCCGAGCCCTGCTCATCCACTACATCCAGGACAGCGGGCGGCACAGCACCGCCTCCTTGGACATCGTCACCTCGGACGCCTTCTCCACCATCCTGGACTTCCTCTACTCCGGGAAGCTGGACCTGTGTGGGGAGAACGTGATCGAGGTGATGTCGGCCGCCAGCTACCTGCAGATGAACGATGTGGTGAACTTCTGCAAGGCGTACATCAGGTCCTCCCTGGATATTTGCCGGAAGATGGAGAAGGAGGCTGCGGTGGCGGCAGCGGTGGCCGCGGCGGCGGCGGCAGCAGCTGCAGCGGCCGCCGCCGCTGCTGCTCAGCAGGTGGACAGCGGAAGCCCGGGTTCTGGCAAGGAAGGAATCTCGTGTGGAACCAAGAAGAGCCTGGTGTCCTCTCCGGTCCAGGGAGAGGGGAGCGTGGACTGCTCGAGAGAGCCCCCTTGCGGGGACTGCGGGGACTGCCACCCCTTGGAACTGGTGGTGAAAGACAGCCAGGACCTCTCAGCGCAGGCTACAGGGCTGGGGCCCAAGGTGGAATTCGGAGCCGACGGGGTGGAGGTGGAAGCGGCTGAACAGCTGCAGCAGTACGCTGCCCCGCTGGGCCTGGCCCGCGTGGACGAGGGCCTGCCGGGCAGCCAGGCCGTGGACCTGGCCTACGGGAACTACCACGTGAAGCAGTTCCTGGAGGCCCTCTTGCACAACGGTGCCGTCCAGAGCAAAGACGACGGGGACCATGGCTTTCCCCGGAGTTTGGAGGGAAGACCAGACGGTGCAGGCGTGGCCATGAGCTCCGTGATGGACGTCCAGACGGACTGGTATGCAGAAGACTCAGGTGAGCTCCCGTAGCATGTGTCCCCCTGCGCGCCACTCACCAGGCACCTCCTGGGCCTCGCGGTCTGCATTCCTGTGGTCGACATCAGCATTGTCAGCGTCACTACCATCGTTGTCACCAGGCTCACCACCACCACCATGGTTATTGGTTGAGCACCAGCTGTATACAGGGCATTGCTGCCGCACGTATGCACCTTTGTGTTCCCTCTGCCACCAGAGTATACGCAGTTTGGAGGCATGGGAAGCACCATGTCTTCCAGGAGCCAGCAGCAGGGCCCTGGCCAAGTCGCTGAGCCTCTGGGAACCGCTCTGCCATCTGTAAGATGGGGAGATGGCCTTGCCCTGCCCTTCACGCAGGGCTGTCGTGTGGACCCAGGACCCTTTCTGACCTGTGGTACTGAGTCCTGTGCACGTGGGAGACCTAGACTCTTCTCAGCAGATGTGATTGCTCTTGTTGCACGGTGTCTTGGGGACAGAAGTCAGCTTGTCTGCCACTGGCGGACAGTGGAACCTCAAGCCAAGAAGTTAGCGAGTCGTATTTCTAGGCCACTCTTCTTACCAAGTAGTGAAAGTCTCTTAAATAAGGAGAGATCCGCTGTTTCATTCATTACTATGAGACACCTTGATTTCATTTTTCAAATTTTTTTATGTATTTATTTTTAACAACTTATTTATTTGAAAGGCAGAGTTACAGGGGTGGGGGGGGGAGGCATCTTCCATCCTCTCATTCACTCCCCAAATGGCCGCAATGGCTGGAGCTGGGCTGATCCAAAGCCAGGAACCTGGAGCTTCTTCCAGGCCTCCCATGTGGGTACAGGGGCCCAAGGACTTGGTCCATCTTCTACTACTTTCCCAGGTCATAGATCAGAAGTGGAGCAGCTGGGACTCGAACCAACACCCATATGGGATGCCAGCACTGCAGGTGGCAGCTTTACCACAGCACCGGTCCCAGGGAAGACATTTCTAACAAATTATCTTGAGCAGAAACCTCAAGGAAGTGAGGGCAAACTGCACAGATGTCAAGGGAAAGAACATTCCAGGCAGAGGGAGGAGCAAAGTGCAGAGATCCAGCTGCATAGTCAGCCCTGGTGCTGAACAAAAGGGACAGCAAGATGGCTGACCCGGCTGGAGTGAGCTGAGTGTGTGTGTGGGGGGGGGGGGGGGGTGTAGTCCCAGGGCTTGGACAAGGCTGGGCCTTTGGAGTGATTTGCGATGACTTGGATGTACAAAGGATCCTCTTAGAGCTGCATGAAGAATAGACTGTAGAGGAGCAAGAGTGGAAGCAGGAGGACCACTGGAGGGGGGAGCCTGCAGCGACCCGGGTGAGAGACGTGCCCCTGATTCAGGGAGGGAGCGGGAGAGGGGAGGTTTGGTTGGGTCATGGCTATGCTATCTTTTTTTTTTTTTTTTTTTTTTTTTTTTTTAAGATTGATTAATTTGAAAGGCAGAAGAGCAGAGAGGAAGAGAGAAAAAAAGAGAGACATCTTTCATCCACTAGTTCACTCCCCAAATGGCCACAACAGCTAGAACTGGGCCAGGCCAAAGCCAGGAGCCTGGAACTCCATCCTGGTCTCCCACGTGGGTGGCAGGGGCCCAGATACCTGGGTTGTCTTCTGCTGCTTTCCCAGGTGCGTTAGCAGGAAGTAGAACTGGAAGTGGAGCAGCTGTGATGTAAACTGGCGCTCTGATATGTGACACTGGCATCGTGAGCAGCGTTTTAGCCTGCTATGCCACAACACCTGCCCCTACACTGCAGCTAGAAGCAGAGCTGACCAGACTTGCCAGTGGCTTGGATGAGCAGCATGGGAAAAAGAGGAACTAAGGATGACCTTGACGTGTCTAGCTCGAGCAGCTGATTCCAACGCATGTTTGGGATGCCTGTTGGATACCCGAGTGGAGATGTTTGGTACACAGTTCTGTATGTGAGTTTAGAGTTCTGGGGAGAAGTCGGAACTGAGATATGAACTTGGGAATCAAGGGTGGATCCATGGAACCTAAAACCTGTATCTCCCATTGTCTTAGAGACCTGGAAGGAGAAGATGAGGGGCCTGTGAACTGAATCCTAGGAAGCAGAAACATTTAGAGGTCAGGACAGAGGGCACTGAGGAAGCAGGGCCAATAAGGTCGGAAGAGAATCGAGAGTGATGGGGGCAGCCTGCTGGCCCGACAGTTCGGATGCCTGTGTTCCACCTTGGAGTACGTGAGTTCGATACCCGGCTCCAGCTTCAGACTCCGCCTTCCCACCAGTGCAGACCCAGGGAGGCAGCAGTGACGACTCTGCGGGAACCGCTGTGTTGAGGCACTCAGATCGCAAAAGAGGAAGGGAGGGTCCAGGTCGGTCACGCTTTTCTGGTGGAGAAGTAGCTACAGTTGTTTTTCCCCAAGGGTGTAGGCCAGGTCCATTCATTTCTGTAGATAACTGGGAAGAAGTGTATAGGATAGTGCCCAGTTGATGGGGATGATTGACAGGACTGCACCGTGCCAGAGGAGTGAGCCCCGTGTTGTTGCTTTTATCCTAGAAAGAGATTTTGGGGGGGCTGGCGCTGTGGCGCAGCGGGTTAACACCCTGGCCTGAAGTGCCAACATCCCATATGGGCGCCAGTTCTAGTCCCGGCTGTTCCACTTCCGATCCAGCTCTCTGCTGTGGCCTGGGGAAGCAGTAGAAGATGGCCCAAGTCCTTGGGTCCCTGCACCCACTGGAAGACCCAGAAGAAGCTCCTGGCTTCAGATCGGCACAGCTCCAGCCGTTGCGGCCAATTAGGGAGTGAACCATTGGATGGAAGACTCACTCACTCTCTCTCTCTCTCTCTCTCTCTCTTTCTCTGCCTCTCTCTCTCTGCCTCTCCTCTCTGTGTAACTCTGACTCTCAAGTAAAAAATAAATAAATCTTTAAAAAAAAAGAGAGAGAGATTTTGGAATTGCTCCAGATACAAAATGTTAGGCATGATCAGGGTGGGACTAGAAATTGAAGAGAAAATGCTGCACCCTACCGTCAAGGACAGGTGGGCTCTCGCCTGGAATCCGGCTCGCCCTGCTTTCTGCAGCATCTTGGGAAAGACAGAGCCCCGTTAGGGCCCCTGAGGTGGTCCCGGGGAAGAGAGTTCCTCCAGTGTTGGCACAGAGCCTGGACTGCTTCACTGATGGGGAAATGCCAGGAGGGCCAGGGATTTGGCACAGCAGTTGAGACCCTGCTGGGACATACACACCCTGTATCGAAGGGCTTGAGTTTGAATCCTGGCTGCACTTCCAGTTGAAGACTTCCTGTTGGGGCTCAGCAGGTTAAGCCATCACCTGCAGCGCTGGCATCCCATATGGGCACCAGTCCGAGTCCTGGGTGTTCCACTTCCCATCCAGCTTCCTGCTAACACGCCTGGGAAAGCAGCAGAGGATGGCCCAAGTGCTTGGCCCCTGCACCCACGTGGGAGACCTGGATGAATTTGGGGAGTGAAGCAGTGGTTGGAAGATCTCAGTCCCTTCCTCTTTCTATAACTCTGCCTTTCAAATAAATAAACCATTCTTTAAAAAAAACACTGAGGATATCATGATGATGGTAGAAATTGCTAGCAATGGGGCTGGCGCTGTGGGCCAAGCCACCTCCTGCGGCAGTGGCATCCCATAAGGGTGCTGGTTTGTGTCCTGGCTGCTCCTCTTTTGATCCGGCTTTCTGCTATGGTCTGAAAAAGCAGTAGAAGGTGACCCAAATGCCTGGAGGAGGCTTCTGGCTTCGAATCAGCTCCGCTCCAGCTGTTGCAGCCATTTTGGGAAGTGAACCAGCAGATGGAAGATCTTTCTCTCCATCTCTCCCTTCTCTGTCTGTAACTCTATCACCTCTCAAATTAAAAAAAAGAAAAAAGAAAAAATAAATTGCTAGCACTTAGGAGTGCTTGCTGTGTGCCAGGTGCTGTGTTTTATGAGTTATTTCCTATCAGTCTTCCCCTGTTCCCATGAGGTGGGAACTGTTAACATACCTATTTTACAGATGAAGAAAGGGCACAGAGAAGTTGAGTAAGATGTCCAGGGACACACAGCTGGTAAGTGGTAGAGGCAGGACTTGAACCCAGGTTTTTGTGCCTGGAAAGCTTGTGTTCCTTCATATGGGCTATAACATGACTAAAGTCTGTAAATCCTGAAAGGTGTGGGTGGAGGACCTAGTCTTGGAATTTGTAATAAACCTGACTGAGAAAACATGAGAGGAGCAGTTTTTACACATGTGGGTGATAGTCACGTTGTTACCTTAATGGTTGTAAGGTGAGAAAAAAAGTTGATAGTCTAGTGAAGGGGGCTGGTGCCGTGGCTCACTTGGTTAATCCTCCGCCTGCAGTGCCGGCATCCCATAAGGGTGCCAGGTTCTAGTCCCGGTTGCTCCTCTTCCAGTCCAGCTCTCTGCTGTGGCCTGGGAAGTCAGTGGAGGATGGCCCAGGTCCTTGGGCCCTGCACCCGCATGGGAGACAAGGAGGAAGCGCCTGGCTCCTGGCTTCAGGTCGGCGCAGCACCGGCCATAGGGGCCATTTGGGGAGTGAACCAACGGAAGGAAGACCTTTCTCTGTCTCTCTCACTGTCTATAACTCTACCTGTCAAAAAAATTTAAAAAAAAAGTCTAGTGAATTCCCAGATATTTGATGATTTCAGATAGAGTTAATATGAATTCCAGACAATTTAGGGTCTACAACCCAGCAAAGCTTTTGCTCAGAAGAAAGTCTTAGTAATTACGCTCTGAGAAAGCATGAGTGAGTTCTGGTCCAGGGGACTGACCCATCGTCACAGGATTTTTCAAACTTCTGGAGGTGATGAGATCAATGCAGGGAGTCTGTAGTAGTCATCCCAGGGGCCCACAAGCTGCGGGGCTTAAGCAGCCGACACTGGGGCTGGCTCTGTGGGATGCCAGCTTCCCAGGTGGCAGCGTTACCACTACGCCTCAATGCCAGCCCCATGATATGCATTCCAGGAGGCAGAAGCTGACAGCTCAAGTGCCTGGGTCCCTGCCACCCACAGGAGACCTGGATGGAGTTCCAAGCTCCTGGCTTTGGCCTGGCCCAGCTCTGGCTATTGCAGGCATTTGGGAGGGTGAACCAGTGGTTTGTTCTCTCTGTCTCTCTGCCACTCAGCCTTTCAAATAAGTTAATAAACACTATAAATTAAAAAAAAAATGGACACCATCATCATGGATGTTGTTTTAGGAAGCTTTTCCTGTTATCCACATTAAGGTACTTGTGCGTTCTGAGTTTTTTTTTTTATTTTTATTTTTATTTTTATTTTTATTTTTATTTTTATTTTTATTTTTATTTTTGACAGGCAGAGTGGACAGTGAGAGAGAGAGACAGACAGAGAGAAAGGTCTTCCTTTTGCTGTTGGTTCACCCTCCAATGGCCGCCGCGGCCGGCGCGCTGCGGCCGGCGCACCGCGCCGATCCGATGGCAGGAGCCAGGAGCCAGGAGCCAGGTGCTTTTCCTGGTCTCCCATGGGGTGCAGGGCCCAAGCACCTGGGCCATCCTCCACTGCACTCCCTGGCCACAGCAGAGGGCTGGCCTGGAAGAGGGGCAACCGGGACAGAATCCGGCGCCCCGACCGGGACTAGAACCTGGTGTGCCGGCGCCGCTAGGCGGAGGATTAGCCTAGTGAGCCGCGGCGCCGGCCTTTTTTTTTTTTTTTTTTAAAGATTTTTTATTTATTTGAAAGACAGAGTTACAGAGAGAGGTAGAGACAGAGAGAGAGGTCTTCCATCCAATGGTTCACTCCCCAGATGGCCACAACGGCTGGAGCTGCACCCATCCGAAGCCAGGAGCCAGGAGCTTCTTCTGGGTCTCCCATATGGGTGCAGGGGCCCAAGGACTTGGGCCATCTTCTACTGCTTTCTCAGGCCACAGCAGAGAGCTGGATCAGAAGAGGAGCAGCCGGGACTAGAACCTGCGCCCATATGGGATGCCGGCGCTTCAGGCCAGGGTGTTAACCCACTGCACCACAGCACCGGCTCCGCGTTCTGAGGTTTTAATATAAGATGTGTTTCTAACTGTGTCACAGAGAAGCATAAAGGCTGGTGTCTTACCACATTGCTTGTGACCTTATATCAGAGCCCACTTTGCCCGCTGGCTGGGCGGGAGCCAGACAGAGTTGGACTCACACACATTGCCTTGCTGTTGGCTGGCAGTGGAGTTGCTATCTTCCCTCTCTGTGCCCACGGAATTCCCCAGCTCCAGCTCCCACGCATCGGAGGCCAGCCTGGGTCGGCACTGCTTCAGTATCGCTAAACCAATCCGTTGGGTTCCCCAGGTGATGTGCTGGTGGTCCCCATCAAGCTGCACAGGTGTCCCTTCTGCCCTTACACTGCCAAGCAGAAGGGCATCCTCAAGCGGCACATCCGCTCGCACACGGGAGAGCGGCCCTACCCCTGCGAGACCTGCGGCAAGAGGTTCACCCGGCAGGAGCACCTGCGCAGTCACGCCCTGAGCGTAAGTGTCCACCGGCCACGGCCAAGGGTGGGGCGCTGTATTCTCTAATGAAGGGCAAAGCCAGCTTGGCTTTCTCTTCTTCATCCACTGGGGTATTTTCAGATGCTTTTGAACAAAGGTTTCTGCTACTAAATGAAAGCTGGGCTGGCGTTGCTTAGAGAAAGTGAAATTTTGCACTAGTTTTTCTATGGGGCAAAATCAAGAAAGTTTAGCTTCTGGCCAGGGATGGTTGTCATAAGGATGAAAACAGCAGGACTTGGTTAGGGGGCGGTGGGTGTCTTCCCACCAATGTGACGCCCAAAGCAAGCCACATTCTCTGTGTCCCACCCAGCAGCAGCACCAGGGGTGGAGGAGAGGTAAGCGCAGTCACATGGAGAGTGGAGAGCAGACAGACAGAGCTCCAGCCCTAGGGGCTCTTCCCTCCACCTAGCCGGCTCCCAGGAGTCTCACATGGGGAGCTAGTGAGTCCCAACAGCTAGAAAGCAGAGAAAGACCTTGCATTCATGATCGTCTTTGAGCATGGCAATCAGTCTTTGGAAAATCCAAAATAAAGATAGTTTGAACTTCAGAGGATGCTCCCCAGAATGTGAAACCCACCGAATAGGAGAGAATATTTGAGAGGCATGTATCTGATAAGGGTCTAGAATGTGTAAGACTTGGGCTGGCACTGTGGTCTAGCAGGTTAAGTCACCACCTGTGATGCCAGTGGCCATATGGGTGCCGGTTCGCATCTTGGCTGCTCCACTTCTGATTCAGCTCACTGCTAATGTGCCTGGGAAAGCAGTGGAAGATGCTCCAAGTCCTTGGGCCCCTGCACCCAGTGAAGTTCCCAACCCCTTGCTTAGGCCTGGCCTTTCAAATAAATAAATAAATATTTGGAAAACCAAACCAAACAGAGGCTCCGAATGACTCACAGAGCCCCTACTGGCTGGAGCTCCTGCAGAGTGCGCAGGTCAGGAGTTAGCTCTCCGCCCAGCAGGAGTCCTGAGGTCGCTGCCCTTAGGAGAAGCTGTCTGGGAGAGGAGACCAGCTTTCCAGTGCAGAGCTTTTCATATAAGTAAGCCAAGCCCTTAGCAGTGGAAAAAGTCAGGGGTGAAGACTTTGCTGGCACCTCTGGGGGGCACACGTCCACTCCAGCAAATCTGCCTTCCTCATACTCAACCAATCCAAGGGACGTGAAAAAAACACGTCTGAAATCCAGCTCGGTTTGCTGAGCCCCCTTAACATGCCAAACACTGGGGACACAGTCATGAGTGAGACACCCTCCATCCCTGCCCTCTAGGAGCTGGAGTCTAGTGATTTGTGAGAAGTACACCCACAAAAAGTATAGGTGAGAATACACACGGGAAAATGCCTGTTGCGAAAAAGCAGTTATTGAATTTCAAAAGTTTTGCACCCAAATCTATATTTTAGTTCCATTTTCCAAACTTTTGGAAGGATACTGGTATTGGTTCAGAGCACCAAGGAAGACTTCTTTGGAAGGCATTAGTAAGGGCTGAGGGGTCGGTGATGGAGAGGAGGGAACATTCCATATGCGGCCCTGGGATAGAAAGGATCTTGGTGAGATTGAGGCTGTGACAGAGAAGGCAAGGGGAGAGTGGCGAGAGATGAGGCTGACAGGGGGTAGGGGACCGGGGAGGGTGGGCGCCGGTCACCTGGGACCTCGTAGAGCCCGGCTCACAGCCTTTGTGACGTTGACCGTGCCAGCTGTGATTACAGGTGCACAGATCCAGCCGTCCGATCATCTGCAAGGGCTGCCGCAGGACCTTCATGAGCCACCTGTCCCCGGGGCTGCGGCGCTTCGGGCTCTGTGACAGCTGCACCTGTGTCGCAGACATGCGTGATGAGGACGATGATTTGATGCCCGTTAACCTCAGCCTCGTGGAAGCTTCCTCCGGGAGCCTGGAAAAGAGCGACACGGACAATGACTGGCCCATCTATGTGGAGTCGGGTGAGGAGAACGAGCCCGCGGGAGATGATTCGGATGAGAAGCCACGAGTGCGACCCGGCTTCCCAGACCGAGAGACACTCACGTAGCGACAGATCGGCGGGGGGAATGTCTTAGTGTTTGTTGTGGCCTGTCCTGTGGTTGAAAGCCACCATTTGTCCAACTTGGTGGCATCGAGAGAAACACGTTTTCCCTGTTGTGTTGTTTGCATTGTTGATAGACTCCGTGCCAGAGGCTGGACTTTGTGACGCATCACTTTCTTGTACAGGGCCCTCGGCTTCTGAGGGCTGGCCTGGCCCCTCCTGAGTTCGGAGTGAATCATCAAGGCTGGTCCCCAGGCCGCGGGGTTCCTCCTGGGCACCCAAACTCTGCATGGGAAGATAAGAAACCCTCTCACTCGCGTTTGCGCGGTCTCAGTCCCTTACATTCCTTTCTCAGAAAAGATGGGCAAGGGTGCAGCACGTTTCGGGTCGGCCTTACCTCTGCCAGGCCCCCCCATTGCGTTCCGCAGTTTAATGCTCTGGCAGGGGAGTAAAGGGAAAGCGTGACCCCCAGGAAGCAGGCAGGGCTGTCTGGCTCCCCTATCCTGAGAGGCGCTCTCTAAATCTAAAACCGCAGTTCTAAAGGTGCAGACAAGCATGGCGTGGACCAAAAGGCTCATTAGCGCACCCTGGCTTGGCCAGTTTTAAGTTAGCCCTGGGAAGAGGAGCCTGAGAGCAGGACGAGGCGGTTTCCCTGTCTAGTCTGCTCTCTGACAATTCTGCACGCACGCAGATAATCCGTCCTGTGAGCCTGCAACAGGACATTTGGGGAAAACTCTAAGTGTCCCCCTGTTGTTTCCAGCCACTTCAAAAGCCATTGCCCTATATCCCGGAAGCATGGCTGGCCCTGACATTGTTTTACTAAGTGCATGCCTAAAACTTTAATTGGAGGAAAAGTGTTAGACCGTATATTTGTGGATTATTCACCTCTTAAAAGATTCCCTTGAGGGAAAGAGAAGGTTACTGAAACAGGTTTCTTAAAACGTCACTTTCACCCACTTTGCAGCTGTATGCAAGAGAGGCTGAATTCTTTGAGGGACCAAAGGGCAGGAAATATTAGGGATTAAGGATGTAACGGAAGGCACTTTCGTCATGTTGTGCAAGTCTTGTATTAAAGTGCCCAAGTAGGTTTTAAAAGAAAACTCCTGTTTCCCCTTTCACTTTAGAAGAGCTGTGTTGCAAGAGGTGGTTAAATCATTTTTCTTTCTCAGACAATACATACATAAATACATGCCGTTATAAATTGTCTTGTAAATGTTAGTTGTTGAAGAGTTAGAAAAGGTTGATATCTCACTTCTCAACAGTAATCAGAATTCTAGAAGGGGGGATTATTTTCTAAGGATCTAGGACAAGGGAAACTCAGAAATCAAGGACTAAGCGTGCAGACACTCTCGTAACACTGTGGCGTCTACACGTGTGATCGCGGCCTTGTCTGCTGTAACAGGGCGTGCACTGCTCCGGGTGAGGTCATCTGGGGAGTCACATAGAAAAAGGCAGGCTACCGGTACACTCAGTAGGACCATATTCTGCAAGACTGGCAGTTTAAAAGCTCATCTTTTCCTACAGGTAGTTGGTAAAATATTGTTCTGGATCAATTGTTACACTTTAATCAGGGACCGCAAATGCTTTTCTTACCTGAAATGAAAATATTAACAGTTGTTTTAACAGAGGGATCTTAGCAAAAGGCAAACATCCCTGGATGTGTAAAAGATTTACTTTGCGAGGAGTTTTGTTCCATAGTTGTTCTTGCTTTGTTTAAATTATTTCTGATGTTTGAATGTGACTCTTCTACCTCGTGGTTAACTTCTCGGCTGACTTTCTCCAGTTGACCTAGGAGCCTCTTCAGTAACGCTGTGATCCATTCAAATCACCAGGTGAAAAATTTTACATTAGCAATGCTGTGTAAGATGGCAGCTCTCGCTGCAGGTTGATGTTGCCTGGGCCAGAAGACCTCTGGCAATGTCTGGAGAGGTCCTCAGTTGCTACTGCGCAGGACAGCGTGCTGCTGATACCTGGTTCGTGGAGGCCAAGGTCAGTGCGTAACATCCCACAGGACCCGGGCCGCTCCCCCAGCACAGAATTTCCTCGTTCAAAATGTCGAAAGTATGGAGGTTGAGAAACTCTGCTGTAAGAGAAAATAGGACTTTTTAAATAGAGTGAACTTCACTTTGCGTTCTGTTGCTGAGGACAGATGGTTCACAGCTTGCCCAAGGTCTGATCTCGGTTTGTGCCGTGAAAACTTGGGAACTCTGACTATGATTCAGACACTGGTATTAGGCTCCGATCATTTTGTTAAATTTTTAAGTCACAGAATCACTGGGAAGAAAACAGAACATGAAGTTTAATATTTAAATGAGTCTCTTTCTTCCATAATGTCTCAGATGGTTGCCCTCCTGGTTGACTGATTAGTTTGTGTAACTTACGCAATATCAGCCGTCATTGGTGATCACCGGACCGCTGGATTCTGCTACTTTCAAAGGAGCTCACTTCCCGTGTCTGAATGACCGGATCATAAACTAGTCACCCGCCAAAGTTACATTCACATTTTTGGTGGTCGGTATTTACAGTCATGAAGTCTTCCAGGTTTCATGCATAGAATCAGGGATATTTTTATAAGTGAATTCACAGTTGGGCCCAACACAGATTATAAGTGATTTAGTTTCTATTCTCGCATCTTTCTGGTGCAGTCGGTCCAAGTTCACAAAGGGATATTTTTGTCTCACAGTAGACAGGATTCTTTCCCGTAATGGCATTCACAGGTGGCATTCTTGGGCAGTCGTTTCTTTGGGGGGATGGGAGCCCCTTTCCACAGGGTCAGGAAAGCGTGTAAATAAGACCCAGGACTGTAATAATCAAGAAGTGACGCAGGGCATCAGAATTCCTGATCAGCTAGCAGAAAGATGCCACTCTGATGTAAATATTTTGGTGGCTACTGACTTTGCTGCCGGCACAGTGTTGTGAAGTTGAGTGTTCTGGCGGTTCAGAATACTGGCTTTTTGTTGCCCTTAATGGATGTTGTCATGAACCCCACAGGGAGGAAGACAACAGGTAGGGCTGCCTGCGTCAGTTCTAAAAGCAGCAGGGAGACGCGAGTGGCCTTTTGTCAACTGAATTCACACGTTCACTTGGACCTATATGACTTTCCTGTGTGTTCCTTGTGCATTGAGAATAGAATCACTTCCGTGAAATCTAGCTTGATGGGGTGGGGGTGGGGACACAGGGTTGGGCTGGGTGTGAAGTTCCTATTACACTGTTTTGAGCATTACCATTGCACTTCCTGTTGTTGGTGTCTTGTAGCTTGCTTAGTGCTTTTATGGGATCACACTCTTCTAACCTCAAAAGGAGGCACTCTGTTCGTTTGGATGGACCATGTTTCCACTGATTCTTGGTTGCTGTATGTGCCAGGACTGTGTTCCTCAAACCCTTCGTTGTAACACCGGACATTTGAATTCTTTTCTTCAGACGATGCTTCTCAAAGGCAGGTGAAAAGATCTTTGAGGCAGGAATAGTTTGGCTGGTTTCTGACTTGCCTTACTTTTAAAAGGGGACTTTGTGTGACCAGATGATATGGAAGCTTCCCCACGGAAGGAGCGTATTTAGCAAGTGTTGAGCTTCCACGTGGATGATTTTGCTACAGCCAATATTTCATTCACAAGAATGGTCTTATGGTTTGGGGGAGCAATTTTTTAATCTATCATTTGGTTTTTGGACCTTTGTCAATAGTTAATTAGAAATCAGGAGGGGTCACAGTAGGGACCATGTGCTTGGAGGAAGAAAGCTTGGGGATTTTGAAGGGAGGCATCAGTTTGAGATACCTGTCTTGATGACTTGTAATGAGTATGGATTACCCAGCAGGAAGACAGTGCAGGATATGATCAAGATGTTTTCTGGGAGCAGAAAAGCACGCCAGACAGTTTCACGGAAGTCCTGTGCAGCAGCCTCTACCACTACCCAAGACACAGGCCGATAGTGCTGCAGTCCCCTGCAGGTCTCCTCAGGCTCACTGAGTGCTGGCAAGCATTCAGGCTCATAGGTGGCCACACCTGGCGTCACAGACATTGGAGAGGACACGGGATGGGAGGCACAGCTGGCCAGCAGGGCAGACACAGAAGCAGATCTTCTGCGAGAGTCCCTGCAGCTGTCCGTGTGGCACAGCTGAGGGGCAAAGATCCACATCAGGCCGATATGGACGCTGCCCTCGCCCAAAAGCCGCTTGCCCCACAACAAGCAAGCGTCTCCTGTAACAACTGCATAGACATAGCTTCCAGGATCACCCAGAAGGACAGGCCTCTTCCAAGGGTCACTGTACTCAGGGAAGCCCAAAGCTGTGGCTTCCTATCTGGTATTTATTGTTTTGCCAGTGCACATGCAATTTATCGATTAGGGGTCATTTCTACCACATGGAATGTTGCCTAGCAACATAGCTGACACATGACTCTTCATTAGGTTGTCAGGGGAACAGAGCACAAAAGTTTACCAAAAGTCAAATTCTCACACAGAAGGGGAATAGATTTTATTAATCCTTTACCAAACAGTATGCTAAGCGAGTTCACGATAGATATTCCGCCTAATTGCCATAAATGTACCTGGAAGAATTTCCTACGAAAATGTTGCCAACACCGCCTCGTTTTCCTGTCTTGAATAGTATTCATTCTTTGTGCTCAGCTGCTTGTGTTTTAGTGCACCATTGGCCCATTTTGCCGAGTTATGTGTAAGAATTGGATAATCAGCCAAAATGGTGCCATCAGAATGTCATGTATCCTTTGGTGCTGTGGCGAGTCTGGAACGTCATACTCTAAGGACATTATCAAATGAGAATTTCTGAGGATTCCATCAGTCATCCTTTGATGGGAACCTGTGTCCACCCGGCTGCCAGCAAACACTGGTCTCTTGGTCACAGTGCCTTTTACTGCTATGACGTGTGGTGCTACCCCTGCCTGCTTCTGTTGCTTCTGGAAGATCACTAAGTATGGCTGGAGGGTTATTTATTCTGCAGCTATCCAACCATTGTTTGTGGTGCTCTAATTATTAGGTGCCAGGCACTAGGGGTAGGTCAGTGAACCAGCAAAATCCCTGCCCTCAAGGGACTTGCGGTGTGCGGTCGGAGACTGGTGGTTAAACAGTGACAACACAATGTGCTAAGTGTGACAGGAGGGCAAGAACACAGGGCGCGGGGCTGGGAGCACTTGGCTGCAGCACCTCAGAGAAGGCTTTCTGGGCTAAGCTGGTATTTCTGTGGTCCTAACCGTCCAGCAAACTTCTAGCTCTGGGACACTATTTATAAGCAATTTGTTTAGTTTTTGAAACTTCCTGCCTTTTCCAGACATGGTGGGTGTAGACACTAACATTGTTAATTATTTTATTCAAGTATGTCAAAATATTGTGACTGTTTTAGCATATCTTAGTCTTTAGAAAAAATATATATGGTTTTATAATTTTAAATTTATATGTAACAGATACAATTATTATTTGTCAATTAAAAATAAAATTAAAGCAGTGGCAATAACTACTTCCCATTACGTTGATCCAGTGCAATAAGATAGACAAGGTTTCGCTACTGTGAGAGATGGGCAGGAGCCCATTGTCCCTGGATTGGCTCTTGCCTGGCCATGTGGATGAGTTCATAACCTAGAAATCAGGATAGATGGGAGGGAGACAGGGCCGTTCAGTCAGAGCACTTGGGAGCTAAAGGGACCCAACCCATTTTATAGGCAGATGAAGTGACTCGTCCCACGTTCCCCCAGTCTGGTTAGTTTCAGAGAGCAGGTCCTGGCAGGCCAGTGCTGATAACCAACAAGCATGTTTGGGCAGGCAGCAGAGACCCTCCATAGATAGCCATGGTTTCCTTGGTTACCCATCAGCCCAAAATGCTATCTGGGCCCCTGGTGATCGCTATGCCCTGTGTGGTCCTGGCCTGCATTTCTGTAACGCTTGGATGGGGAGTGGAGATGAAGAGTGTTGAACACAGGATGGGGTGGGGTCATTTAGTTTCTTGGTCCTGTAATACTCACACATATCTGAAGCAATATAAACCCCTATCAGCACACACTCAACTTACTCCCAGATAAGGCAAATCAAAATTTTCTTCGTCTACTTATTTGATATGTATCATGTATTTGGTTTTCTAATGTGTTCATTTTATTTGTAAAAACTTTCAAAAATATGAAATATATATTACCTTGAAATTATTTTTCCAACCTCTCTACTGATTTTTAAATTGTAAATTGAGCATGATTCAGGGAATTTGATAAGGACAATTTTATTTGAAACTGCAGACCATGTATTTTTAAGCCTGCCAGCCCACATAGGGGGTAGTGCTGTGGCTTAGCAGTAAAGCGGCTGCCTGCAGTGCTGGCATCCCATATGGGTGCTGGTTCAAGTCCCAGCTGCTCTTTCCTAGCCAGCTCTCTGCTATGGCCTGGGAAAGCAGTGGAAGATGCTCCAAGTCCTTGGGCCCCTGCACCTGTGTGGGAGGCCCAGAAGCTCTGGCTCCTGGCTTCAGATCAGCCTAGTGGCCATCTGGGGAGTGAACCAGTGGATGGAAGACACCCCCCCTCCTGTCTCTCTCTGCCTCTGCCTCTCTGTAACTCTGCCTTTCAAATAAATAAATCAATCTTTTTAAAAAATGTATTTTAGGTATTTCTTGAGTCAGTGGATTTTAATAAATTGATTGCAGAAGCAAGTCTTATTTAAAAGTCTGAAATAATATACAACTTATTAGTAAAACAGATTAGCCACTTAATCTAAAAATACCTAAAAGCAGTGTTCCTGATTGTCAATGAAATACTTATCACATTTTGGATTAAAACTAATTTAAGGTTATCAAAGATGCAGATGTTCTTTAATTTGGTGAAATTGTCCTGGGGTAAACAGGAAGTATTCTCAAGTTAAATTTTGTATAGATGTATATAAAGTCAGAAAGAGATACCTTAGTGACAAGTATAGAATAGGAACAGCCACTGCCAAGTTCAAGGAAAAATCGTTTGTTTCTTTATTGCTCGTTCAGAAACAAATGCCCTTTCTTTTTTTTTTTTTTTTAATTTTTTATTTTTGACAGGCAGAGTGGACAGTGAGAGAGAGAGACAGAGAGAAAGGTCTTCCTTTGCCGTTGGTTCACCCTCCAATGGCCGCCGCGGCCGGCGCGCTGTGGCCGGCGCGCTGTGGCCAGCGCACCGCGCTGATCCGATGGCAGGAGCCAGGAGCCAGGTGCTTTTCCTGGTCTCCCATGGGGTGCAGGGCCCAAGCACCTGGGCCATCCTCCACTGCACTCCCTGGCCACAGCAGAGGGCTGGCTTGGAAGAGGGACAACCGGGACAGAATCCGGCGCCCCGACCGGGACTAGAACCCGGTGTGCCGGCGCCGCAAGGCGGAGGATTAGCCTAGTGAGCCGCGGCGCCGGCCTACAAATGCCCTTTCAGAACGTGAATCTGACTTGAATTAAATAGCTGCACATTTTAGAATGGCTGAGGTCGAAAAGGTTAAAAGTTTATTTAGAATGGAAGAAATAGGGGATCGAGGATAGCTCTTCTCACATGAATGAATTAATCTTCATGATTTAAGTTTAGTTAACTTTTTCTCAGGGAAATTATTTTTCACAAAATCCTATTTTGAGGAATTTTATGGACAAGATTTTAGTTAAAGGGGGAAAAAATCTCACAAAATAAAGAGAATTATTAAATAGAGATCTAAAGAGAAGAAGCCTCCATCAAGTATCTTTTCCCGCCTTTGTCCTGTGGTGTTCAGAACAACGATTTCATTATATGAGACAGTTTCTAGGCAGAGAACCCCAAGTCCTAGCATTTGAGATTCTGTGGAGGAAGACTGACCACTGCTTGATGAACAGGCAATGCGGGATCAATGTAAGATGTAAGGCAGGGCCAGGCACCCGGCACAGCAGTGAAGGTGCCATTGGGATGGCGCATCCCATACCGAAAGGCCTGTGTTGAGTCCCAGCTTCCTGCTAATGTGTACCCCGGGAGGCAGCAGGTGTTGATGGCTCAAATACTTGGCTCCCTGCCACCCACATGGGAGACCCGGTATTAGTCCCAAGCTCCTGTCTTCAGCCTAGCCCAGCTCTGGCTGCTGTGGGCATTTGGAGAGTGAACTAACATCAGATAGATGATCTCTGTCTGTTTCTCCGCTTTTCAAATAAAATATAAAAATAAATTGTAATACAAAATATAAAAGGCAGACAACCCCAAAACCACAGGAGCCACAGCCAGTCTAAACTCTATGTTCATAGTTACACACTTTGCAACAACACTTAGAAGAAAAATAGAAACTGATTATCTTTGGCTGCCAAGTTTCTAAATGGATTGATTCATCTGACAAAGGCCCTTGTCAAAATGGCTATTTTAAAAAGAAGACAGGGACCCGCATTGTGGTGTAGTGGGTTAAGCTACCACCTGCGATGCTGGCATCCCATATCAGTGCTGGTTCAAATCCCAGCTGCTCCACTTCCAATCCAGCTCCCTTCTAATGCACCTGAGAAAGCAGCAGAGGATGGCCCAAGTGCTTGAGCCCCAGCACCCATGTGAGAGACCCCAAAGAAGCTCCTGGCTCCTGGCTTTTGCCTAGCCCAGCCCTGGCCATTGTGGTTATTTGGGGAGTAAACCAGAAGATGGAATGTCTCTCTCTCATTCTCTCTCTGTAACTCTGACTTTCAAATAAATCTTTTTTTAAAAAAAGAGAATCCAAAATTGGAAATAATTTTGACTGTTAGAACAATAGCAACCAATACTGGTTTTTGGGTTTTTGTTTTTTTTTTTTTTTTTTTTTTTTTTTTTTTTTTTGGACAGGTAGAGTTAGACAGTGAGAGAGAGAGAGAGAAAGGTCTTCCTTTTTCCGTTGGTTCACTCCTCAAACGGCCACTACGGCCACTGCGCTGCGCTGATCTGAAGCCAGGAGCCAGATGCCAGCTGGACTGGAAGAGGAGCAACCGGGACAGAATCCGGCGCCCGAACCGGGACTAGAACCCGGGGTGCTGGCGCCACAGGTGGAGGATTAGCCTAGTGAGCAGCGGCACCAGCCCCGTTTTTAAAACAGTTACTAGTAAAACAGATTAGCAGAAAACTTTCTGCTTTTTGGAACTCAGTTGATCTTTATGTTCAAGTGGTTATGGGCTAGGTCTCTGTATATGGTTCAATGTCATCTAGGTTGTGTGTTGTTTTGCTGTTTTCACTTTTTATATATAGACGGCTAAAACCAAGAAACAATAAAGGAATGAGTTAGTGTACATAATCTGTGTGATCTAAATATGATTTCTGTTTGGCAATTTATTTTTAATATAAACCTTTAAAATATATGTGCCTGGGACCAGTGCCATGGTGCACTAGGTTGATCCCATATGAGATGCTGGTTCTAGTCCTGGTTGCTCCTTTTCCAGTCCAGCTCTCTGCTGTGGCCTGGGAGGGCAGTGGAGGATGGCCCAAGTGCTTGGGCCCTGCGTCTGCATGCGAGACCAGGAGGAGGCACCTGGCTCCTGGCTTCAGATCGGCACAGCTCAGGCCGTTGTGGCCACTTGGAGAGTGAACCAACTGAAGGAAGACCTTTCTCTCTCCCTTTCCCTCTCCCTCTGTCTGTAACTCTGCCTGTCAAATAAATAAAAATCTTTTTAAAAAAGTATGTGCCTATTTTCTGCTTTCAGAATTATTTCTGCTTCGAGAGCAGGCATTTAGTCTAGTGGTTAAGACATCTACATTGCACATTGGAGTGCCTGGTGTCAATTCCTGGCTCTGGCTCCTGAGCCCAGCTTCCTGCTAATGCAGACTATGGAAGGCAGCAGTGATGGCTCAAGTAATTGGGTTCTTGCCACCCATATGGGACACCAGAATTACATTCTCAGTTCCCAGCTTCAGCCCAGGCCTAGCCCTGGCTGCAATAGTGACCCAGAGTTCTTTGGCTCACTTGCAAATAGAAATGGACAAGGGGTCAGCGTTCAACCCAGACAGCATTTATTGGGTGCTTATGCCCCAGCACAAGGGAGACAGCTCATGGAGAGGGGTTCCACTGACCAACTCTCCAGCTGGGGTCGACCAGGGGATTTATCAGGTTGGGGAGGCATAGTTGTGCCCCCTTGGTCTCTGGCTTGTCTCCCTCTGCACACAGCACTTGGCAGCACCAGCAGGGGCAGTGGCAGGGGAGGTTAAATCTGGCTGGAGGTTAAGTCCTGGCTGGTAAGCACTGGCAGCAGCCAGGGTTCTTTTCCAGGTGCCTAGAATTAAGAGGTGAAGACGCTCAGGAAGGCGTCCAGAGCACCTGCTGTGGTCAGGATGATTTACTTTCAAGGTACAGACACACAGAGCTCAGAGTGTGGTCCCAAGACCAGCAGCATCCGGGGAATTCTGATGCCAAATAATTTGAGAACAGTTTTAAGAGGATTCGCTTCAAGAGAAAATCAGTAGATCGCCCGGAATTAGGAAGGACTGAGGCTTCTCTGCTCAGTCAGCCACTCTCGGGCACCAGCTTTCCTCTGCCCATAAGCCCCAGTGTCCGTGGCCCTGACCTGGCCACTTCAGTTAATATCTCCAGAGGAAAACATCTGCGTATCTGCCTAGCAAAGGAGGTGTTCCCTCAGGTCACGTGGCCCATCTGGGCCAGGCAGCTGGGGCCTCTGTGGGGAGGGGGATTAGTTGGAGGTTGGGGCTGGACAGTGTGCGGGGGAACTCTGGAGAGAGCACAAAGAGTGACCTACACGCCTCCTATATTGAGCAAACAATGGCATGCAGAAATGTAGGGTGAGTACGTGTAATATACCTCCAGGAGCCACAACGTTTAGTAGGGGAAACCGCAGATGGCCATTTTCCAACATTTTCCATTAAAGAAGGAGCAAAAATCTATTATGTTGTGTTCCCCAAAGGAATTTGAAAAAAAGATGTCCAAACAAAAATTGTACATGAGTGGTCATAGTAGCTCTATTCACAACAGCGAAAGGCAGAAACACCCAAGGGTCCCTCAACCGATGAGCGGACATGTCATCTACGTTTGTACATACAATGGACTAGTGTTCAGCCATTGACGGGAATGAAGGGGGCAGGCACGTGGTCCAGTGTTGGAGCCATATTGGAGTTTGAGTCCTGGCTGTACTGTGCATTCCAGCTTCCTGTCACTGTGCACCCCATGGGGCAGCGGGTCCCTGTCACCCATGCAGGATACCTCGATGCAGTTCCTGGCTCTGGCCAGGCCCAGTCCCGGATGTTGCAGGTATTTGGGGGGAATGAACCAGCAGCGGATGGGAACTCTCTTGAGCACAAACTTACTCTTTAAAAAAAAAAAAAAGATTTATTCATTTATTTATTTGAAAGACAGAGTTACAGAGAGGCAGAGGCAGAGAGAGAGATCTTCCATCTGCTGGTTCACACCCCCAGAGGGCCACAATGGCCGGAGCTGTGCCGATTTGAAGCCAGGAACCAGGAACTTCCTCCGGGTCTCCCACGTGGGTGCAGGAGCCCAAGGACTTGGGCCATCTTCCACTGCTTTCCCAGGCCATAACAGAGAGCTGGATCAGAAGTGGAGAAGCTGGGACTTGAACCAGCACCCATATGGAATGCCCGCACTGCACCCAGTGGTTTTACCTGCTACACCACAACGCTGGCCCCACTCTGTCTTTCAAATAAAACATTTTTTTTTTTAAAAGGATGAAGATCTGATACATGCCACACAGTGGTAAGCACTGAAAATATAGTTTCAAATGATAGAAACCAGTCAAAGGACCATATGCCGTTCAATTCCCTTTATATAAAATATCCACACAAGGCAAGTCCATAGAGACAAAACCTGGGGGACAAGGAATGAGGAGTGGCTGCTAATGACTATGGGTTTCTCCTGGGTGGTAGGAACCTCATGAAAGCAGGTAGTGTGGGTTCTTGCCAAACAGAGAAGAATTCTGAATACTGGCATAAATACATGAGGCAGGATAAGTTTTTAAGCTTTTTATGCAGTGAGAGAAATGCATGGGAGAGTGAGGGACCTATCTAAGAAAGAAAGGGAAATCTGGATTCCTACCGAGATCGGGAGCCAGCCGCATGGAGGAGCACGTAGGCCATAAAGCATGGAGCGGGTGGCCAGAAGACCACGCACCCCGAAGGCATGGGGCAGCAAAGGCCAAGCACAAAAGGGACAGTAAAGGCCCCGTGCAAAAGGGAAATGGGCCCACCGTGTTCCAGGCTTTTAATCCACTTCCAGAGGGGACTGGTTAATTAACCTGATTGGTTGGTGGCCGCACAGGTGTGACCAGGTAGGGGCATGAGGTCACACAGGAGCTTGGTGAAGGCATGGTCTTCCAGCTCACAAACCCGGTCCACTTTATCCTGTACGCCTGCCTACAACAGTGACAGCGCACAACACTAGCAATGGACTTAAACCCTCTGAGCTGAATGTTAGCTGTGACCTATCAGGTTAAGCCGCCACCTGTGATGCTGGTATCCACTGTGGACACCAGTTCAAATCCTGACTGCTCCACTTCCGACCCAGCTACCCTGTTAATGGCCTAGGAAAACCAGCAGATGGAAGATCTCTGTGTGTTTCTCTGCTTCAGGTGAATAAACAAATCCTTTCTGAAAGAATACATATATATATGACGATGATTGAAAAAATCCATTTAGCTTTTGTCACCGGAGCCCCTTCAGGTCCCCGTGGCAGGAGGGCCAGGGAGTACATCAGTGGCTTGGAACCGGTCAGAGCGGCGCGGGGATGGCGGCCCCCGGGCGGCAGAGGCGAGCGGGCGCCGTTTGCAGCCCGGGGCGCAGCGCGGCGTGGGCTCTGAAGTGCTGGAGACGCCCACGGAGGCGGCGGCGGGCGCCAGGCGGACACCGGCTTTCCAGTTGCGCCTCCCGGCCTGGCGCCAGGCCACGACTCCCCGCTCGCCGCGCAGCGCCTGTTGCGCCCCCGGGAGGGGCTGCGGGGCAGTGGCCGCGCCGTCGCCGCCCCACGCGGCCCTGCCTGGGCGAAGGCGCGCGGAGCCTCCGGGCCGGTGCCAGGCGTGTGTGGAGCCGTCGGGCGCCGCGGGCTGCGCAGGGCCGGCGGCCGGCGGGGCTTGGGCTGCGCGGCGGAGGCGGGCACTTGGGCTTCGTCTTTGCGACCCTGTCTGGATTCTGCTTATGCCTCTTGGGCGGGGCTGTGGCCCAGGTGGCGCAGGTTCTACTCAGCGCATCGCACCACGTGTGCACAGTTTCAGCTTTTCAGTTTGTCTCATTTGATGATCCCCTTTATCCCTGAGATGGTAAACACTGACAGAACAGTAGCAACCGATACCAGAAGTCTGATAGACTTCGCCACTGTAAAAATGTACCTGGGCGCTTGGGGCAGCGGCTGACACCACCTGGGACGCCAGGCCCACTCCTAATTCCAGGCTCCTGGTACTGGGCAGGCTGGGAGGCTGCAGGCTGAGTTCCTGGCTCTCAGCTTCACTTTGGTTCCAACCCTGGCTGTTGCCGACATTTGGGGAGTGAGCCAGCAGATGGATGACTGATCTCACTCTCTGCCTGTCAAGTAAACAATTTTTTCAAAGCACTTGGTGGGGGCCGGTGCTGTGGCGCAGCAGGTAAGGCCACCACCTACAGTGCTGGCATCCCATATGGGCCCCGGTTAGAGTCCTGGCTGCTCCACTTCCAATCTAGCTCTCTGCTATGGCCTGGGAAAGCAGTAGAAGATGGCCCAAGTCCTTCAGCCCTTGCACCTATGTGAGAGATCTGGAAGAAGCTCCTGGCCATTGTGGCCAGTTGGGAAGTGGACCAGCAGATGGAAGACTCCTCTCTCTCTCTCTGCCTCTCCTTCCCTCTCTGTGTAACTCTGACTTTTAAATAAATAAATAAATCTTTAAAAAAAAAAAAAACACACACAGAGACAGTTTAAAATTAAAAAAAAAAGCACTTGGTAGGGAAGTACTCAAACTACACAAAATATTGTTTCTCTTCAAATTTTTCAAATTTTATTCAACTTTTAAAAATATATGGACTCTTGGTTTCTATATGATACTCGGTTTTCCTGGTGATGCTTTATTTTTTTGGTTTTTAAAGTGTTACTGTCATTTTTTTTAAAAGATTTATTTATTTATTTGAAAGAGTTACGAGAGAGAGAGTGAAAGACAAAAAAAGCGAAAGAGCTTGCATCTACTGTTTCATTCTGCAAAAGGCCACAATAGCCAGGGCTGGGTGAGGCTGAAGCCAGGAGCCAGAGCATTCATCCTGGTCACCCATGTGAGTGGCAGGGGCCCAAATCCTCCTCTGTTTTTTGCTAGGCCATTAGCAGGGAGATGGACTAGAAGTGGAGCAGCCAGGACTTCAACCATCTGCCATATGGGATGCTGGTGCCACAAGTGGTGGTGGCTTTACCCACTGTTCCACAATACCAACCTCGCTGTTTACTTTAATGCTCGGATTGTCATAGACTGGGTGCGTTGTGGCCCATTCAAGCCAGATTCTGTATCTGGCTGACATGTTCTGACTTTCTGGAGCGAGATGTCCCAGGCTCATTTTATTCCTTTTCCCTGTGTTACCCCTGGAATCTGATACTCCTCCCAAGAGCCCTTCTAATTGGTTGAGAGCAGTTACTTAGAAACCAAGATTTGGGAGTTAGGTGTGCTGATTACTTTTGAAGTGTTAATGATTTCAGACCCTCTCAGTGGACATTTCTATGATTAGAGGGATATATAGAGAAAAATAAGTGGTTTAGATAGACTCCAATTCAAGCCTAACACTCTAAGATTTATTTTCCTTTCCTACCCCTCTTTGAATTTTGGTAGATTCAAGAGTACTTCAAAGAGTCATTGGAGGCCGGCGCCGCGGCTCAATAGGCTAATCCTCCACCTGTGGTGCTGGCACACCAGGTTCTAGTCCTGGTCGGGGCGCCAGATTCTGTCCCGGTTGCCCCTCTTCCAGGCCAGTTCTCTGCTATGGCCCGGGAGTGCAGTGGAGGATGGCCCAAGTCCTTGGGCCCTGCACCCGCATGGGAGACCAGGAGAAGCACCTGGCTCCTGCCTTCGGATCAGTGTGGTGCACTGGCCGCAGCGGCCATTGAGGGGTGAACCAACAGAAAAGGAAGACCTTTCTCTCTGTCTCTCTCTCTCTCCTGTCTACTCTGCCTGTCAAAAAAAAAAAAAAAAAAAAAAAAAAAAAAAGGAAAATGGAATGAAGTGATAAGTTTATTATAATTTTGGAATCTGGGCCGGTGTTGTGATGTAACAGGCTAAGGCAGCACTTAGAACACCAGCATCCCATATGAATGCTGGTTCAAGTCCTGGCTGCTCCACTTCCAATCCAGCTCCCTGCTAATGTGCTTGGCAAAGCAATGGAAGATGGCCCAAGTCCTTGGGGCCCCTGCACCCAGGTGGGAGATCCAGATGAAGCAACTGGTTCCCTGTTTCTGTCTGACCAAGCTCTGGCCATTATGACCATCTGGAGAGAGAACCAGCAGATGGGAGATCTCTCTCTCTGTCTAACTCTGTCTTTCAAATAAATACAATAAATCTTTAAAAAAATTTTTGGAATCCATACATACCCATATGTGGGTAAGGTGAAACTTACCCCATTTATTCTTTTTTTAAACAGTATTTATTTAGGGGCTAGCACTGTGGCTTAGCGGGTAAAGCCATCACCTGCAGTGCCAGCATCCCATATGGGTGCCAAGTCCCGGCTGCTCCACTTCCAATCCAGCTCTCTGCTATGGCCTGGGAAAGCAGGAAGTATCAATAGGAAGTAGCCACAGAGAAACCAGCGCCTCTTCTCCCTATCTATACTCAGTCAGGATTGATGGAACAAAGACATAAGCCTCATCCATTCTTGATCATTGCCCAAAAGATAGATAAACATCAGAATGTATTCCTTGCCCTTGAATCGCAATTGGGTCTCACAGCCTATTGCCTTCATACCCCACCCATCAGGGCCGCCTGAAAGACCAGTTGCTCCAACACTTGAAAGACCAGTTCCAGGAATTCCCATCCACCTGCTACCGCTACCCCCAACCCCAGCCCCAGCCCTCCTAAAATATAAAAAGGCCCAGCCCCTGGGGTCAAGGCCTCTGCCACGTGTTCCATCAATGTGCACGCCAGCAGTTGGTCGCCCACCTCTACGAATTTTTTTTCTCTAAATAAATTCTGTCTGGTTGTATGTTAATACACTGCCTCCGTTCTATTTTGCTCCTCTTTTCCTAGCGAATACAAGGGTGTACCCTGTTCTGTTCATTCAGTTTGCAAGGATAGGCAAATGACAGTGCACAAGCTAAACCTGGCCCATCACTTGCACCCCTGTGAACTAAAATAGTTTTTAAACTTTAAATGACTGAAACAAAAGTAAAAGAACGAGTCTCTGTGGCATGAAAACTATGTGACATTCCAAATGTTACGCGTCCATAGTCATTAAGCTCTACTGGGACACGGTCACGTCTTCATTTATATACTACCGTCTGGGGCTGCTTTTTGCTGCAACAGCTCAGTGGTTGTAAAGGAGACCAGCTTATTGTTCATGAAGCCTGAAGTATTACTTGGCCTTTCACAGGAAAGTTGGCCAATGCTTGCCGTAAGATCTCTGAATCACCTTATTAAACTGGCTGGTGAGTCTGTGTTTTGAATTTTTGTGGGAGTGACAAGACAAAACTACTTAGCACAGTTCAGGTGCTCAATAGAAGCCACTAAGTGATGACTTTTTCCCAACCAATACAAGAATGGAAGGGCAGAGGAAAAAGAAGCGGGATGATGGTTTTTTATTATCATTGGAATTCTTATTTATTTATTTTCCTTTTATTTGGAAGGTAGAATAGACAGAGGTGCAGAGAGATTTTCATCTTCTGGTTCTCTTCCTCCAAAAGCCTGCAACAGGAGCCGATGCTGTGGCACAGCAGGTTAAAGCCATGGCCCACAGTGCTGGCATCCCATATGGGTGCTGGCTTGCATCCTGGCTGCTCCGCTTCCGATCCAGCACCCTGCTAATGTGCCTGGGATAGCAGCAGAGGACAGCCCAAGTCTTGGGCCCCTGCACCCACGTGGGAGACCTGGAAGAAGCTCCTGGCTCCTGGTTTCGGCCTGGCCCAGCTCCAGCTGTTGCTGCCATCTGGGGAAGTGAACCAGCAGATAGAAGATCTCTCTCTCTTTCTCTCTCAACACTGTCTTTCAAATAAAAACTAAATTAAAAAACAAACAAACAAACAAACAAACCTGCAGCAGCTAGGGCTGGGCCAGGTGAAGCTGGGATCTGGGAACTCCCACGAGGGTAGCAGGGACCGAACTACTGGAGCCATCGCCGCCGCCTCCCAGGAAGTGCATTAGTGATGTAGGCAGGCAGAGGGGAGAGAATGGATTAGGTTTGTGAGCTAGACGACCACACCTTCACCATGCCCCCTGTGTCATCTCACGCCCCTACCTGACCACACCTGTACGCCCGCCTGCCAATCAGGCTAATTAACCACACCCCTTGGAAGTGGATGAAAGGCCTGGAACACGGTGGGCCCGGCCCTTTTGCCTTTTGCCCTTATTCTGCCTCGATGCCCTGGATCTCCTTGTGCCCCACACCTTCGGGCTGCCTGCACACTCTGCCTTTGCTTCGCTGCCTGTGATGAGCTGCTAGTTGCTGCTCATAACCCAAGGCTTGCTGCACGTGGCTCCTGGCCTGGTCTCTGCGTGGTTCAGCCCCAACCTAATTTGCAGACTTCCCTTTCTCCTTTAGATAGAGCCCTCACTCTCCTATGCATTTCTCTCACTGAGTGAAAACTTTAAAACTTACCATGTCGTCTGGTCTATTTGAGCCAGTGTTTAGAATTCTCTGAATTCAAGGCAAAACCCATGCAGCTTATTAATTTCAGAAATATTAATAAGCAGATCGGTGTCGTTAGCAGGAAGCTGGGTTTGGAAGCAGAGCTGAGGCTCAAATCCCAGCACTCTGATGTAGGATATGTGGCATTCCAAATGGTGTGTTAACTGCTGTGCCAAATGCCCACCCCAGGATAATGGCATTTAGACATTGTTGCTCCTAGGCTTACTATCCGAGTCACGGCACCATTATGTCGCTCCCCGTCTTCATGGAGGAACGAGACAGGACCCTGCGCTGTTCTTTTGTCTGCTTGGCCCTCCCCGGGTTTGCTGCTGGTTCTTCCCGGGTTGGCTACCATCCCTTCCACCTCCGTGGAAGGGTGGTTCCCCCTGCCACATTCCCCACTTCCGCGGGGGAGCGGCACACCGCTGGCCGGCTCTCTCGGGGGCTGCACAGGTGTTCCTTCAGATAGATGTTCCTGGTGCATGTTGTCTCTCTCCTCCTTTATAGTCCTCTTCCACCAATCCCAACTCTGCTACCCACACGCCGAGTACGCTGCTCTCCTCCAATCAGGAGCAGGTCCTGCTGCTTATTGGTTGAACTGGAGGCAGCTGTGTAGAAGCTGTTTCCTCCTCTCCCAGTGCCATATTGTGGGAGAGCAGATGCATAGAATAAGTCTTAATTCCAGTAACTTAGTCTAGTCCGAGTTGCTCCCAGTTGCTCCCCACAGACATGACTGGCTTCAGGCATCTACATATATTAACCAGACATTAAAAAGGAGTATGTCTTCTCTCTCTGTCTCTCTCTCTCTCATTGTCTAACTCTGCCTGTCCAAAAAAAAAAAAGTCTTTCATTAGTCTTTCATTGTTAAAACAATAGTTTTTTTTTTTTTAAAGATTTACTCACTTATTTGAAAGGCAGAGTTACAGAGAGGCAGAGAGAGAGAACAATACCCTCTCACTAAGGACTTATAAAGAACTGAAAATAAGTGTAAACAATAAGAAACCCTGGAGAGTGGAGGGATAACAAGGTGAAGTCACAGTTGAAGGAAATTGTAAAATGAAGGCACCATTGGGGCCGGTGCCGTGGCGCACTAGGTTAATCCTCCACCTGTGGTGCCCACATCCCATATGGACGCTGGTTCTAGTCTCCGCTGCTCCTCTTCCAGTCCAGCTCTCTGCTGTGGCCCAGGAGGGCAGTGGAGGATGGCTTAAGTGCTTGGGACCCTGCACCTGCGTGGGAGATCGGGAAGAAGCACCTGGCTCCTGACTTCGGATAGGCGCAGCTCCGGCTGTTGTGGCCATTTGGGGAGTGAACCAATGGACAGAAGACCTTTCTCTCTGTCTCTCCCTCTCACTGTCTGTAACTCTACTTCTCAAATGAATAAATACAATATTAAAAAAAAGAAGACACCGGGGCCAGCATTGTGGTGGAAAGAGTTAAGTCATTACTTGTGATTCCAGCATCCCATAGGTCCTGACTACTCCACTGCTGATCCAGTTCCCTGCCCCAGGGAAAGCAGTGGAAGTGCTTGGGCTCCTGCATGCTCGTGGGAAACCCAGAAGAACCTCCTGGCTTCCGGCTTTGCTGTGGCCCCAGTGCTGGCTATTACAGCCATTTGGGGAGTGAAGCAGCAGATGGAAGAGCACTCTCTTGCTCTCTTACTCTGTAACTATGACTTTCAAATAAAATAATAAATCTTAAAAAATAAAAATAAAAATACTTCAAAATGTGGAAAATGCATACTATGAAAAAACTATGCATTGATTTAAAAAATTTTTGCACCAAAATAAACTTTAAAAGAATTATTTATTGGGGCCAGCACCATGGCGCAGTAGGTTAATCCTCTGCCTGGCGCTGGCATCCCATATGATGCTGGTTCTAGTCCTGGCTGTTCCACTTCCAATCCAGCTCTCTGCTATGGAAAGGCAGCAGAAGATGGCCCAAAAGTCCTTGGGCCCCTGCACCCACATGGGAGACCGGGAAGAAGCACCTGGCTCCTGGCTTCGGATTGGCACAGCTCAGGCCACTGCGGCCATTTGGAGAATGAACCAACTAACCAACTGAAGGAAGACCTCTCTCTCTCTCTCTCTCTCTCTGCCTCTCACTGTAACTGTACCTCTCAAATAAACAATCTTTTAAAAAATGTTATTTATTTGAAAGGCAGAGAGACAGAGAGAGAGAGAGAGAGAGAGAGAGAGAGAATCTTTAATCCAGTCCCCAAATGGCTGCAACAGCTGGAGGTGAGCCAGGCTGAAGCCAGGAGCCAGGAGCTTCCTCTGGATCTCCCATGTGGGTGAAGGGGCCTAAGCACTTGGGCCATCCGCTGCTGCTTTCCCAGGCACATTAGCAAGGAGCTGGATAGGAAGTAGAGCAGCCAGGACTCGAACTGGTGCCCATATGGGATGCCAGTGCTGCAGGTGGCAGCTTTACTCACTATGCCACAGTGCCAGCCCCTAAGCTTATTTCTTAAGTCTATTTTTTCTCAAATTTTTGAAGTATACTCAAATAGTTCTGAGTTTTCTGGCAATCAAAATTGTGAGCAAAAATTTGCTAAATGTAATAGTGCCCATTCTATCATCATAGGCAAGGTATTTGTCAGGAGAAAGGAAATTTTTCTGGCACTAAACTATAATAGGAATTTATTACACAGTTTCCTCTAGAAGGGATATTGCAAAATATAATTGGCAAGTTCTTTATTAGTAGTTTTATAGAATTCATAAGGGATGTTTCTAATACAGACCATCAATAAAATATCAGTACCTGTATATAACTCTCATGCATAAAAATGCATGTTGTCTAAGCATATAGCTTTTAGGTAGTTTAACTTGATTCAAGGATAGACCTTGTAAAATCCAGAGGAATGATGGTTACACATTACTTTAACATTCCTTTTTGAGCAATCACATCAGCCAGGCTTTTGGCAAGGCTTTGTCAGCCACCAGCTAATTTAAAAATATGTTTTATAATGATATTTAGACTGCAGGACTCCTGTGATAGTGATTAAAGGTAGACCGTTATATGCTTAACAATATTTGTTTGTTTATTTGAAAGGCAGAGTGACAGAAAGAGAGGGAGAGAGAGAAATCATCCATCCTCTGGTTCATTCTCCAAATACCCGCAACAGCTGGCAGCTGGGCATTCAATCGGAGTCTCCCACGTGCACCGCAGGGAGCCAGCTGCATGAGCCAGGCTTTTTGCCTCTTATGGTGCCCATTAGCAGGAAACTGAATTGGAAGTGGAGCGGCCAGGACTTCAGCTGATGCGGGCAGGCAGGTAGCTAGCAGAGAGGAGCTGAGGTTTGACAGCACCATTCATTCGCCTGCTGCTGTGGCAGCATGGCCTGCAGCAGGAGGGCTCCAGCTGGCCGAAGCAGCAGTCTTGGCTGGCCGGTGCAGGACGGCCCCAGGTGACCTGCTCTGTAGCATGGCCCACAGCAAGACCGATGCAGCCGGCCAGTGAAGAAGCCCTGGAAAGCCAGCACAGCAGCCACAGCCAGCCTCCCCCATAACAGCCCAGCCTGCACCATCCCAACCCCCTTTCTGTGGACCACCCAAACCTCCCTGTCAATGCACCAACCTAACCGCCCTTTCCATGCATTGGCCAAACCCACCTTCCACACACAACCAAAGCACCTTTCCCTGTAGTGGAAACCCCAAGTTCTACAATGTTGCAAACCAGCACCAGGTGGGACTATCCAATATGACAGGTTGTATCTCTACCATGACCTTTAGGTCATTATAATGTGATTAGAATAAAATTATCATGACTGGCACTCTCACTGCCATCATGTACCTGATGCCATGACACTTCTGAGATTTCCATAAAAGGGCAAGAAATGGACAGCGCTCGAGGCCTATCCCAAACTCCTCCCCCTTTGAATATTCAATTAAGCCCCCAACGCAGACACTACCCCCATACCTCCAGACAGCATAATAGGACAGGTGGGACATTGTTTGGATTTTTTTTGCTTTTTTATTCTCTCTTTCTCTCTGATCTGTATGCACTTAGTTCTTGAGGATGTACTTTTCCTTTGCTTTGCTTTAAATAAATCCTGCTTTCCTGAATTCACATTTTTTCCCCTGGATTTCCTGGATTTATTTTTAGGCTTCCACCTCGAATTCTTTTATTTGTGGAGGGAGTCTGGAATAAGCACAGCCAGGGGCCCTATTGCCCACAGTACAATCAGGCACTCCAGTGCGGAATGCTGACATCCTAAGTAATGTCTCAACCACTTGCATCAAGTGCCCCTCCCCCTTAAGTGCTTTGGGACACAAACAAGATGACATTCCCTTAGATTGTCTCACCCTGGGATGGAGCTAAGACTTAAGGCAAGGTTAAAAGCTTTCTTTCAAAATACAGTGTTGTTGGGGAGGGCGTTTGGCCCAGCCATAAGAATAATAAGTTCTAGTGTTCTACAGCACAGTAGGGTGACTATAGTTTATGACAAGCTACTACATATTTTATGAAGAATTAGGAAAATCTGAAGGCTCCAAATAGTAAGAAATGACAAATGTATAGGAGATGGAAGTGCTAATTACCCCAGTTTTATCATTGTGTTCATGTATTGAATTAATACACTATGCCCCTACGCATATATATAATTATGATATGACAACTGAAAAGTACAAAATGAGGAGCCATTGTTGTGGCACAGCAGGTCAAGCTGCCCCATGCAATGCCAACATCCCATATTGCATGCCACTTCAAGTCCCAGCTCCTCTGCCTCTGATCCAGCTCACTGCTCATGCACGTGAGAAGGCAGTGGAGGATGGCCCAAGTGCTTGGGTCCCTGCCACCTATGCTGGAGACCTGGATGGAGTTCCTGGCTCCTGGCTTTGGCCTGGCCCATGTTGAAGAGTGAACCAGAAAATAGGTAAATAAATTGATATGTCTTTTAAAAAATGAATAATATATAAATAAAAAGTATAATATTGGAACTCAGTCAACTACCAGGTATAGAATGACTATAGACACCATGTAAAGAATGTACCAGACTATTTTGTTAATAGGTGATGAAAACATACATCAAGTTCCTAATTTCAGAGTTTATTTTCTTGCTAGAAGAAAAAATTAAAAGAATTACCTTGCAGTGATGAGTTGTCCATAATCCTGAGGCATTTATCCAATGCAATGTACAATGAATAACTTCCCTCCCTCCCCAAATTAAGACTCTTTCAATAGTAAAAATAGTTATAATCTTGGAAAGTCATCAGAAACAAACAATTCAACTTAAAAAATATTTTTAAAAATATTTTATTTCTTTGAAAGGAACAGTTACAGAGAGAGAGGGAGAGACAGATCTTCCATTCTCTGGTTCACTACCCAAATGTCCGTAACAACCAGTGCTGAGCCAAAGCCGAAGCCAGGAGCCAAGAGTTTCATCCAGGTCTCTGATGTGAGTGCCAAGGGCCCAACCACTTGGGCCATCCTCTGCTGCTTTCCCAGGTGCATCAGTAAGGAGCTGGATTGGAAGTGGAGCAGCTGAGACTCAAAGCAGCACCCATATTGGAGGTTCGTGTTGCAGGCAACGCATACAGAGGGGTCTGGCACAATGGCATAGTGGGCTAAGCCTCTGCTTGTGGTGCCGGCATCCCATATGGGCACCAGTTCATGTCCTGGCTGCCCCTCTTCCAGTCCAGCTCTCTGCTATGGCCTGGGAAAGCAGAAGATGGCCCAAGTACTTGGGCCCCTGCACCTGCATGGGAAACCCAGCAAAAGCTCCTGGCTCCTGACTTCGGATTGGCTCCACTCTGGCCATTGTGGCCATTTATGGAGTGGACCAGCAGATAGAAGACCTGTTTTTTTCTGTCTCCCCCTCTGTCTGCAACTCTACCTCTCAAATAAATAAGTAAAATCTTTTAAAAAATGCATACAGATGACAAATAAACATATGGAAAGAGGCTCTACAGCGTTGGTCACCAGGGACGTGCAGATGGAAGCCCAACAAGGTGAAAGCACCCTGCCCCTGTGAGAAAGGCTAAGAAAGAAAATACATCAAAGCACCAGCAAGGATATGGAGACAGGGGTTCCCAAGGTGCTGGTGGGAATGGAAATGGCACAGTTGCTTTGGAAAACTGTCAGCTTATTATAAATTTAAATGCACACAGCATTTGACCCAAACATCCCATGCCTCAGTGTTTACCCAAGACAAATGAAAACTTGTGTTCACACAGAAATCCATATATGCAGTTGTTTTGCATAAATTCCCCAAACTGGAAACAATCTAAATTTTCTTCAAGTGGTGAGTAGATAAGCAAGTGAGATATTCAATTAATGGATTATTATTCTGCCATAAGAAAAAGAAAAGAACTGTTACATGCAGAAATATGGGAAAATCTTTTTTTTTAAGATTTATTTATTTAAAAGTTAGAGAGAGAGAGAGAGAGAGAGAGAGAGAGAGAGAGAGAGAGAAATCTTGCATTTGCTGGTTCACTCTCCAGATGGCTGGAACATTTAGGGCTGGGCCAAGCCAAAGCTAGGAGCCTGGAACTCCATCAAGTTCTCCCATGTGGGTGCAGGAGCCCAAGGACCTGGCCAATATTCTACTGCTTTCCCAGGTATATCAGCAGAGAACTGAATTGGAAGTGGAACAGCCGGGACTCAAACCAGTACCCACATAGGCAGCGGCTTTCCCTACTGTACCACAGCACCAGCCCCAAAATGGGTTAATCTTAAACGCATTATGTTAGGCGAGAGACATTAGATTCAGAAACAACCTACTAGAAGCTAGTGTTATGGCACAATAGGTTAAGCCACTGCTTGTAATACCAGCACCCCATATCAGTGCATTTGTTTGAATTCTAGCTGCTCTGCTTTCTATCCAGCTTCCTGCTAATGCACCTGGGAAGGCAGCAGAAGATGGCCCAAGAGCCTGAGTCCCTGTCACCCATGCAGACAATCAGGATGGAACTCCTGGATCCTGGCTTCAGTCTGGCCCAGACCTGGTTGTTGCAGCTGTTTGGGCAGTGTGAATCAGTAGATGAAGCACTCTCTCACTCTTCCTCTCCCCTATTGCTCTGCCTTCCAAATAAATAAATCTTAAAAAAAAAAACCTGACGACTAGTAGTTAAAGTGGCAAATTTTGTGTTCTATATAGTCTATCAGAACTTTAACAAATGGGACTACATACCTAGGATTCTGTTTGTATGTCATTTTGGCAAAAGCAAAGCTGGAGGATAGAGAACAGACACTGTTCTGGTCCTGATGTTGTGGGCGCAGCTAGTCTGATGGCTTCTTACCCACCCACCTGACAGTGGGAGTCGGTGATTGACAGCTCCAGCCAAACCTGCTGGGCACCCCTGCGCACTGGATGGTACGAGGCTGTGCTTGGCAGCCCCAGACTAAACACTACTGACAGCTCCTCATGGACCTGTGGCAGCTATGTGACAAATCCCATATCCGTGCACAAGCCCAGCCTCCCTCTTGGTACACAGCGTAGACCCACCTCCCATGCACCAGCAAGACCCCAGCCCTTCCTAAGTAGTGGAAACCACAAATTCCACAGTGTAGCACATGTGGAACCAGAGCTAGCCGGCAATATCCAACATGGCTGCAGGATGTGTCCTCCTGATGACCTTTAGGTCATTATAATAAAAGTACCATAGGGACACGCCCACTCCCATCATGCACCTGACACCATGACACTCTGACATTTCCTCAAAAAATTTCCTTCATCAGGGCTGTTTCCTGCATAGAGGGCTTTCTCACTGTTAGGACGTTTTCCTCGGAGAAGGGGTTTTCTTTGGGACCTTTCTGCATTTTTGGCCATTGGTTCTTGAGCTTGCACTTTTGTTTTGCTCCAAGTCAATCCTGCTCTCCTGGGCACCTCTGGGCCTCTACCTCTTCACAAGAAGCTGCCGGAAGCCTCGCAGGGAGCCCCCAGCCCACAGCACTAGGTCAGGAAGGAGGCTGCCCAAGGTTCAGCACAGGGTAGGATTTCGCCGGGGAGGGGGGGAGGTGAGAGAATCGCTCTTTCTCTTTTAAGACTTTATTTAAGGGCAGAGTGACGAAGAGACATCCCATCTGCTGGTTTAGTTCTCAAATGCCCACAACAGCCAGGGCTGGGCTAGTCTGAAGCCAGGAGCCAGGAACTCCGGTTGGGTCTCCCATGTGGGTGGCAGAGGCCCACGTACTTGGGCCATCACTGCTGCCTCCCAGGCGCATCAGCAGGAAAGTGGATCAGAAACAGAGTAGACAGGACTCAAATCACAAACTCCAATCCGGGATGCAGGTATCCCAAGCAGTGGCTTAACCTTGTGTGCTACAATGCTCACCTCAATTAATCTGTCTCTTGATTCTGGTACTGGTTGTACAACTTAATACCTCTGCCAGAATCCATAGGCTTGTACACCAAAAAGAGCAAATTGGCATTATATCTAAATTAAGAGAAAAATAACAAAATTTCCAGTGGCCACATTTTAAAAGATTAAACAATGTTAATATTAAAGTTAATATTATTATCACAATATTATTTTACTTAGTGTATATTGAAAATCGTTGCTTCGGTGCAGGCATTAGACACAGCAGTTAAGATGCTGCTTGGGATGCCTGTATCCCATATCAGAGCGCCCAGGTTCGAGTCCCAGCCCTGCTCTTTATTCCAGCTTCCTGCTAATGCACATCCCAGAAGGCAGTGGGTGATGACTCAGGTATCTAGGTTCCTATCACCCTGATGGGAGACTCAGATTGAGTTCCAGCTTCCTGGCTTCAGCCCAGCCTAGTGGCTGTTGCAGATATTTGGAGAATAAACCAGAAGATGGAATATCTCTCTTTCAAAATAAATAAATATTTAAAACTATAATTTCAGGGGCTGGCGTTGTGGTGTAGCTGGTTAAGCAGCTGCCTGTTCAAGTCCTGGCCACTCTGCTTCCAATCCAACTCCCTGCTGATGTGCCTGGGAAGGCAGCAGAAGATGGTCCAAGTGCTTGGACCCTTTAAACTCGTGTGGGAGACTGGGATGAAGCTCTGGATCCTGGCTTTGGCTTTGCTTATCCCTGGCCATTGTGGCCATTTGGGGAGTGAAAAAGTGGATGGAAGATCTCCCTCTGTCTGTAACTCTGATTTTTGAATAAATAAATAATCTAGGCCGGCGCCGTGGCTCAATGGGCTAATCCTCTGCCTTGTGGCACCGGCCAGCTCTCTGCTGTGGCCAGGGAGTGCAGTGGAGGATGGCCCAAGTCCTTGGGCCCTGCACCCCATGGGAGACCAGGAGAAGTACCTGGCTCCTGCCTTCGGATCAGCGCGGTGCGCCGGCCGCAGCGCACCGGCCGCGGTGGCCATTGGAGGGTGAACCAATGGCAAAAGGAAGACCTTTCTCTCTGTCTCTCTCTCTCTCTCACTGTCCACTCTGCCTGTCAAAAAAAAAATAATAAATAAATAATATTTTTAAAAATTACCATGTCAACATGTAATCAACATAATAAACTATGAATGCGACACTTGACAGTCTGTTTTGAGAATTTTGGCGTGGTTCACACTTCCAGGACCTCTTTGTTTGCAGTGGTCATGTGTCCAGTGTTCAGGAACCACATGTGGTTGGATCACGATCTGAAAGAAGAGCAAAGATCAGTGTTTCCAGCCTGGAACAGGCATCAGGTAAGGAGTATTTCCACCAATCAGAATATAACTACTTAAAATTATCATTCTTTAAAAAACACAACGTAAAGCAATCGTAATGAAAAGTTATCAAAGTTAATTCAAGGAAGTCCGATTCTTGCCGATGTGTCCACACTGGCCTCCCCACTCCCTTGCATCTCCTGGGCCCTCCCTGGAAATGCCTCCCTTTCACGTTGCTTTCGCCCTCATTTCCCTCTGCTCTTATGGCTTCCTCACTCCACACTCTCATGTGCCCTTCTCTGCCCTGGTGCAAGTTCACTCTTTCATTGCCAGGCCACAGGTTCCTTTTCCCCAAATCCCCACTCCTAGAGGGCAGGAACATTGCTTTTGTCATTGCAGGGTGGATCACAACACTGATCTTTCCTCAGGATTGACTGAGTACTTCTAGGTGCAAGGGACACCCAGGTGCACGAGATTCAGCCCTGCCCCCAAATGTCTTGACTGGGGAGGATGACTTGAAGTGGCCCTTTAATGCAGGTGGCCAAGTGGCAGAACACAGAGCACCTAGAAGGGACCCGGGCCCAGTGCTGGGGAAGCCATCTGCCCCACCAGCGTCTGAGGTGTGACTTTTTTGGGTCATTGCAGAAGTCAGCACCGTGAGTCTCTATGTGCGTACTCCGCTTCAGTTAGCCAGTGGGAGCCTGGGTCTCCCACAAGAGTGGCAGGGGCCCAAGTTCTTGGGCCATCTTCTGCAACTTTTCCAGGCATATTAGTAGGGAGCTTGACTGGCTGGGAAATAGAGAAGCTGAGACTTGAACCAGCGCTGATATGGGATGCCTATGTTGCAAGTGGTGGCTTAACCTGCTGTGCTACAAAGCTGGCCCTGAAAGGGGGTATCTAAAGAGGGGAGCGAGGGACCATAGCAGTGGTTGGCAACAGTACTGACTTTTTTCCTAAAAAAGGCTTCTTCAAGGAGCAGGCATTTAGTGCAGTGGCCAGGCTACTCCTTGGGACACCTGCAACCCATATCAAAGTACCTGGCTTTAAATCCCAACTCTGCTCTTATTTCAGCTTCCTGTTAATGCACATCCTGACAGGCAACAGATGACAGCTCAAGTGCCTGGGACCCTGGCACCGAGGGAGACCTAGATGAAGTTTCCAGCTGTTAAAAGCATTTGGGGGAGTGACCAGTGCATGGGAGATCTTTTTCTCTTTGCTTTCAAAATTTTTTTGAAACAATATCACAAAACATCCACTTCCTTGGGGCAGGCAGACATTTGACCAAGTGATTAGGACATCCATTAAGCAACCTGTGTTGTACGTCTCAGTGCTTAGATTTCATATACATATACGATATGGATTCCTGATGTCTTAGATTGGAGCTGGCACTGTGATGTAGCAGATAAAGCCACCACCAGCAATGTCAGCTGTCGCTCCCCCTCTTTGTGGAGGAGCGACACTAAACCCTGCCTAGGCTTCCTATCTGAGTCACGGCACCATTATCCCTCTTAGGCTTCCTATCCGAGTCACGGCACCATTATGTCGCTCCCCCTCTTCATGGAGGAACGAGACAGGACCCTGCGCTGTTCTTTTGTCTGCTCGGCCCTCCCCGGGTTTGCTGCTGGTTCTTCCCGGGTTGGCTACCGTCCCCTCCACCTCCATGGAAGGGCAGTTCCCCCTGCCACTTTCCCCACTTCCGCGGGGGAGCGGCACACCACTGGCCAGCTCTCTCGGGGGCTGCTCAGGTGTTCCTTCAGATAGATGTTCCTGGTGCATGTTGGCTCTCTCCTCCTTTATAGTCCTCTTCCACCAATCCCAACTCTGCTACCCACACGCCGAGTACGCTGCTCTCCTCCAATCAGGAGCGGGTCCTGCTGTTTATTGGTTGAACTGGAGGCAGCTGCGTAGAAGCTGTTTCCTCCTCTCCCAGCGCCATATTGTGGGAGAGCAGATGCATAGAATAAGTCTTAATTCGAGTAACAGTCTAGTCCGAGTTGCTCCCCACAGTCAGCATCCCATATGGGTAGCAGTTTGAGTCCTGGTTGCTCCATTTTTTGATCCAGCTCTCTGCTAATGGCCTGGGAAAGCAGTGGAAGCTGGCCCAGGTCCCTGAGCCCCTGCCACTGACGTGGGAGACCTGGCTCCTGGCTAAGGCCTGGCCAAACCCTGGTCATTGCAGCCATTTGGGGAGTGAACTAGTGGATGGAAGATGGCTCTCTATGTCTCCCTTTCTCTCTCTTTGTAACTCTGCCTTTCAAATAAATAAATAAATAAATAAATCTTAAAAAAATAAAAGAATGAGATCACCACAATGAGACATTACCATACACCCACCAGAATTGCTAAAATAAAACTGACAACCCCAAATGTTGGCAAGGATATGTAGTCATTAGAAATCACACACAATGTTTTTGAAAATGTAAAATGCTATAGCCATTTTGGAGAAAAAGTGTGGAAGCTTCCCATAAAACAACACACACACGTACACACACACACACAAAACAGCGAAATACGCAGCTACCCTATGAATCAATAATTCCACGCCTAGGCATTTACTGAGGAGAAATAAAACATATGTGCATAAAGACATTCAAGAATGTACGTGGCAGTTCTACTCATCATCACCAATGCCTGGAAACAGATCAGGTGTCCATCCACAGAATAGATACATACACTCTTGGATTTCCATACAACAGAATAATATGTGCATAAAGTATGGACTGCTGCTATGTGCAATAACAGGATGAATCTCATCTCAAAAAGTTAGGCGGGCGATCTGGTGCTATGGTGTAGTGGGTAAAAAAATTGCCAACTTTGACACCAGCATCCGATATGGGTGCCAGTTCAAGTCCCAGTTGCTCCACGTATGATCCAGCTCCTTTCTAATGGCCCAGGAAAAGTAGTGGAAGATGGTCCAAGTGCTTGGGGCCCTGCCACGCACTCTTGTCTTTGGTGAATTGGCCATTCAGCACCTCTTAGTACAAGCCTAATATTTTCTGTCATCACTAATGCAGATCCTGGGAGGCAGCAGGTGCTGGTTTAAGTATTTGGGTCCCTGCCACTTAAGTGGGAGACTGGGATTAGTTTCCAAGCTCCTTCAACCTGGCCTATTCCTAGCTATTGAGGATTTGGGGAGTGAACCGGTGGATGGGAGATCCTCTTCTCTGCTTTTCAAATAAATAATTTAAAGAGAAGGAGGGGGAGGAGGAGAGAGAGAGAGAAAACATCAGAATTCAAGGGAGATGGAAAATGACAGCTTGAGGGGCCGGCGCTGTGGCGTAGCAGGTAAAGCTGCCGTCTGCAGTGCCAGCATCCCATATGGGAGCCAGTTCAAGTCCCAGCTGCTCCACTTCTGATCCAGTTCTCTGCTATGGCCTGGGAAAGCAGTAGAAGATGGCCCAAGACCTTAGGCCCCTGCCCCTATGTGAGAGACCCGGAGGAAGTTCCTGGCTCCTGGCTTTGGATCAGCGTAGCTCCAGCCATTGCGGCCATCTAAGGAGTGAACCAGTGGATGGAAGACCTCTCTTTCTCTCTCTGCCTCTTCTTCTCTAACTGTGTAACTCTGCCTTTCAAATAAATAAATAAATCTTTAAAAAAAGAAAGAAAGAAAATTACAGCTTGAGCATAAGTCTGGCTTTATCTCCTCTGATTCCCTGCTGGGACAGCTAAGCCACAGCAACTGAGACTGTTGGAACCTGGAGAGATGTCAGGCCCATCTGAGACCCCGAATTCTTGGAAAGAAGGTGTAGACCAAAGTATTTGCAGAAGGGAGTGCAGCTGGGGGAGAGCTCACAGGACGCAGTATCTGAAACCTGTACTTCCTTTCAGGAGTCAGCTGGGGCCCAGACACGGATGCCTGCCTGCCACACGCAGCTCTGGGAGAGGTTTGCTATTGCCCAGGTGCAGCAGCTGGGCTGAGCTCAACTTTTCCTGCTGGTCCCCAGCAAAGAGAAGGGACGTCTGGACATATCTCAGTGGAGAGGTCCCAGCTTGCCAACTGTGTTAGTCACTTTCCTCTTACTGCAATGAAATAACCTGAGATAAGTTATTTAAGAAAAAAAAAGAAGTTTATTTAGCTCACAGTTTTGGAGGCTGAAAATCCTAATGGCAGGATGCAGGCTAGGGCAAAAGCCCTCCTGGAGGATGGTGGGGTACACGTGCAGGAAGAACCACTCCACAAGACAGAAAACAGAGGGGAAGGGTAGGCCCCACCCAGGCCTGCAGAACAACCCTCAGGAGAACTACTCTCCGAGGGCGCACCCCCAGTGACCTAAACACCTCACGAGGCCCCATTTCCTAAAGTTTCCATCACTGGGGCCGACGCTGTGGAGAAGCGGGTAAAGCTGCCACCTGCAGTGCTGGCATCCCATATGGGCACCGGTTTGAGTTCTGGCTGCTCCACTCTGATTCATCTCCCTGCAAATGCACCTGGGAAAGCAGTGGAAGATGGTCCAAGTCCTTGGGCCCCTACACCCACACGGAAGACCCAAAAGAAGCTCCTGGCTCCTGGCTTTGGACTGGCCCAGCTGGCAGTTGCAGCCGTTTGGGGAGTGTGAACCTCTGTAAGTTCTCTCTGCCTCTGTCTCTGTAATTCTGCCTTTCAAATAAATAAATTAATTTAAAAAAAAAGTGTCCATCACCTCCCAACAGCACCACCCTGAGGACAAAGCCTCATGGGCCTTTGGAGGGACATTCTACATCCAAACCATGGCACTGGTCACTCTGAGCCCCCTAGGGAAAGCACACACACACACACACACACACACACTTATTTTCTACTGCTATGCATTCATTCAACAGAAATTTACCAAAACTTGTCCTGTATACCAAGAATAGAATAGTACTCAAGGCAGGGGACAGCACGGTGGCAGTCTGATGCTGGAACACCAGCTACTCCACTTCCAGTCCAGCTTCCTGCTAGGTAAGCAACAGAAGACGACCCAAGTGCTTGGACCCTGCCACCCATATGGGAGACCCAGATGAAGCTCCTGGCTCCTGGCTTTGCCCTGGCTCAGTCCTGGCCATTGCGGCCATTTGTGGAGTGAACCAGCAGATGGAAGATCTCTCTCTCTCTCTCTGTCTCATTTCAACTGGAGAAGATGGATCACAACAAAGACACATCACACAATTTTCAGATGGGGATAAGGTTCTATTAATGGGATGCAGGCTTATTGGGTAGGAGAGTGTTCCCTTGGTAAGGTAATTAGGGAAGGATTCTGTGAGGTGGTGGTATTGGAACCATATGGGATGCCAGCATGCAGGTGACAGTTTAACCCATTGTGCCACAATCCTGGAGTGTGGGGAGCAACTGGGAGCAACTCGGACTAGACTAAGTTACTGGAATTAAGACTTATTCTATGCATCTGCTCTCCCACAACATGGCGCTGAGAAGGGAGAAACAGCTTCTACACAGCTGCCTCCAGTTCAACCAATAAACTGTAGGACCTGCTCCTGATTGGAGGAGAGCAGCGTACTTGGCGTGTGGGTAGCAGAGTTGGGATTGGTGGAAGAGGACTATAAAGGAGGAGAGAGACAACATGCACCAGGAACATCTGAAGGAACACCTGTGCAGCCCCCGAGAGAGCCGGCCGGCGGTGTGCCGCTCCCCCGCGGAAGTGGGGAAAGTGGCTAGGGGGAACCGCCCTTCCACGGAGGTGGAAGGGTCGGTAGCCAACCCGGGAAGAACCAGCAGCAAACCCGGGAAGGGCCGAGCAGACAAAAGAACAGCGCAGGGTCCTGTGTCGTTCCTCTATGAAGAGGGGGAGCGACACTGGAGCCTGAAATAAAAAAAAAAATATTTAAAAAGCAATACATGTGGGCCTAGGACCCAGTAATGAAGATGCCATCTGAGATGCCCACATCCCATTACAGGGTGCCTGGGTTTGAATCTCAGCGCCAATCCTAATTCCAGGGAGGCAGTAATGATGGCTCAGGTAATTAGATTCCTGCCACTCAGGTGGGAGACCCAGATAGAGTTCTAGGCTCCAGGCTTTGCCCTGGCCCAGCTCTGGCTGTTGTGGGCATTCGGGGAATGAAGAAGATGGAAGATATCTCCTTCTCTCCCTCTGCCTTTCAAAAAAGAAAAGAAAAGAAATAGAAAAGTTTGAAAACAGAAAAATTAGAAAAGATTATATCGGGCTATATGAAAGAGAATTCAAAAGACTACAATCTTAATATGTAATAAAATAGGATTTAAGGGGTTGGCGCTGTGGCACAGCGGGTTAATGCCCTGGCCTGAAGCACTGGCATCTCATATGGGTGCCAGTTCAAGACCTGGCTGCTCCACTTTTCATCCGGCTCTTTGCTATGGCCTGGGAAAGCAGTAGAAGATGGCCCAAGTCCTTGGACCCCTGCACCCATGTGGGAGACCTGGAGGAAGTTCCTGGCTCCTGGCTTCGGATCGGCGCAGCTCCAGCCATTGCAGCCAATTGGGGAGTGAACCAGTGGATGGAAGACCTCTCTCTCTCTCCGCCTCTTCTTCTCTCTGTGTGTAACTCTTTCAAATAAATAAATTAATCTTATAAAAAAAACTACATTTCCCAGGGTCCCCTGAAGCTATTGTTCCCACAGATGCACCCACAGGAGACTGGAAAGGTAGGAGATGAGAAATGTGGCACAGCACCCAGGCTCCTGGGTGGATCGGCCGCTCTGCAAGCATGGTCTGAAAGTACTTGGTTCTTCCGGGGAGCTCCTCTGGGGAGACGTCAAGGTCCATTCCTAATCTCACAGTATCAGGAGATGGCAGCATGGAGGGGGGTCTACAATGATAGCCACGTGGTATGGCTGGACACTTTCTCCCCAGTGCTGTTCCCTGAATTTTTAGCATTCAACATGATTCCTTGGCCCATGTGGAGATTCATAAACCACTGAATACTGTCTGGTAATGCCCTTTCTGCTTAAACTACCTCAGTGGGTTCGATTCTCCACAAGTAAATATCTATACCTGAGGGAACTTCAAGAAGTTCAGGGGAAAATGGAATTTAAAAATAAATTTAGGGGCAGGCATTTAGCTTACTAGTTAACATGCCAGTTGGGATCTCCTTATCCCACATCAGAGAGCCTGGGTTGGAATCCCGGCTTCGGTCTCAATTCCAACTTCCTGCGGATGCTCTACCCGGGATGTAGTGGCTCATGGCTCAAGTAGCTGGGTTCCTGCCACCCACGTGGGAGTCCTGGACTGAGTTCCCAGCTCCAGCTTCAGCCTGGCCCAGTCCCAGCTGTTGCAGGCATTGGGAGAGTCGACAAGAAAATGGGAGCCCTCTCTGTTTCTTGTTGCTACTCAAATAATTTAAAAGTTTATGGGTTTAAAAAAATTTTGAAATCCATGCATGATTTTTTCATAATAGACATTTCCATGAACTTTTTGAAGAGTCCTCATTTATCTATATATTATATTAGTTTTATTATTTTAAAAATTTAAGTGTATTTATTCAAGAGGCAGAGAGAGAGAGAGAGAGAAAGCACTCTCATCCTCTGTTACTATCCCCAAATGTTCTCGGCAGCTGGAGCTGAGCTGAGTGAAACTAGGAACCTAGAACTCAATCCAGGTCTCAGCAGGGGCTGATCCACTTGAGCCAGCGACCTGGTGCCCTCAGGGTGCAGGAGACTGGAACCGGTCGTAAAGAACCAGGCACTCTGATTTGAGATGTGCGGGCCCAAGCAGCATCCTAACTACTATTCCAAATGCCTATCCCCGGATAGAACATTGCATGAGGGCCACATGCCAGCACCATGCAGAATGAAGTTCGTGAGGGCCACCCTCGGGCTCTGTGAGCGCTTCACAGACTGAACTACCATGCCAGTCCTGCACCACCTACCTCCAGATTGTTACATGTAATAATAGCAAGCTTCCATTGTTTAAGCCACGGTTACTTTGGGTTTTCTACACTCACAGTCAACTCATTATTCAAGTGAATCAATCATCAATACCTCATTCTCTCAATTCACAATATTTTCAACTTTCTTCTCTGTCCATTAAGCACCTGTTCATACGTCATTGGTTGATTTAAAATTCCATATCAAGGGTCAGTGCTGTGGCATAGTGAATTAAGCTGCCACTTGAAGTACCAGCATCCCATATGGGCACTGGTTCAAGTCCTGGCTGCTCCATTTCCAACCCAGCTCCCTGCTAATGCATCTGGGAAAGCAGCGAAGATAGCCCAAGTGCTTGGGCCCCTGCACCCACATGGGAGACCTGGAAGAACCTTCTGGCTCCTGGCTTCGGATCAGCTCAGCCCCGCCCAGGCTATTGCAGCCATTTGGTACCAGCAGATGGAAGCTCTGTCTCTCTCTCTCTGCCTCTACCTCTCTGTAACTCTGCCTTTCAAATAAATTAATAAATCTTATTTTTAAAATTCCGTATCATTCAGTCTCTGACCCTTCTAACTCATAGCTTTTAAGAACTCCCAAGGGTATAGTTACTTGAGTTCCTCTTGATCTGAAGACCTGTCAATTAAGGAGACAAATCACCTGCTTACAAACACTCAAAAATGCAACTGTGGAACAGACTTTCCTGTTTGTCATGAGGGGACATACAGGTGTAGATGAATCACTGGCCCATAACAATTCTGAAATCCAGCTAGGCAAACGTTGCAAATTCCTCGATCAGGAAAGAATTACCCTTGGACTTTGGTTCTACCCCTGGGCACTCAGTTCTGCCCTCTGAGTCATCTTTCGTTTTGCACATAGGCAGCCTGTATTTGCAGTTATGTCATTTTCACAGATTGTAGCCTTCCAGTAGAATTTTGGGGTTCAGAATATTCCTTTTCATTTTGTACTGTCTTTGGTCCTTTTATCCATATTCCCTTCTAGTGACTACTCTCTCTCCTTGCCAGTAGTAATTTTTTGCCAGTAATAATTTTAAAACATCACTGCAATTTCTTTGATAGTCTTTCCATTAAGAGATACGTGGGGCAGGCGTTCAACACAGCAGTTGAGATGCCATCTGGGACACCTGAAACGCTGCCACAAAACACACCAAACACCGGAGTGAGGGAGGAGGGTGGGGGAAACCCGATAGGCTGGAGGGAGAGGGTGAGAGAGGGCAGAAAGGGAGAGGGGTCAAAAAAAAAGGTGGGGGGAGAGGGGTCAAGACAGAAAGAGGTTAAGAAAGAGAGAGAGGGACCGGTGCTGTGGCATAGTAGGTAAAGCCACCGCCTGCAGTGCTGGCATCCCATATGGGCACCAGTTTGAGTCCTGGCTGCTCCACTTCTGATCCATTTCTCTGTTATGGCCTGGGAAAGCAGTGGAAGATGGCACAAGTGCTTGGGCCCCTGCACCTGTGTGGCAGACCCAGAAGAAGCTCCTGGCTCCTGGCTTTGAATGGGCACAGCCTTGGCTGTTGCATCCATCTGGGGAGTGAACCAGCAGATGGAAGACCTCTCTCTCTCTCTCTGCCTCTGTCTCTCTGTTACTCTGTCTTTCAAATAAACAAATCTTAAAAAAAAAAGAAAAAGAAAAAGAAAGAGAGAGAGGGCATGTGTTCGGGGAAGCATGTCCTGTTATACTCTTGCAGGGGGTAGGGAAGTGGGAACAATGAATCCCATTAGGGTGGGGGTGGAGCTGATGCTTGGGGTTGGGCCATTTGTTCACTTGACTTCTAGCAAGCCAGGCTGGGCTTAGGACTGAAGCTTACTGCACAAGATGGAGATGGGGACCAGAGCCTAAGATGGCCCCCAGGGCTTAAGATGGCACCATGGATAAGACCACACCATTTTACTAACAACACCCATATCCCATAAGCAAGTGCCTGCATTTCAGACCTGGCTCTACTTCTGGTTTCAGCTCCCTGCTAATGAACACCCTCAGAGGCAGTAAGCCGTGCCACACCTGCTGGGATCCCCGCTCCCCACAGGGGAGACCTCGACTGTGCTCAGAAATCCTGGCTTCTGCCTGGCCTGCCCTTGACTGTTGCAGGCATTTGGGAATGAACCAGCAGATGGAAGATCTCTCTCTGTGCCTCTCCCTATCTCTCTCTGTAACTCTGCCTTTTAAATAAATAAAATCAAACTTAAAATATATATAATGCCTATAAAATAGGATATGGCCAGTGAGGTATGTAGCTAGTAGATAGGTATAAAAAGTCTTGCAACTCCCTCTTGGACACACCCTCTCCAACTCCAGCTGCCCTGCTACAAGAGGCGTTTGCCACATGGAGAACTTTTGTGAGGTTCTCTAAAGGACAGTCTCGGGTGAGACCAGGCCTCCAGTGATCCCAGCCTAAGTCCCAGGTCTGTGAGTGAAGAAAATTCCAGATGATCCCAGGCCCCAGCAGTTCAAGTCACCCCAGCCACAGGAGCCTTCACAGCTGAGGCTCCAGACATCATGGAATAGAGACAGCCCTTCCTGCCATGACCTGTCAGACTCCTGACCGTTGGAATCCATGAACATAATAAAAAATAGCTTTCATGGGGCAGCTGTTTGGCCTAGTGACTTAGATGCTGGATGGGATGTTGTATTGTAGAGTCAAAATCAAAATGGAGTAAGTATGGCTAACAGCTAATTGCAGATCTCTTGCTTCTGTACATACTAGCTTTGCTTGTTAAAGGCTAAGGGCGTATCTTGTGAAACTATGTGGGCCCAAATTCCAGGAACTGAGAAAGAGCACAACCCTAAGTTGACAGAAATGGGCCCTGCACTGTTATCTTACGACCATATCTTGGGTTTGTTATTGTTCCTGGGTTTGTTATTGTTAACTGTTATCCTACAACCATATCTTGGGTATGTTATTATTCACTGCACACCAGGGGTTCAAAATTGTGAGCCCTATTGAACAGAATACCATAACAAGCTGTGTAACTCGCTGTTGGGGGGCCACACTTTGGTAAGGAGTGTTCGTCCTGATCGGTTGCCTGGCCTCTCATTTTCAATAAAATTCCTGTGTGATTGTCGCTGGTTTTTGTAATATTCTATTTTAGCTGATGAGTGGATGCAACAGTATCCCATATTGGAGTGCCTGACATCAATTTCTAGCTCTGGCTCCTATTTCTGACTTCCTGCTAATGCAGACCCTGGAGCAGGTGATGGCTCAGTATTGGGTCCCTGTTGCCCATTTGGGAGACTTGGACTGAGCTCTCAGCACTCAGCTTCAGATTAGCCCAGCCTCAGCCATCGCGGATGTTTGGGGAGTGAGCCAGCAGATGGAAACTCGCTCTGTCTGTCCGCCTCTCAAACTGATAGAAGTTTAAAATGTTAAGTAAAATAGATTTTTGCTTTTTTTAAAAAATTATTTGATAGAGTTAGACAGTAAGAGAGAGATACAGAGAGAAAGGTCTTCCTTCTGTTGGTTCACTCCCCAAATGGCCACCATGACTGGAACTACGACAATCCGAAGCCAGGAGCCAGGTGCTTCTTCCTGGTCTCCCACGCAGATGCATGGGCCCAAGGACTTGGGCCATCCTCCACTGCCCTCCCAGGCCACAGCAGAGAGCTAGACTGGAAGAGGAGCAACCAGGACTAGAACCGGCACCCATATGGGATGCCGGTGCTGCAGGCGGAGGATTAACCAAGTGAGCCACGGCGCTGGCCTGTTTTTGGCTTTTTACACTAAGTTTAGGTTGGTTTATTACACAGAAAGAATAATTGGCACATTCCTTTTATAACCAAATTTCTCTGGAGTTTTCTATTCTTGTCTCCATTTCTTTATCCCCCTCATTCCCTGCTCTAATCTGATTCTCTTCTAATCTGCAAAATAAAATAAATGTTCCCTGTTTTCTGGCATACAATCCCTAAAATTCTTGGAATCTTGAAAATGATAAGTATTTTTTGTATGCTAATGAGTTGGCTAAAGACTGCCAGCTCCTAGGTAGCTAGAGGATGGAGAATTCTCTCAGGAATCACCCAGGTAGCATTAGTTGGGACTCCTGAGGCTGGTGCTGTGGTGTAGTAGATTAAGCCTCCTCCTGCAGTGCCAGCATCCCATATGGGTGCTGGTTCATGTCCTGGCTGCTCCTCTTCTGATCCAGATCTCTGCTTGTGGCTTAGGAAAGCAGTGGAAGATGGCCCAAATGCTTGGGCCCCTGCACCTATGTGGGAGACCTGGAAGAAGCTCCTGGCTCCTGACTTCGGATTGGCCCAGCTTTGGCAGTTGAACCAGTGGGTGAAAAGACCTTTCTCTGTCTTTCTCTCTCTTTTGTGACTCTACATCTCAGGTCAATAGATAAAATCTTAAGGAAAAAAGAATTGGGACTCCCAGACCTGCTCTCCAACTTCCAGGGCAGGGAGAGGGACTAAAGGTTAGGTTAGTCAATGATCTGATCAGTCATGCCTGTGTAATGAATCATCTGTAGAGACCCAATAGGACAGGGTCCTGAGAGCTACTGGATAGCTTTGGGAATTTCCTGGAGGTCGGTGCACCTGTCCACCTCTCCATCTGGTGGTCACTGGTATCCTTTATAATAAACCAGTCAATGTAGGCACCAGCATTGTGGCATGGCAGGTTAAGCTGCTGCCTGCAGTATTGGTATCCCATGTTGGAGTTCCAGCTGCCCTGCTTCTGATCCAGCTCCCTGCTGATGAGCCTAGGATGATGACGAACAGCCCAGGTACTGGGACCCCTGCGACTCACGTGGGAGAGCTTGGTTTCCGCCTGGCCCAGCCCAGTCTGTTGCAGCCATTTGGGGAGTGAACCAGTGGGTGGAAGATATATCTCTGTCTTTCCCTCTGTCTGTTACTCTGCCTTTCAAATATACAAATCTCTTTTTTTAAAGCAAAAAAAAAGTAAATAGTAAACACGAGTGTTTCTGAGTTTTGTGCTGTGCTAACAAATTAATGGACTCCCAGGAGCAGGTTCAGGAGATGAGTGTGGGATTTTGCACTTATAGTGAGTTGATCAGGAGTATAGGTAAAATAACCCATGGCTTGCAGTTGGCAGCCTCAGTAGGCAGTGGTCAGAGACAGACCATAACCTGTGGCATCTGAGAGTATCTCCAGGCAGACAGCATCAGAACCAAATACAATTACATGATGCCTGGCTGGTGTCAGCTACAGAATTGCTTGCTGGGTGCATGAGGAACTGGTCCTAAGTCTTCTGTGATGATTGTTGCAAGGGGTCATGGGAGCAACTGAGGTCCTCTCTCTTCACTCTCCCCTGTCTTTCAACCATAATAATGTCCTCTGAAGTCAATGATCTCCATGTTAAACCTAACAGATATTTTCTCTGAGCCTTGTTCTCCCAGCAGTATCTAATACTTTGTCCAATTCTTCTTCCTTGAGATACTAATTTCTTGAGATCTCTAATTTCTACAGCACCACAGTACCCCTTGCTCTGCCTCCCTCTGGTCACTTCTCAGACTCCTTTGCAATTGCACCTTCCTCCAGCAGTCACTAAATGATGGGGCCGTTCAAGACTTGGCCCTGAGCCTTCTCTTCTTTTCTGTTTATATTCTCTCTCCATCTAGATCTATGGTTTTATTTATGCTTAAACTTTTTATTCTTTCACTTTCATTTATTTGAAAGGAAGTGAGACAAAGATAATGATAGAAAGAGAGAGAGAGAGAGAGAGCTTTCATTTTCTGTATCGCTTCTCCTAATGCCGGCAATAGTCAGGGTTGGACCAGATCAAATCAGGAGCTGGGAACAAATCCATGTCTCCCATGTGGGCTGCAGAGACCCAGATACTTGAGCCATCACGTGCTGTCTCCCAGGGAACACTCAGCAGGAAGCTGGAGTCTGAGGTGAAGGGAGAACTGGAACCCAGGCACTCCGATACAGTGTATGAGCAACCCAAGTGGCCTCCTGACCTCTGTGACCAAAACCTGCCCTAAGAACCACAGTTTTAATTTCCATACGTAGGACAAGGATGACAAAATTTTATCTCAATTTTATCTATTGAGCTCCAGGACATACGCCCGGCTGCCTTCTTACCATTTGTACTAGTAAACGTTCCTAGTTGCACAGAGACTGGTCTTGGCTGACGTAAGCAGACATTAATATATTAAAAATTCACAGGGCAGGTGTTTGATGTAACAGTTAAAACACCCACATCTCACATGCGAGTGTTTGAGGTCAAGTCCTGGCTCTGCTCCCAATTCTAGCTTTCTAGCTTGCTTGCTTGCTTGCTTGCTTGCTTGCTTTTTTAATTTGAGAGTTTCAGACAGAGGGAGAGAAAGTCTTCCTTCCGTTGGTTCACTCCCCAAATGGCCACAACAGTCGGAGCTCTGCCGATCCGAAGCCAGGAGCCAGGTGCTTCTTCCTGGTCTCCCATGCGGGTGCAGGGGCCCAAGCACTTGAGCCATCTTCTACTGCCTTCCCAGGTCACAGCAAAGAGCTGGACTGGAAGAGGAGCGACCGGGACTAGAACCGGTGCCCATATGGGATGCCAGTGCCACAGGTGGAGGATTAACCTACTTCGCCACGGCGCCAGCCCCTAGCTTTCTATTAATGCACAACCTGGGAGCCATCTTTCTCTGCTTCCACATTAGCAGGGAGCTAGATCAGAACCAGAGCAGCTAGAATTCAAACAAGTGTTCCAATATAAGATGCAGTGTCTCAGGCAGCAGCTTAACCTGCTACACCACACCAGTCTTTTTCTTTTTTAAAAAAATATGTATTCACTTATTTATTTTCATTTTATTTGAAAGGTGGAGAGATAGACACACACACACACACACACACACACAGAGATCTCCCATCTGCTGGTTCTCCCCTCCAATGACTGTGGGATGGGACTGGCCAAAGTTATGAGCCCAGAAGTCAATCTGTGTCTCCTGGGTGGGTGGCAGGGACCCACCTACTTGAGCCATCTTCTGCTGCCTCCCCGGTGTGCATTAGCAGGAAGCTGGAATTGAGAACAGAGCTGGACTCCAGCCCAGGCACTTCCCTATGGGATATGGGCTGCCCAAGAGGCATATGCCAAATGCTCACTCCTGAAATAAAAATTAAGAAAAAGTTTAAAGAAACACTGGGAGAACCAGAGTACAAGAGCTGAAAGCAGTGCTAAGCAGCCAGGAATAATAGTCACGTCACTAAACTGGCGACAGTGGATGCTGCCACCAGAAGCGCCGCCACCATGGCACCTGGAGGTATTATTGTCACTATTGCCAGAAAAGGCTCTTTGAGGTTCCTGCTCATGGTGTCATAGCTCTGTCTTCAAAGTCTCCAGTGGGAGCCTCTGATTGTCAAAGTGTAGACCACGTAAATCCATTGCCCTAGCTGCAAGGGATTCTGGGAAACAAGCCACTGGCATTTCCAGATTCTACCACAGAAGGCAGACTCTATCTCCCACCAATTAATCATAAGGATAAGAACTTCGGCAAACATATAAATGAGTTTCAGATAATGTGCATCCAAAAGGAATAAAGATCTCCAAACTGCATCCTAAGGACCTCTTAACCTCAACAGGTCAAGCTGAATTTATTTATTTATTTGAAAGTCAGAGTTACAGAGAGAGAGAGGTGCAGAGGAAAGAGAGAAGTCTCCTATCCACTGGTTCACTCAAATGGGTACAATGGTCAGGGCTGAGCCAGGCTAAAGCCAGGAGCTTCATCCAGGTCTCCGATATGGGTGGCAGAGGCCCAAGCACTTGGATCATCTGCTGCTGATTTTCCCAGGCCATTAGCAGAGAACTGGATCAGAAGTGAAGCAGGGGCAGTGCTGTGGCAAGTGGGTTAAAGCGCCTGAAGTGCCAGCATCCCATATGGATGCCGGTTCTCGTCCCAGCTGCTCCTCTTCTGATCCAGCTCTCTGCTATGGCCTGGGAGAGCAGTGGAAGATGGTCCAAATCCTTGGGCCCCTGCACTCACATGGGAGAATGGGAAGAAGCTCCTGGCTTTGGATTGGCACAGCTCCAGCCATTACAGCCATCTGGGGAGTGAACCAGTGGATGGAAGACCTCTCTCTCTATCTCTACCTCTTTCTGTAACTCTTTCAAATAAATAAATCTTTAAAAAAAAAAAAAAAAGAAGAAGAAGAAGAAGAAGTGGAGCGGCCAGGACATGAACTGGCCCCCATATGGCAAGTAGGCAGTAACTTACCCTAGTATACCTCAGCACTGGCCCCTCAAGCTGGATTTATAATCTTTGTTGCTCTCTGACTCCACAATAAATAAGTAAAACAATTTTTAAAAAGATTTATTGTATTTATTTGAAAGGCAGAGTTACAGAGAGAGAGAGGAGACATAGAGAAAAAAAAGTTCTTCCATCTGCTGTTTCACTCCCCAAATGGTCTCAATGGCCAGGGCTGGGCCAAGCTGAAGCCAGGAGCCCAGAGCTTCATCCTCCGCTGCTTTCCCAGGTGCATTAGCAGGGAGCTGATCAGAAGTGGAGCAGCCAGGGCCTTGAACTAGTGCCCACATGAGATGCTGGCATTGCAGCAGGCAGCTTAACCCACTATGCTACAATAAAGCCCAAGGCCCAAATAAAACAATTTTTAAAAATAAGAATCTGGTCCGGGGCCGGCACTGTGGAGCAGAGGGTTAAAGCCCTGGCCTGAAGTGCTGGCATTCCATATAGACGCCGGTTCTAGTCCCAGCTGCTCCACCTCTGATCCAGCTCTCTGCTATGGCCTGGGAAAGCAGAAGAAGATGACCCAAGTCCTTGGGCTCCTGCACCTGCGTGGGAGACCTGGAGGAAGCTCTTGGCTCCTGGCTTCAGATCGGCACAGCTCCAGCTGTTGCGGCCATCTGGGGAGTGAACCAGTGGATGGAAGACCTCTTTCTCTGTCTCTACCTCTCTCTGTAACTCTGTCTTTCAAATAAAAAAAATAGCCCCATTAAAATGTTTAAAAAAAAAAGAATCTAGTCCTCATCCAGTCTTTTCTGTATCAGTGAACAGAGCTAAGGTCCACCAAGTTTCACAAACCAAAGGGCTCTTTCTTTCCCTTCATCCCCTATAGTCAAGCTGTTACTTCTGATATTTATCTCCCCACTTCTCTTGATCACCCCACATATATCCATCTGCTCCCTTTCTACCCTAGTTCAAGATTCCATCACCTCTTGGTGGGACCACTGTAATCTAATCTGTCCTCCCTCTAATGTATCCTCCATACAGTCATCTTTTTGAAATGCTTACCTCACATCACACATACCCCGCCCAGCCCGAGACTAATGAATGGCTTCCAGAGTTCCTACCACAGTGCACAGTCCTGGATGATTCGACTCCAACTTACTTTTCCCATCCCATCTCTCCACGCTGTCCCTCCCTGTGCCCTACTGCCTCATCAGCCTTTTATGCTATTGTCCCTCCTACCAAACATCTTTGCACGTTTAGCTCTTACCTGGAAAGCTCCTGACTGCTCACACCTTTGCTTATTGACTGTTATCAACACAACTTCCTCAAGGAGTCCTTCCCCAAACCAACACCCTCTTTCCTAAGACAAGGCTCCTCTTTATCTACAAATACCCTCTCGCAGGACCACACACCTAACCTTCAGGCTTACCCTGTGTTGGTATAGCAGTTAAGATCCCATAGCCCATGCTGGAGTGCTTGGGTTTGCATCCTGGCTCCACTCCAGAATTCCATCTTCCTGCTAATGTGGACCCTGGAGAGGCAGCAGGTGATGGCTCAAGTACTAGGGTCTTTGCCACCCATGTGGGAGATCCAGACGGAGTTCCAGGCTCCTGACTGTTGTAGGAATTTGGAGAGCGAATCAGTGGTTTCTCTTCTCTTCAGGCAAATAAAAAAACTAAAAAAAATTTTAAATGGGAGTAAATTCTCTCCTTCAAGAATTTGAGCTGAAGAGGTGGAAAAAGAAACAAAACAAAGCAAGAGCTGAAGGGAGTTGACACTGACTAACGGGGCAGCAAGGGCGGAGAGAAGCATGAATCCTGATGCCAGGAGGGCGAAGCTGAAGGGAGAACTCCCAGCATCTCTAAACCGCAACATCGCCAAGTTCCCGTGCTTTAATTCACTAAGGCTAAAATGAAGCTATTTGCCCTGAGAATGGCCAGGTCTCTCTGGGGGAATCCTCAGTGGGCATGGGCATAGAGGTGGCTAGCACCCAGTGATTTTCAAACAGATTTCCCCTGACCTCTTCAGAAGGTGAAGAAATGCACCTAAATTGCAGATCATCTCTGAAAGTGATGCAAAAGTGATCTTAAGAATCAGGTGTGGGCCGGTGCCGCGGCTCACTAGGCTAATCCTCCGCCTCGTGGCGCTGGCACACCTGGTTCTAGTCCTGGTCGGGGCGCCGGATTCTGTCCCGGTTGCCCCTCTTCCAGGCCAGCTCTCTGCTGTGGCCAGGGAGTGCAGTGGAGGATGGCCCAGGTGCTTGGGCCCTGCACCCCATGGGAGACCAGGAGAAGCACCTGGCTCCTGGCTTCAGATCAGCGCAGTGCGCCGGCCGCAGCGGCCATTGGAGGGTGAACCAACGGTAAAGGAAGACCTTTCTCTCTCTCTCTCTCTCTCTCTCACTGTCCCCTCTGCCTGTCAAAAAAAAAAAAAAAAAAATCAGGTGTGAATGTTTTGTATGCTTCTTACGGAGAGGATGATCTCAGAATGCAAAGCTGATTGATTTTTTTAAAGATTTACTTATTCGAAAACTAATGTGATGAGAGGGACAAAATCAGAGTGACAGTGAGAGAGGAAGAGGGAGAGAGAGACAGAGAGAATCTTCCACCGGCTAGTTCACTCCCCAAATGCCTACAACAGGCTGGGCCAAGCTGAAGCCGGGAGCCAGGAACTCCATCTTGGGGCTCCCGCTTGGGTCAGCACTTGGGAGATCATCTGTCACCTCCCAGGTGCATTAGCAAGAAGCTGGACAGGAAGAGCAGAGCCCAGCACTGGGGGTGGGATGCAGGCACGAGATCCCCGCAGGCGTTCCAAGTGGCTGCTCAACCCATTGAGCCACAACACCTGCCCCATGGATCGCTAATTATTGGTGAAACCAAAGTCAGAAACTTTGTCCAACATTAAGAAACAAATACATGTTTTGAGTCCTTTTGTTACGCTTTACTATCATACAGTACTTTGCAGTACTTGACTTCAGTACAAGGAACTAGGAAATGAATTTAGTTTATGCAATCAATGCTTCTGCAGCAAGAGTGAAAATTCAATGATTTACTATGTTAGCGAATTGTGTGCCCTGATGTTTGCATTCTAAAGAGTAGAGACATAAATGTGTCAGAAGTGAGGCTTGATGGACGGATGACAAATTTTTTGCACTGGAAAACACGAAACCCGCTTTTTCTTTTTTAAACTGATTTTATATTTCTCTGGACTGAGCTGCAAACTGTGCCGTTTCATCCCAGCCTCTCTGGGTTTTCTTCTCGGAATGCAATGCCTGCGACCCGCAGAGGTTTAGGAACGGTTATCTCGGATTAAAAGCGCTGCTCCAACGAAGGGGCTGATTCTGTGGAAATCGCTTCCATTTGACGTCGCTAAACTTAAGGACAATAATGTCACATGCACTCACACAGTAATTGTGGGCACGCCTAAGTCCCTCCCTCTTTCCTCAACCCAACTCTCCAGATCCTCGAAATCCAGCCCTTCTGCCCTCCGGAGGCGCCTTTCCCAACGTAAAGTACAATTTTTAAATTCAAGCTCCTGACTGAAATAATGATCCGCAGCCAAGCGCCGGGGAGCCGGGGCACCCCGGGGACTCTGGAGGGCGCCGCGGGCGTGGGCAAGGGCAGGGGGAGTGGGCGAGGCCGCTGGTTGGTGCCTGAAATCTGTGCGTTGCCCCTTTAATTGTGTCCCCAGCCCTCGGGCGTTTCTGTCCAACGCCCACGTCAGCAAATACCTTTTGTTTCTCTCACGTTGGGGCTACTTGTTTTAGGGCGCAAAGGAGCCGCTTCGAAAGGGGGTCCTGGCCCCGCCGAGACCCGGGAATCTGCCCCCAGCCTGGCCGCGGCGCCGCGGCCCGCGGTGAGTGCTGCGCGCGGCGCGGGCGGAAGGCGGGCGGGGCGTCGGGGCTGCCGGGACCGGCCTGAGCCCGGCTGCGGGCGGCGGCGGCGGCGCGGGCTCTGACGGCCCGGGCGGCGGCGCGGGGATGCGGGCCCGGGGCTCGCAACCCCCAGACGTCCGCAGCCGGGGAAGCGGCGGGCGGCGCGGAGGCGAGCGGGCGCCATTTGCAGCCCGGGGCGCAGCGCGGCGCCGGCTCCGAGGGGCTGGAGACGGCCACAAAGGAGGCGCGGGCGGCTGCGGCGGACGCGGCGGCCTCGGGCGGCGGCCCGGGCAGCCCGTGAGGAACGGCGGGCGGGCGGGCGGGCGGCCGCGGGGCACCGGCCCCCTGGCCGCGCCTCTCAGCCGCGCGCCCGGCCGCGCCTCCTCGCCCGCCGGGCAGCGCCTCCTGCGCGCCCGGGAGAGGCTGCGGGACAATGGCCGCGCCGTCGCCGCCCGCGCCCGCGTTGCCGCCCGGCGCGGCCCGGTCCGGCCCGGGCAAAGGCGGGAAGGCGCGCGGAGCCTCCTGGCGGCGGCGGCGGGAAGCCGGCGGGGCCGGTGCCGGGCGTGTCTGGAGCCGTCGGGCGCCGCGGACTGCGCAGGGCCGGCGGCCGGCTGGGCTCCGACTGCGCGGCGGAGGCGGGCGGGCGGCCGCCTGATGGGCGCCAGGCGGGCGCGGGCCGGCGGCGCTGCCTTGGGAGCGTGGCTCCCGGGGCCGATAGCCCGAGTTTCTCGGTGCCGCCTTCCTTTCCTAGGCTTTAAATCCTGGTGCGGCAAATCTGGGCGTAGAACGCCGGACGGACTTCCTGCACCTACCAATTAGCGAGCTCCGCCGGTCTGTTCCCTGACGGAGCCATCGGTGCGCATCCCCTGCCCGTGCAGCTGCCTCTCCCCTAAATGAGGCGGCGGTATGGCCCCTTCCCCTTCGGGTGCGCTCTTGTCGTTGCTTGTGCCAATGGCACTCGCCACGGGTGTGGAAGCGCTGGATTCACACCTACTGGGCTCCTGACCGCACGTGCCAGCATCACCTCTATTCTTAATCAGCCTTTATATTTGCAGAACTTAAGTAAATGGAGCGCTTTCACCAGTAAGAATTATTTCACTTAATTTCCCATTAAATGACCACCCAGTTAGACTGATGGATTATTACACCGTGTGGAGGAAACGCACGCCCAGCGCTCCAGAGCTTCATCTGCTGTTCTGAGGGTGAACGGTGATAGCGCCCCAACAGCGTTCCCCCTCAAGGGCATTGACTAGGGCAGGCTCCGAAGGGGCCAGTCGCTCACATGGTCTCCCTGCTTTATAAACCTTACCAGATCTTCATCAGGAAAGCCTCCCAGAGGTGTGGCACCTGGAGTCGGAATCCCTCTGATGTCCAGGGATCTGGTGTCTTTATGCCTGCGAACCTCCCTGGCTGCACAGGTGGTGAATGAGGAGTGAGAATCAGGCCTGGGACCCTTGACCCAGTGACCCGCGGTGTGCAGTGTGCTCGGAGAGGGGACATTTCCCACCACACCCCCAGAAGGCCAGGACCAGACCTTTTCCCATAGCCCTGAAACCACCAGCTTTGCTGCTGAAAATGATTCTGGATCAGCAGAACACTTTGTAAGATAGAATAATACTGGATGCACCCTGTATCATTTAATCTTTTTGGATTAAGCAGAATTTCTGTCTAATAGGCTTAACTCATTCAGTGACATATTACTGTTAGAGGGTCTGATGTAAATTTGTTCATGCCACCGAGGGACATGGATTGGGCAGTGGCTTCCCACCTAGAAAGCTGGACGTTCAGGAACGAGTTTCACCGTGTCCTACCCCCTTCACCAATCTGCCTTCCCTGGCTTCCCTCTCCCATTGCTGTCCTCATCCTGCCTTGCCTGCCCCTCCTCGGAGCCTTTACACTTGCTGTTCCATTTCTTTGAACTGCACACTTACACACTTAGATGACTCTGTCTCCCTGTCTCCCTCTTTGCTCTTTACTTTACTCAACTGTCATTGTATCAGTGAGATTTTTCCAACCATAGTTTTGATTCTCTTAAATGTTTTTATACTTATTTCTAAGATTTCCTAAGGTTAAAAGATGTTATCCACCAAGAATACAGTAACCACTCTGGTTATCTGAAGTTCTTTATGACCCAGAGTTTTTGTTTTTGAAAGATTCATTTATTTATTTGAAAGGCAAAGTTACAGGGGATAGGAGCGGGGAGAATGAGATGGATCTTCCTCCATTGGTTCACTCCCCAAATGGCCACAATTGCCAGAGCTGGGCCAGGCTGAAACCAGGAGCCTGGAACTCCATCCAGGTCTCCCACGTGTGTTCAGGGCCCAAGGACGTGGGCCATCATCTGCTGCTTTCCCAGGCACTTTAGCAGGGAGCTGGATCAGAAGTGGAGCAGAGAACTTGAACTAGTGACCATTGGGATGCTGGTGTCACAGGTGGCATCTTAACCCTCTGTGCCATGATACCTGCCCCCCATGAGCCAGGGATTTTTAAGGAGGCTAATGAGATTTGCTTTGATGACATTGATGGGACACACTAAATTCTAAATTAATGACTGTATATAAAATATTTATTTGAGAGAGAGAGAGAGGAGACAGCGTGCTCCCATCTGCTGGTTCACTCCCCAAATGACTGCAATGGCTGGGCTGGGATAGGTCTCTCTCATGAGTGGCAGGGACTCAAGCACCTTTTCTGTATTTGAAACGCAGAGTTGCAGAGAGAGAGAGAGAGAGTGAGAGAGAAATCGTCCATCTCCTGGTTCACTTCCCAAACGGCTGAAAACGACTGGAGCTGAGCTAGGCTGAGGTCTGGAGCCTGGAAATCCATCTTGATCTCCAACATAGGTAGCAGGGGCCTGAGTACTTGGGCCATCATCTGTTGCTTTCCCAGTCATATTAGTAGGGAGCTGGATTAGAAGCCCAGTAGCTGAGACTTGAACCAGAGCTCAGATAAGGGATGCTGGTGTCCCAGGCGGCGGCTTAACCCACTGTGCCAGAATGCCAGCTCCCAAGCAGTGTCTTAACCACGGTGCCAGGTGGCTGCCCACTGACTGTGTTTTTGAAAAGAGATGGTCGTTGGGGCCGGTGCCTTGGCTCACTTGGTTAATCCTCCGCCTGCAGTGCCGGCATCCCATATGGGCACCGGGTTCTAGTCCCAGTTGCTCCTCTTCCAGTCCAGCTCGCTGCTGTGGCCCAGGAGGGCAGTGGAGGGTGGTCCAAGTGCTTGGGTCCCTGCACCCACATGGGAGACCAGGAGGAAGCACCCGGCTCCTGGCTTCGGATCGGCACAGTGCCGGCTGTAGCAGCCATTTGGGGAGTGAACCAATGGAAGGAAGACCTTTCTCTCTGTCTCTCTCTCTCTCTTTCTCACTGTCTATAACTCTACTTGTCAAAAAAAAAAAAAAAAAAAAAGAGATATGGCTGTTTAGCTCAGAACCTTAATTCATTACACTTGTTACCTAAATCTTCAATCTATTTGTAGAAATACATGTCTTTTCCACTTATTTCTAATACCTTCAAACTTAATGGTTCCTAAAATAAGTAATTGTCTTTTCCATCCACCTTTTAAAGAGATATTTGAACTTGATGGGAATCTTGAATTTTGTAATATTCTTAGGACTATTATGGCATATAGTCCTATAGTATATAGGACTATTCTTACAGATATTTAAAATGTTTCTATTTGAATTTTGTGTGTCCAACATAAATTAGTATAACTTGCTGTTTTAACTTACAAAGTCAATCTACTGAAAGAAGAAAATATGAAACATAGCACCCATTTCCCACATGATTCAATCACATGTTCTGGGGGTTGACTTTGTGGTACAGCAGGTTAAGCCGCCGTTTATAATACCTGCATCCCATATTGGAATGCTTGTTCAAGTCCTGACTTTGGCTTCTGATCCAGCTCCTTACTGATGCCCCTGGGAAAGCAGTGCAAGATGGCCCAAGTAGTTGGGCCTCCACCACTCTCATGAGAGACCTGCATGGAGTTCCAGGCTCCTGGCTTCCCAGTGGCAGCCTTTTGGGAGTGAATCAGCAGTTGGAAAGTCTCTCTCTGCCTCTCTCTCTCTCTGTTACGCTGCCTTCCAAATAAATGAATCTTTTTTAGAAATCACATTTTCCAGGCTGGTGCTGTGGCTCAATAGGCTAATCCTCTGCCTATGGCGCCGGCACACTGGGTTCTAGTCCCAGTCGGGGTGCTGCATTCTGTCCCAGTTGCTCCTCTTCCTGTCCAGCTCTCTGCTGTGGCCCGGGAGTGCAGTGGAGGATGCACCTGCATGGGAGACCAGGAGAAGCACCTGGCTCCTGGCTTCGGATCAGCGTGGCGGTCACTGTGGGGTGAACCAACGGAAGGAAGGCCTTTCTCTCTGTCTCTCTCTCTCACTGTCCACTCTGCCTGTCAAAAAAAAAAAAAAAAAAAAGAAAAGAAAAAAAAGAAATAACATTTTCTGGAAATAACTTAAGCCTTTCATGATAAATAAAGAATGCTACTATGGGAGCAAGTGTTGTGGCCCAGCAGGTTAAACTGCTGTGGGGATGCCTGCTGGTTCAAGTCCTGGCTATTCTTCCAAACCAGCTTCCTGCTAATGCATACCCTGGGAGGCAGCAGGTGACAGCTTGAGTTCTTGCCACCCACGTGGGAGATCTGATGGAGTTCCTGGCTCCTGGCTTTGGCATGATGTAGTTTTGGCAGTTGTATGGGCATTTGGGGAGCGAACCAGTGGGTGGAAGATATTTCCCTCTGTGTGTGTGTGTGTGTGTGTGTGTCCGTCCCTCTCACTCTTTCACTTTGCCTTTTAAATAAATAAATCTTTAAATTAAAAAAAGTACTATTGTGAATGCAAGTTATGTTGAAGTCCTGTAGATGTAAATGTTACCCCTATTTTATTGTTTAAACCCTGTGTTGTAGCCACAGCTGGAACCTGGCTGTCTGCACAGAGACTCTCATGTCTGGGAATTCCTGATACAGAGACTTGGTGAACACAATCTCTTTCCTGAGGTTGGGGGTCGGATAGCTGTAGCACTTGGGGATGGCATCACAGGTTGCCTTGGCAGAGGTGCCCAGCGAGGCAGTGCAGCGGTCATCAGTCCCATCCGTCAGCAGCAGCTTCTTAAGGACAGGGGTCGAGACGATGCCAGAGCCTCTGCGGATGGGGTTGTGGTGTACTAGCACAGAGCCCCAGCAGCCTGTCAGTTAAGGGAGATGTGGGGCTTGCCTATCTTGTCCCCTCAGTAGCCTCTCCGCTGCTCGGACACAATGGAGAGCTTGGCCAGAGTGATGGCCATGGATGGTGGTGGCTGCCTGCTTGAGCACTTAACATCCAAGGGACAGGTGATCCCCCATGGCAACAAAGACCTTGAAGCTGGTCCACTGGCTAGTGTCGGTCTCCTTTTACTTCATCTTCAACACTTCATCCTTGAGGGATATCTGATCTCGGCCTCTGATGGGCAGGACTTGATCCTCGTGTCCTTGCGAGGCACCGTGCTTTGTGATGGGGAGTCACTCCTTATACTCGGCCTCACAGCTGTGCGTGCTGCAGCCCCAACCCCAACCCTGACTCCAACCCTGGTTGTCACTGTACAGGACTGTCCAAGCCTCCGTGGAGCCTCCTCGACCTCCCATTCCAGGTCCACCTGCTGCACACGTGTCATCTGCCATTTGGTGTTGTCTTAGAGAAGCGCTTTTTGAAAAAAAAGATGTCATTGAGGGTTGGCTTCTTTTTTTTTTTTTTTTAAGATTTTTTATTTATTTATTTGAAAGACAGAGTTATAGAGAGGCAGAAGTAGAGATAAAGAAAAGTCTTTATCCGCTGGTTTACTCCCTAGATGGCCACAACGTCTGGAGCTGAGCCAATCTGAAGCCAGGAGCCAGGAGCCTGTTCTGGGTTTCCCACATAGGTACAGGGGCCCAAGGACTTGGGTCATCTTCTACTTTCCCAGGCCAGAGCAGGGAGCTAGATTGGAAGTGGAGCGGCTGGCTTCGGCTCAGCGCAGCGCTGGCCGTAGCAGCCATTTGGGGAGTAAACCAACAGTGGGAGGACCTTTCTCTCTGTCTCTGTCTCTCTTTCACTGTCTATAACTCTGTCAAATAAAAAAAAAAAAAGAAAGAAAAAGAAAGAAAAGGAAGTGGAGCAGCTGATACTCAAACCTTAGCCCATCTGGGATGCTAGCACTTCAGGCAGCGGCTTTATCCTACTGTGCCATAGCGCTAGCCTTGGGCTTCTTCTTTTTTAAAAGCAATTTTTATTTATTTATTTTATATATTTGAGAGGTAGAGAGAGACTGGGATCCTCCATCTGCTGGTTCCTTCCCCAAATTCCTGAAATCCCTGAGACTGGGAACTGAGAACTCCATCCGGGTCTCCCCGTGGAGGGCAGGGGCCCAAGAACTTGAGCCGTCATCTGCCTCCCAGCATGTGCATTAGCTGGAAGTTCCAGAGCAGATCCAGGACTTCACCCAGGCACTCTGATAGGGGCATCTCAGGCAGCCTCAACTGCTGCACCAAACGTGGACCCCATTTCTTGCTTTAACAATTGCGTTAAGGCTTTAAACCAGTCTTCCGGTTCCCTGCTGCTCCCAGTGTCTCTCTTCCCCTGTATTGTTTCAGGTTTTATTTTGGATATGTAATTATAGCTTCATAACATACCTACTATTTATTGAGCCCTAGCTGCATGGCAGGCAGGCGCTGTGCTAGGCCTTTGGCATGCATTATGGTCGGCAGGAGAGAACGAGGTTTACGGATGCTGGCTTTGGGGTCAATCTGCCTGAATTCCAGTCTCTGCTCATTTTGCTTGTTGTGAATCTTGGAGAAAATTTTCTGTTAATTTCTCTGTGCCTTGGTTTCTTTATATAAAAATGGGATCACAACAGTACTTACCACATCAGGCTGTTATGAGGACTGATACAAGATGATGAATGTAAAGTGCTTAGTACAGTGTTCAGTAAACATCCAAATATTAACTGTTTGTTTTTATTGAGACTCATACCATTAAATGTATCCTGTTAAGTGGTGCAATTCAGTGTTTTTTAGTGTATTCACAAACTTGTGCAACCATCAATACTCTTTTAATTCCAGACATTTTCTTTTCTTTTTTAAAATTCATTTTATTTATTTGAAAGGCAGAGTTATAGAGAGAAAGGGAGAGGGAGAAGAAAGGGAGAGAGAGAGAGAGAATGAGGTTTTTCATCCACTGGTGCATTCCCTAGATGGCCACAATGGCCAGGGCTGGGCCAAGCTGAAGCCAGGAGCCAGGAGCCAGGAACCAGGAGCTTCTTCTGGGTCTCTCATGTGGGTGCAGGGGCCCAGGTACTTGGGCTGTCCTCTACTGCTTTCCCATGTGTACTAGCAGGGAGCTGGATTGGAAGTGGAGCAGCCAGGTCGCGAACCAGTGTCCATATGGGACGCTGGCATTGCAGGTGCTGGCTTAACCTGGTATGCCACAGCACTGGCTCCAAGAACATTTTTGTCACTGCTTATAGAAACCCCATCCCCATTAACAGTCATTCCCTATTCCTGTGCCTTCCTAGCTCTGGATACCACTAATCTACCTTCTCCCTCTGTGAGTCTGCCTATTCTGGGCCTTTCATAAAAATGCAGTCATAAACTACATGGTCTTTGTGACTAGCATCTTGCTCCTAGGTTGTTGGGGCTCATGCGCGTGGTAGCCTGTGTCAGTACTTCATTCTTTCTCTGTCTTCAGGTATTTCATTGTATGGGTAGCCCACATTTTGTTTATCCACTTGCCCAGTGATGGATATTTGGGTTGTTTCTACCCTTTAACTGTTGTGAATAATGCTACTATGAACATCTGTATACAAACTTCTGTGTGGAATGTTTTCAGTTCTCTTGCATATATACATAGGAGTAGAATTGCTAGGTCACATGTTACTTTTACATTGAATCACTTGAGAAACTACCAGACTTTCCAAAGTAGCTGTAATGTTTTTAAAAAGTATTTATTTATTTGAAAGCAGAGCGACAGAGAGAGAGAGAGAAAGAGAGAGAGAGAATCTTCTATCCTTTGGCTCAATCCCCAAATGGCTGCAACAACCAGGGCTGGGCTAGGCAGAAGCCAGGAGCCAGGAGCCAGGAACTCTATCCAGGTCTCCCCTTTGAGTGGCAGGAACTCAAGTACTTGAGCTAACATTCTCTGCTTCCCTGGCACATTATCAAGGAGCTGGATTGGCAGCAGAGGAGCTGAGACTTGAACCGGCACTCTGATATGAGACATGGGCATCCCAAGCAGCAGCTTAACCCTCTGCACCACAACACCCACCCCCAGCTATAACATTTTTAACATTTCTTCTTTTTTTTTTTTTAAGATTTATTTTATTTATTTGAAAGACAGAGTTACACAGAGAGGTACAGACAGAGAGAGAGAGAGAGATATCTTCCATCCACTGGTTCACTCCCCAGATGGCTGCAATGGCCAGAGCTGTGCCGAACCAAAACCAGGAGCCAAGAGCTTCTTCCAGGTCTCCCACACTGATGCAGGGGCCCAAGGAGTTGGACCATCTTCTACTGTTATCCCAGGCCATAGCAGAGAGCGGGATCAGAAGAGAAGCAGCTGGGACTAGAACTGGTGCCCATATGGGATGCCAGCACTTCACGCCAGGGCGTTAATCTGCTGTGCCACAGTGCTGGCCCCCAACATTTTAACATTTCTACCAGCATTTTGTAAAGGTTTTGATTTCTCCACATTCTGGTCAACAGTTTTTATTTTCATTTTTTAAAAGAAATTGTTATTATTATAGCTATTCTAAAGCGTGTGAAGTGGTATCTCATGATTTTTAAAAATTTAATTGTGTAATTTATTTGAGAGACAGAGAGGGAAAGAGACACAGAGACAGAGCGACAGAGAAAGATCTCCCACCCTGGTTCACTGCCCAAATGTCTGCAACAGCCAGGGCTGGGTCAGGCGGAAGTCAGGGCTGGAAACAGTCCAGGTCTCCTACATGTGTGTCAGGAACCCAACTACTGGACCCATCAGCTACTGCCAGTAAGGTGCACATTAGCAGGAAGCTGGATGGAGAGCAGAGGCAGGACTCAAACCCAGGCAGTCCAGTGCGGGATGAGGGCACTCTAAGCACTGTGATTTTGATTTGTGTTTCCCTGGTGACTACTGATGTTAAACATGTCTTCATGTGATTGTTTCCATTTGTCTTATTTCATTTTCTTTACCTTAGCTATTATCTTACTTAATTCTCTTAACAAGCTTACTTAAAGCCTCTTAACAGTCAATATCTTCATTTTACCAAAAGAAAACTGATAGAGTTAAGTACTAACTCGCGCAACTAGTCACTAGCAGACCTATTTATAATCATGTCTTTATGCTTCTTGATAGTGGGGCTGGTGTGATGGCATGAGTCAAGCCACCACTTGAGATGCCAGCATCACATGTCGGAGCCAGTCCCAATTCAGGTCCCGGCTGTTCTACTTATTCAGCTCCCTGCTGATGCACCTGGGAAAGCAGCAGAAGATGGCCCAAGTGCTTGGGCCCCTGCCACCCATGGGAGAGACCCAGTGTAGTTTCAGGCTCCTGTCTTGGGCCTAGCCCAGCCTTGATTGTTGCAGCCTTTTGGGGAGTGAACCAGCAGATGGATGATCTCTCTATTACTCTGCCTTTTAAATAAATAAATGCATCCTTTTTTTTTTTTTTTTAATGCCTCAGAACCTACGAAAGTGGGGTCTTCAGGATCTGGTCTCTACATGCTTTTTCTGGTTCCATCTTTGCTGTCCCTCCACAGGCCCTGGGTCTTTAACCATAGTAGACATCTTACTATCCTTGAAGCGATCATGCTGTTCCATTTGCTCTTGGTGCCTGGGAATTTGGTGTTCTCTCTCTCTCTCTTTTTTTTTTTTTTTTTTTTTGACAGGCAAAATCAGACAGTGAGAGAGAGAGAGACAGAGAGAAAGGTCTTCCTTCCGTTGGTTCACCCCCAAATGGCCACTACGGCCAGCACAGTGTGCTGATTCAAAGCCAGGAGCCAGGTGCTTCCTCCTGGTCCCCCATGTGGGTGCAGGGCCCAAGCACCTGGGCCATCCTCCACTGCCTTCCCGGGCCACAGCAGAGAGCTGGACTGGAAGAGGAGCAACTGGGACAGAATCCGGCGCCCCAACCGGGACTAGAACCCCGAGTACCGGCACTGCAGGCGGAAGATTAGCCTAGTGAGCCACGGCGCCGGCCTTTGGTGTTCTCTTAACTAGTACATTCTTTGCCCTCTTTTTCTAGTTTCATTTTTATTTGAAAGGCAGAGAAACAGACAGAGAAAGAGAGACATCTTCTGTCCTCTGGTTCAATCTCCAACAGCCAGGACAGAACCAGGCTGAAGCCAAGAGCCCAGAACTCCATCTGGGTCTGCCATGTGGGTTGGCAGGGACACAAGTACTTGAGCCATCATCTGCTGCCTCCCAGGATGTGCATTAGTGGGAAGCTGGATCCGAAGTTGGGTAGCCAGGACTTGAACCAGGCATGTTGATAGGAGATGCAGGTGTTCCAGTGACTTAAGACACTGCACCAAATGTCCGCCCCTACCGTCTTTTTCATGTATGAACTTATATCCCTTTTTTTTTTTCTTTTTTTTCTTTTTTTTTTTTTTTTTGACAGGCAGAGTGGACAGTGAGAGAGAGAGACAGAGAGAAAGGTCTTCCTTTTGCCGTTGGTTCACCCTCCAATGGCCGCCGCGGCCGGCGCGCTGCGGCCGGCGCACCGCGCTGATCCGATCGCAGGAGCCAGGAGCCAGGTGCTTTTCCTGGTCTCCCATGGGGTGCAGGGCCCAAGCACCTGGGCCATCCTCCACTGCACTCCCTGGCCACAGCAGAGGGCTGGCCTGGAAGAGGGGCAACCGGGACAGAATCCGGCGCCCCGACCGGGACTAGAACCTGGTGTGCCGGCGCCGCTAGGCGGAGGATTAGCCTAGTGAGCCGCGGCGCCGGCCTGAAACATTCTTTTTTAAAAAAAGATTTCTGTATTGATCTGAAGGGATGAGTGGGGGGGGGCAGGGGAGATCCATCTATCTTCTATCTGTTGTTTCACTCCCCAAATGGCCTCAACGGCTGGGGCTGATCCAGGCTGAAGTCAGGATCCTGGAGCTCCATCCAGGTCTCCCACGTGGGTGGCAGGGGCCCAGGTACACGTGGGCCATCTCCTTCTGCTTTCCCAGGCATGTTAGCAGGGAGCTAGATTGGAAGCAGGGCAGCCAGGACCTGAACTGGTGCTCTGATACAGGGTGCTGGAAGTGCAGGAAGCACCTTAGCTTGCTGCACCACAGCGCTGGCCCCTGAAAAATTATTATTGTTATTATTATTTTAAGCTTTATTTATTTATTTGAAAGGCAGAGTTACAGAGAAGGAGAGGTGGAGGCAGATAGAGAGAGAAAGAGAGAGATATCTTTCATCCACTGGTTCACTCCCTAAATGGCCACAATAGTCAGGGCTGGGCCAGGCCAAGGCTAAGAGCCAAGAATTTCATCCATGTCTCCCACGTGGATACAGGGGCCCATGTTCATGGGCCATCTTCTGCTTTCCCAGGCATATTAGCAGGGAGCATGATTGGAAGTGGAGCAGCTGAGACTTGAACCGGCACCCATATAGGATGCCAGAACAGCAGGCTGGGCCTAACCTAGTGTGCCACAGCTCCAGCTCCATAAAATTCTTGTAATCGCAGAATATCTGGGGGAAGAATATTTTGGAATATTTATTCCAAAATGTATAATGTATTTTTAATCAATGGAAGATACGTTGCCGGGGCAGGTTAAGCCACTGCCTGCGACATTCACATCCCATGTGGGCTCCAGTTAGAGTGTCCCAGCTGCTCACTTCCCATCAAGCTCCCTGCTAATGTGCCTGGGAAAGCAGCAGAAGATGGCCCAAGTGCTTAGGTCCCTGTACCCATGTAGGAGACCTGGAAGAAGCTCTGGGTTTTGGCCTGGCCCAGCCCCAGCTGTTGAAGCCATTTGAGGAGTGAACCAGCAGATGGAAGATTCTCTCTCGCTCTCTCTCTCTCTCTCTGTAATTTTTATTTTCAAATAAATAAATAAATATTGAAAAAAAAAAAGATACTTCAGTCAGAGAAGGGCATTTGGCCTACCAGCTGGGACATGTGCATCCATGCGGAGTACTGGGTCTGGCTCCTGACCCCACCTTCCTGCTGGTGACAGCAGTGATGGCGTAAGTAACTGGGTTCCTGCCGCTGACATGGGAGACTTGGATTGAGTTCCTGTTCTAGCCCCAGCTGTTTGTAGGCATCTGGGGAGTGAACCAACAGACGGGGGTTCTCCCTGTCTCTCTTTTCCTGTGTCTCTGCCTCTCAAATAAAACTAAATAAATAAAATTATGGAAAGAAACATAAGCAGATCAAACCAAGCCATAGTTTGACCCAAGACTTTCTTGTTATAAATATTAGAATGGTGTTCTAAGCCCACATGCTAACATTTTAAACTTTTAGATTAGAAAACTTTTAGATTAGAAATGTTATAGAGTAGGATCCCATTCTCAAGAAGTCTCTTCTGTGAAAACGCTTTTTTTTTTTAGATTTATTTATTCATTTATTTGAGAAGTAGAGTTATAGATAGAGAGAGGGAGAAACAGAGAGAAAGGTCTTCCATCTGCTGGTTCAGTCCCCAAATGTCCACAATAGCTGGAGATCCAAAAGCCAGGAGCCAGGAGCCAGGATCTTCTGGGTCTCCCACACAGGTGCAGGGGCCCAGGGATTTGGGTCATCTTCTACTGCTTTTGCAGGCCACAGCAGAGAGCTGGATCGAAAGGGAAGCAGCCAGGACCTGAACCAGTGCCCATATGGGATGCCGGCACCAGAGGTGGCGGCTTTACTCACTATACCACAGCACCAGCCCCGGGTTTTATTTGTTTATTTGAGAGGTAGAGTTACAGACAGAGGGAGAGATGGAAAGAAAGTTCTTCCACCTGCTGGTTCACTCCCCAAATGGCCGCAATGGCCAGAGCTGGGCTGATCCGGAGCCAGGAGCTTCTTCCGGGTCTCCCACATGGGCATAGGGGCCCAAGGAATTGGGCCATCTTCTACTGCTTTTCCAGGACATAGCAGAGAGCTGGATCGAAAGAGGAGCAGTAGGACACAAACCTGTGCCTATATGGTATGCCGGTGCCACAGGCAGAGGCTTAGCCTACTATGCCGCAGTGCAGGCCCATAACACTTTCTTAATGTGAATTGCAACAAAACATTGCTTCTAAAGAGTATTTCTCCTTTAGGGTGATAAGGTGGAAGAGAGCTTTGATGTTTTCAGGTGCAAATGCCTCAAATGCTAAATCCTATTATCCCCATTTTACAGAATAGGAAAGTAAGGCACCGTATAGTACTGTGGCACAGTGGGTTAAGCTACCACTTGGATGGCTGAATCCCGTATTAAGTGCTTGGCTCAAGTCTTGGCTCTCTGCTGATCCAGCTTCCTGCTAATGTACCTTGTAGGCAGCGGATGATAGTTCAAGCGGTTGAGCCCCTGCCACTAGTGTGGGAGACCTGGATGGAGTTCCTGATGTAGCCTAGCCCCAGCTGTAGGAGGCATATGGGGAGTGAACCAGCAGATGGAAGATCTCTCTCTCCACTCTCCCATCCCCCATCACTTTGCCTTTCAAATGAGTAAATAAATAAGTGTTAAAAAAGAAACTGAGGCACAAGAAGGCTAACTTCCTCTGTCATTCAGTGTGTGGACGCCAGAATTCGCACATAGGTGGACTGATTCCAGAGTGTGTACCCCAGAGCACACTGCCTGATACTGCGAATCTTGGATAGGCCACCCACGCTTCTGCTGAAATATCGGGACAAATGATGTCCTGATATCTTGTCTGAGTCTAGTTAGGGAAGAGAAGCCACTCTAGTATTTTAAGCAGGAAAAAGGTGTAATCAAGGGAATTGGGTGCTTGGGAAATCAGTGGAGGAGATAAAGGGAGGCGTGTGCTCCAGGTCAGACCTTCCGAAAGTATTCCCAGGACAAGACCGTCCACCAGGCCCACCAGGGAGGGACTCGGGGGCTGCCAGCTGCCAGAGGCATTGCATCCAGGTTAGGGCAAGGAATTAGGTTCCTGTCATCTACCTGGGGCACCTGGATAGAGTTCCTGGCTCTTAACTCTGTCCCCAGCCCAGCTCCAGCTGTTCCTTGCATTTGGGGAGTAAACCAGCATGTGGGAGCTCTGTCATCTCTCTGCCTCTTGAATAAATAAAGAAGAGCACACGCAGGAGAGAGTGAGCGAGAGCGCGAGCGAGCGGGTGGGCGCACTAGGAAGTGCCCAATACTTGTCTCCTGCCACAGGATGCTGCCGTGAAGTGGCGCTGGGCTGCCGTAGCGTGCTTGCCAGAGCCATGAAAAGGCGGTTCCTGCCTCATTTCCGCCTTCCGCTTCTCACCCGAGAACATCTCCTGGATGCTTTTCAGTTTTCCAGAAGGAAGTTAGAAAGGATGCAGAGTGAGTCCACAAGTCTACGCTAATACCTGCTAGGGTGGGGCTTCGTGGTTCTCTCTCAAAATGACATTTCATCAGTCAGTAAAACACTTTAGGACACACACACATGAGATCCAGAAGTTAGTTCTCTTAAAAAAAAACCACAGGATTACCTTTTACTTGCCACTGTACAGGCCGATTGTAGTGGACCGTTAATGTGCCCGGGAGCGGCACTGTCGAAGTCGTGGAGCTGTCAGAGTCAGCAGGCGGAAGATGAGCTTTTCATGTGGTCAGGGGTTGTTCTTGGAAACTATTCATTTTATTGCCTCAGCTGCAAAATCCTAGTTTATCCCTAAATTCTATCCTACTGTTTTAATTACTGGTATTTCTTAAAACTCCTTTTCATAGTCCATTCTATTCTTTACTGTACTTTACATGTAACACTTAAAAACGGTGGTAATCCACTGGCAGAGGCCTGCTGCTCCCCACCTCTGTCACCTTTTGCTTTCAGTTGGCTTTTGTTCCTTTATTTAAAATTCTTTTTATTTCTCCCATTCTTCCCAGCTATAGAGACTATATGCCTTTTTTAAAAATAACCTTTACCAATCATGAAAAGAAATCACATTGCATTTTTTGAAATACTCAGATTATCATGGCTATTTTCTCTATAGTTTGCTGCTCAGAATGCTAAAAAAAATTTTTTGTTGTTTTTCATTTGGGAAACAGAGACAAAGTGAGAGACAGAGAGGGTTGACTCTCCCAAATGGCCACAGCAGCCAGAGATGAAACCCGGAGCTGGGAACTCATGCAGTCTTCTGCATGGGTGGCAGGAACCCAACCATCACTGCTGCCTCCCAAGACTGCATTAGGAGGCCGATGGAGTCGGAAGCCACAGCTGAGGATTGAACCCAGTCCCATTGATTTGGGATGCTGTGTCTCAACCACCAGACCAAAAACCTGGCTCGGAACTATTTGAATAGTTTGAGTTGCCAGAATTCAGACCTTCTCACAGTAGGTAGTTGAAGGATTTTTTTTAAAAATTTCTTTTAAAGATTTAATTTATTTATTTGAGAGGCAGAGTTACAAACAGAGAGAGGGGTAGACGGAGAGAAAGGTCTTCCATCCACTGGTTCACTTCCCAAATGACTGCAAAGGTTGGAGCTGGGCCAATCAGAAGCCAGGATCCAGGAGCTTCTCTCCACATGGGTGCAGGGGCCCAAGTACTTGGGCCATCTTAAACTGCTCTCCCAGGCTGTACCAGAGAGCTGGATCAGAAGAGGAGCAGCTGGGGCTCAAATTGGCACCCATATGGGATGCTGGCCCCACAGATGAAGGGGTGTGGCCCCAGAGGTTTTTTTTTTTTTTTTAAAGGCAGAGTTAGAGAAAAAGAGAGACAGAAAGATCTTCCAACCTCTGGTTTACTTCCCAAATGACTGCAATGGCCAGAACTGAGCCAAACCAAAGCCAGGAGCTTGGAACTCTATCCAGGTCTTATATGTGGGTGGCAGGGGTACAGGTACTTGGACCATCTTCTGCTGCTTTCCCAGGTGCATTGGCAGGAAGCTGGATCAGATATGGAGCGGTCAGGGCCGGCGCTGTGGCTCAGTGGGTTAACGCCCTGGCCTGAAGCACCGGCATCCCTTTTCTAGCTGGCTGCTCCTATTCCGATCCAGCTCTCTGCTATGGCCTGGAAAAGCAATAGAAGATGGCCCAAGTCCTTGGGCCCCTGCACCCGTGCGGGAGACCTGGAAGAAGCTCCTGGCTCCTGGCTCCTGGCTCCTGGCTCCTGGCTTCGGATCGGCGCAGCTCTGGCCGTTGCGGCCAATTGGGGAGTGAACCATCAGATGGAAGACCTCTCTTTTTCTTTCTTTCTCTCTCCCTGCCTCTCCTCTCTGTGTAACTCTGACTTTCAAATAAATAAATAAATCTTTAAAAAAAAATATGGAGCAGTCAGGACTTGAACTGGTATTCATACAGGACGCCGGTGTTGCAGCTGGGGCTTAACCTGCTATGCCACAATGCTGGTCACCTTGATGGATTTGTTGTACTAATATAAATTTTATTTGAGCAATTCTGCTTTTTCTGGTGGTGTTTTCAGGGTGCTTAGTTAAGTTATTTCAGTGTGGGCATTTTGGTACAATGGCTTAACTGGCACTTGGGCTGCCCACATCCCATGTTGGAATGCCTGGTTCGAGTTCTGGCTCCTTTGCTTTGGATCCAGCTTCCTGCTAAGGCACATTCTGGGAGGCAGCAAATAATGACTCAAGTACTTGGGTCCCTGCCACCTACATGAAATATCCAGATGGAGTGCGGGGCGCCTGGCTTCTGCCTGGCCCAGCTTGCCTGTCCCAGACATTTGGGGAGTGATCCAGCAACTGGAAGCTCTTTCTCTGTCTCCCTTTCTCTCTCTCTCTCTCTCTCTCTCTCTGATCCTTTGCCTTTCAAATACAAATGAAAATAAATAAGTAAAAGATTATACTCCATGTTCATTGAAGCACCATACATAATAACCAAGTTATGGAATCAGCCTAAGTGTTCATCAGCTGATGAATGGGTAAACCAAAATGTGTATGTACACAGTGGAGTAGTATTCAGCCTCCAGCCTCTCAAAAGAAGGCAGTTCTGTCATGTGTGACATGGATGGAACTGGAGAACATTATGCTAAATGAAATAAGCCACGCACAGGGAGACAAATACCACATATTCTGATCATATGTGGAATCATATGTGGAATCTAATGTAGTCGAATGAACTGGGGAGAATGGAGGCAGGGAGCCGGGAGGAGTGAGGAGATGATGGTCAAAGGGTGCAAAGTCTCAGTTAAACAGGAGGAATTGAGTGTTTTGTTGTTTTTTTCCTTTTGAAATCATTTGTAGAGTATGATGAATATGGTTAATTATTTTGTACATTTCAAAATAAATTTGAAATGTTCTCACTGCATAAAAATGATATTTTATGTGATGAATATGTTAATTAGTTTATTTAATTATTCCACATTGTATTCATGAAGTATATTCATCACTTTGTACACCATAAATGTATACCATTATTAATTGCCACTTTACAGTTTTTAAAAAGTTACTTCAGGTTTTTTTTTTTTTTAGATGATTCATGGAAGACAATAATGAGTAGTCTATATCAAAGCCAGTCTTTGTTTCTTTTTATTTATTTATTTGAAAGGCAGGGTGACAGAGAGAGAGAGAGAGAGAGAGATCTCACGTCTTTGATTTACTCCCCAAATGCCTGCAACAGCCAGGGCTGTGCCAGGCTGAAGCCAGGAGCCAGGAACTCCATCCCAGTCTCCCACATGGGTGGCAAAGTCCCAAATACTTGAGCCATTAACTGCTGCCTCCCAGGACGTATTCACAGGAGGCTGGGTGGGAAGCAAACAGCTGGGTCTCAGCCATGAACTCTGATGTGGAATGTCCATGTTGGTAGGGTGGCTCAACCTGCTGTGACACAACACCCACCCTGTTTTGTTTTGTTTTGTTTTGTTTTTGAGAGGCAGAGAGACACAGAGACAGAAAGAGACAGACAGACAAGACAGAAAGCTCTCACCTGCTGGTTCACTCTCCAAATTCCAGAGATAGCCCCGGGGGCTGGGCTGGGGGAGTGGGGGTCTAGTCAGGAACACAATCCAGGTCTCCCCCATGGAAGGCAGGAACCCAGTTACTGTAGCTATCACTGCTCCTCTGCCTTGCTTGGAAGCTGGAGTCCAGAGTTGGAGCTGGAATTGAACTCAGGCACTCTGAAGTGAAATGCGTGCATCTTAACTGTGATGCTAAATGCCCACTCCTACTGTTTGGGTTTCTTGCAAATCCCATTGATGCCACTTGCAGGAAAGGGGCCATAGGACTTCTGTAGCTGTCTTGATATCTGTTTGCCTGCCTTTGTGTGTTATTGTTAAGAAGTTTATTTTATTAGCCGGCGCCGCGGCTCACTAGGCTAATCCTCCGCCTAGCGGCGCCGGCACACCGGGTTCTAGTCCCGGTCGGGGCGCCGGATTCTGTCCCGGTTGCCCCTCTTCCAAGCCAGCCCTCTGCTGTGGCCAGGGAGTGCAGTGGAGGATGGCCCAGGTGCTTGGGCCCTGCACCCCATGGGAGACCAGGAAAAGCACCTGGCTCCTGGCTCCTGCCATCGGATCAGCGCGGTGCGCCGGCCGCAGCGCGCCGGCCGCGGCGGCCATTGGAGGGTGAACCAACGGCAAAGGAAGACCTTTCTCTCTGTCTCTCTCTCTCACTGTCCACTCTGCCTGTCAAAAAAAAAAAAAAAAGTTTATTTTATTGTCAAAGGTGAAAAGTTTGCTTTTAATTTGCTGTAATGTATGTTACTATTAGAAATCTTTTCTTTCAGATATTAATACTGTTTGCGGTTAAAAATTATATGTACATGTTACTTGTTATGTATGTTATATGGTTATATATCATATGTATAAGTTTTTTTCTTGAAGATTTATTTGAAAGGCAGAGTTACAGAGAGAGAGACAGACAGACAGACAGACAGATCTTCCATCTGCTGGTTCACTTTCAAAATAGTTACAATGGCCAGGGCGGGGTCAAACCAAAGCCAGGAGCCTGGAACTTCATCCTGGTCTCCCATGTTGGTAGCAGGGGCCTAGGGACTTGGGACATCTTCTGCTGCTTTCCCAGGCCCATTAGCAGGGAGCTGGATTGGAAATGGAGCAGCTGGTACTTGAACTGGCACCCATATGGTAGGCTGGCATTGCATGCAGCAGTTTAACCCACTGCACCACAATGCTGGTCCCTATATATGATTTCTAAGACAGTGATTTTTCTATGAGCTAATAATCTGGCTCAGATAATACATTTTTACATATAAAAGTGATACCTGATCCCCATATAATTTATTTTTAAGTTTTTTTTTTTAATGATTTATTTACTTGAAAGGCACAGCAACAAAGAGAGGGAGAGACAGAGAGAGATCTTCCATTTGCTGATTTACTCTCCAAATGGCCACAATAGCCAGGGCTGGCTGGCCAGGCCATAACCACAATCATGGAGCTCCATCTGGGTCTTCCATGTGTGGGTGGTAGGGACCCAAGCACTGGGTCTTCTGATTGGAAGCAGAGTGGGGGGAGTCAAACTGGCACTCCTAAATGGGATACCATTGTCACAAGCAGTGGCTTCATGTGCTACACCATACCAACCCCTGAAAAATTTTATTTAAATAAATATTTATTATGTCCCTTAGCAGATGCTTCTGTCTCTTATTACAAAAATATATTATAAGTAGCTATTTTTGTCTCTGCAGGACAGTCTTCCAAACACAGACTTTGTTGACTTGGAAGCACCCCTCTTTGACTCCACTCAGTCGAGTTAAGAGGGTTTCAAGAGCAGCATTCATCAGTTTCCAGGTATGAACACTTTTAATTCTTGATATTTTACCTTATGTACTCATAAATAAAGGTAGGATTTGCTACTGTGGATTTTATATCTCAGAGGGTGGATTTATTGCTTAACAGTGCCCTTTGTAAAACATGCAGCATTCTGATCTGAGCCAGGGCTCCCTGTTCACTTGCTGCTGCTGTTTTTTCCAATGACTTCTTTATTTTGATTAATCTTTTAGAGAAATGTAGTATAGCCTTCTAAGCATGGGCTCAGCTTTTTCATTCATTAAAGACGTGTATTAGGGCCTGCATTGTGGAGTAGCAGATAAAGCTTCCCATATGGACACTGGTTTGTGTCTTGGCTGCTCCACTTCCAATCCAGCTCCCTGCTAATGGCCAGGGAAAGGCAGCGGAAGATGGCCCAAGTGCTAGGGCCCCTGCTACTCCTGTGGGAGATCCAGATGAAGCTCTTGGCTACTGGCTTAAGACTTGTCCCACCTTGGCCATTGCGGCCATCTGGGGAGTGAAGGTTCTCTCTCTCTCCCCCCTTCCTCTCTCTGTAACTCTGACTTTCAAATAAATCAATAAATCTTTTACAAAAGTAAACTAAATAAAGAGGCATATTACTATGAACTGGAGAGGGTTGGGACCACCCCCTTCACTTGCAGGAAGGAAATGAGGCCTGGAGGGGAAAGCGGCCTGCTTGCCCATGGACAGTGTATCGCTGATTTAGCGGTAGAACTACTGTCAGGATTCTGATCTCCCACAGTTACATCAGACAGCTTTGGGGTTGTGTCTGGATCGATGCCATCTTCTGTAAAATTGGGATAATGAGGCCACCTCCCCGAGAGCTTGAGATGTGTGAGGCTCGAACGAGACGATATGTATGGATGCTGTTATCATTGTCTCTCGGTCCCTTAACCCTTCAGATTCCCTGCCCTGGCAGCGTGTCATTCACAAGGCTCTCCTAATTCTCTCCAATTTTCTCTCCTTCCTTCCTTCCTTCCTTCCTTCCTTCCTTCCTTCCTTCCTTCCTTCCTTCCTTCCTTTTTATTCCTTTCTTTCAAGATTTATTTATTTGAAAGGCACAGTAACAGACAAAGAGGGAGAGATGGAGAGATCTTCCATCTGGTTCACTTTCCAAATACCCTCAACAGCCAGGTCTGGGCCAGGCCAAAGCCAGGAGCCAGGAACTCCATCCTAGTCTCCCGTGTGGGTGGCAGGGATCCAAGTATTTGGGCCATCTTCTGCGGCCCTCCTGGATGTAACAGGAAGCTGACCGGAAGCAGAGCAGCCAGGACTTGAACCCGTGCTCTGATATAGGATGCCTGTGTCACCAGCAGCAGCTTAACCTGCTGACCACCATGCTGGTCCCCCGGCATTTCCTGCCTCTAGGGCTTCCCTTCCCCGTCCTGCTGCACAATCAAGGGTGATCCTCCGGACTCTCCTTTCAGCCCTTGTTTCCGCTGGGCCTTGTTCCCGTGTCGCTGCCTCCTGCATCTCCATCTTCAAGTCCAACTGTCCCTTTGAGCTTTACGTCAGCATTTCCAGCAGCCTTCTCTGCCATTCCCCTCAAATGCAGTATACTTAAAACTGAAGTCATTGCTTTTCCTCTAAATCTTCTTCCTTCCGACTTCCCGATTTATGTTAGTGATACCGCCAGACACCAGACTTTAAAAAGCCCTGTCATTTCTTTATTTCCCTCTAGCCTTCCGCAGCCAATCAGACATCAAAGTGTGGATTTGGTTCCCATTCACGTCTTTGCACGCGTTCCTTCCTTTCCATTCTTGCCGTCATCACCAAGTTCAAGCCATTCACCAGACTAACAGCGGTGTTAGGAGAGCTGTTCACTTGAAAGTGGCTGGTTTCTGTCCCTGCTCCTTCTCTTTGTCTCTCTCCTAATAAAAAACCCAACCTCTTGACTTTTCATGACGGAAAGTCAGTGTGTCATCTTGTATTGTGCACAAATCTTGATTTAAGTAAGGAAATGGACATTGATTCCTCTAGGCGCTCCCAAGATATTTTAATCTTGAATTGCAACCCTGGCCTGGCTAAAAGTGACACTGATCATTAATATTTCCCTCATTTGTTTGACAAACTTTAAACAGATTTATTTTCTGAGTATATGAATATAATCGAACACTCAAAAAATACAAAGTGTGCCATGTAAAGTCTCCTTCCTAGCCCTGTGCTGTCTCTGGGAGACCATCTCACACCCAATGGGCAACCACTGTTCTGGGTTCCTTGTTCATCATTCCAGCGCTTCTGATTATATATTGTTCTGTACTTGGTTTTTTTTTTTTTAACTTGATTAGGTATCACAGCCATCTTCTCATATTAACAGTGTTTACTCATCCTTGTTGACAGATGACATTCCACCCTATGGGTGGAGTGTACTTCCTCTAGCTATACCCTGCTGGTGGACTTTCTGTACTTTTTACCTTTACACGCACTGCTGCAGTGAAGAGCTGAGTACATGTGTTGTTTTCATCATGTACGTATAAACCTATAGGATAAATTCTCAGGAGTGACACTGCTGGGCCAGGATTATATGTGTTTTTCATTTTGAGAGCCATTGCCAGTTTGCCCTCTGAAGGCTTGTATCAATTTTTATCCCTAAAGTGATTTTGAGTGCAGTGACTGGCAGTGTTTTCTAACAGCCTTAGCAATATTATGACATTTTGGATTTTTGAGGAGCTGAGAGGGGCAAATGATACATCAGGTTTTTAAAACATATATTTATTTATTTACTTGAAAGGCAGAGTGTCAGAGAGATACCTTCCATCTGCTAGTTCACTTCCCAAATGACTGCAACAGCCAGGGCTGGGCCAGGCCAAAACCAGGAGCCAGGAACTCCATTTAGGTCTTACATGTGGGTGGCAGGAACCCAAGCACTTGGGCCATCTTCCACTGCCTTCCCAGGTGCATAGGAGGGAGTTGGATCAGAAAGAGCAGCCAGGACTTGAATAGGCACTCTGATATGGGATGGATGCCAGCATTGCAAATGTGGTTTTAGTGTGCGTTTATAAGTGAAGTGAAGCATCCATTCATATGATATATGATTAAGGGAAATTCTTACTTCTTTTCCTGTGAACTACACTTTGTCCTGTTTTCTTTTGCCTTTTTTTTTTTTTTTACCAATTTCTTCAAAGCTCGGTGTATATTGTGAAGATTACTGTCTTCTCTCACAAATGTTTCATTTGCCTTTTGCTTTTGCTTATTGTATTTTTTGCTTTACAGAAGTTTGTCTTTTTGTCATTTAATTTAGTCTTTTTGTCATTTAATTTAGTCTTTTGTTTCATGCCTCATGTATTTTTTTAAAGATTTATTTATTTGAAAAGCAGAGATACAGAGAGGCAGAGGCAGAGAGAGAGAGGTCTTCCATCTGCTGGTTCACTCCCCAGATGGCCGTAAATGCCGGTGCTACACCAATCTGAAGCTAGGAGCCTGGAGCTTCTTCTGGGTCTCCCATGCAGGTACAGGGGTCCCAGCACTTGGGCCATCGTCTGCTGCTTTCCCAGGCCATAGCAGAGAGCTGGCTGGGAAGTGGAGCAGCCGGAACTCGAACTGGCGCCCAAATGGGATGCCGGCACTGCGGGTGGCGGCTTTACCAGATATGCCGCAGCGCTTTCCCTGTACAGCCTGTGATCTTGTTCTCCTCCAAGCTGGTCGAATACCACATCATCTCTGTCTTTTGCCCCTAGTGCTTATGGGGTCAGGTCTAAACCCTTTAACAAAGCTAGGAAGGTGCTCAGCTTCCTGTCTCCTGGTCTCTCCTGTGCCCATGCTCTAGCCAGCCATACTGAACAAGGGACTGTCTACTGCCTCAACATGCCAGTCTGTTGTATGCCTCAGCGCCTTTGCTCAGGCTATTTTCTCTGCCTAAGATGCTTTTCCTCTTTGTGTCCTAATGAAAACCTTGTCTTTCAGACTTCTACCCTAGCATCACCTCACCTATAAAACTTTCTGCATTCCTTTCAGAGGGCAGCTGTAACAAGGTATCATCAACAGGGAGGATTAAAACAACATAAATTTATTCTCTGACAGTTTGGATTCTAGAAGTCTGAAATAAAGTTGTTGGCAGGGCCAGCTCTTTCTGAGGGTGGTGGGGAGGGCCCCTCTCTGCCTCTTCCTGGCTTCTGATGGTTGCCAGCAGCCCACAGCGTTCCTCACTTCACCATTGCATCATTCCCATTTCTGCTTTTGTCTTCATGTGGCCATCTTCCCTCTCTCTGTCATCATGTCTCCAAATCTGTCTTTCCAAGGGCACCAGTCATTGGATTTAAGACCCACACTAATCCAGTATGGCCCCTTATGAACTTGATTGCATCTGCAAAGACCCCATTTCCAAATGAGGTCACATTCATGGATACTGGGAGTTAGGATTTAACATAGCTGCATTGGAGACTACAATTCAACTCACACCTTACCTCACCCATTCCCTTCTTTGTGCCCTTAGCCACTTCTGCCATAGAATCCTTAATGTTGTGGTTTCCTATATAGCTTTCTAGTTCCCTTTATTAGGCCAAACTCGTATCTCAGTCATGTCAGAATTCCCAGAGCCTTGCACATCACATATGAGTTAATAAATATTTATTAAATGAATGAGTTAAATCAGTGCAGTCCGATTGACAGTTGAGAACTTGTTAATGACTATGTCGACACAAATAATATGGAGTTTTTTAGTATTAGATAATGTTTGAAATAGTAATTACAGTACTGAGTTTTGTTATTTGAGTATTCCGGTATCAGTAACCTGAGCTGTTTGTAAATATTAAAGTACTTTTGGATATAAGCTGTTATTTAGGTGTTCTAGAGTGTAAATCACTTCTTTCTGTGATATGCCGAGAGTTATGAATTGCATTTAGGTTTCATCAAACAAGGGTATACTTTAAAAAAAAGATTTATTTATTTATTTGAAAGAGAGAATTACAGAGAGGCAGAGGCAGAGAGAGAGAGAGGTCTTCCACCCGCTGGTTCACTCCCCAGATGGCCACAATGACCGGAGCTGTGCCAATCTGAAGCCAGGAGCCAGGAGCTTCTTCCCAGTCTCCCATGCGGGTACAGGGGCCCAAGCACTTGGGCCATCTTCCACTGCTTTCCCAAGCCATATCAGAGAGCTATATTAACTATATATAGTTAACTAGTATAGTTAGCTATACTAACTAAAATTAGTATAGGAAGTGGAGCAGCTGAGACTTCAACCGTTGCTTATATGGGATGCTGGTACTGCAGGCGGCAGCTTCACCCACTATGCTACAGCACTGGCTCCAAAGGTATACTTTTTTTTAAGGTTTATTTATTTATTTATTTGAAAGTCAGAGTTACACAGAGAGAGAAAGAGAGGCAGAGAGAGAGAGAGAGGTCTTCCATCTGCTGGTTCACTCCCCAATTGGCTGCAACAGCCAGAACTGCACCAATCTGAAGCCAGGAGCTTCCTCCAGGTCTTCCCATGAGGGTGCAGGGGCCCAAGGACTTGGGCCATCTTCTACTGCTTTCCCAGGCTACAGCAGAGTTGGATTGGAAGTGGAGCACCCAGGACTCTAACCAGTGCCCATATGGGATGCTGGCACTGTAGGCGGCAGCCCCACCCTCTATGTCACAGTGCCAGCCCCAGGGTTTACTTTTAAAGAGGATATAATGACTATATCCATTCATTATCTAACATCCTTACAAGGTAAATTATGTTTTAAATCTTTGATTTTTAAAATTTATTTATTTAGGAGACAAAAGTGGGGAGGGGGAGAGAAACTTAGCTGCTTGTTTACTCACCAGATGTCTGCAGTGACTGGGGCTGGGCTGGAGCCAGGAGCTGGGAACTCAATCCAGCTCTTTCTTATGGGTTGCAGGAACACCATCACATGAGCTATTAGTTTCTGTGTCTGCATTAGCAGGAAGCTGAAGTTAGGGGCCAGAGCTGGTTTTGAATTCAGATGCTCTGCTGTGGTATATGGGTGTCTAAACTACTAGGCCAAACACCTGCCCTGTTTTCCTCCTTTAAAAAATTAGGATCTCAGGGCCAGCACTGTGGCTAGTAGGCTAAACCTCCGCCTGCAGTGCCGGCATCCCATATGGGCACCAGTTGTGTCCCAGCTGCTCTTCTTCCAATCTGGCTCTCTGCTGTAGCCTGGGAAAGCAATAGAGGATGGCCCAAGCGCTTGGGCCCCTGCATCCACGTGGGAGACCTGGAGGAAACTCCTGGCCCCTGGCTCCTGGCTTCAGATCGGCTCAGCTCTGGCTGTTGCAGCCATTTAGTGAGTGAACCAATGGATTGAACACCCTTCTCTCTGCCTGTCTCTCTGTCTGTAACTCTACCTCTCAAGCAAATGAAGAAAATATTTTTAAAAAATTAATCTTTTTAAATTGAAAAGCCATAATTGTATACGTGTTTAAGGTACAGTGCAATGTATTGATACATATATAAAATGTAGAGTAATTAAATCAAATTAATTTAGCATGTAGAACACCATCTTATATTTTTCCACTTTTCATGTAAACTCAAACCCAATACCTATTTTTCTTCTTCCTGATTCTTACATATAATAAAAGGTGCAAGCAAATATGATGAAAAATGGCAAATGACCCAGCCTTGATGCTGAGAAAGAGTAGAAAGCTGTGGGGACCCTGTGTTCATGGAATGTCCAGCTACTTGGCAACTGTGAAAGCCACATTTATTATTGTTTTTAAGGAGATTGTTTGGTCTAGTGGTTCAGAGTTGGGCTCTGGTAACAGCCTGGGTTCACATCTCAGTTGCACCATCTGTTACCTGTGTGTGCCCCTGGACAATATATTCAATCTTTGAGCTTCAGATTTTTACTGTAAAAATAAAATATGCCAATAATAAAAACCACATCTACCACTAGGCTCAGTGTCCACCCCGGACTCTAATTTTCAGTGTTACTTACAGGATTGGGTATCTTTTCTCAGGTTATTAGTTGTTGGCATTTCCCCCAGAGCTAGATCATCTGCTGCCAGAGGCCTCTGATGGAATAATTTTAGAATGGGGCTGGGGGCGGGGAAATGTTATGAAAAACAAGAAAAAGGGGATTAACAGAGGAAAAAGGTTAATGAGGAGAAGGTACAAGGCCTGATTCCCAGCCCTTCCTGTCTCTGTAATTTGAGCCAGGGCCCTCTTCCCTGACCTGTTACCTGAAGAGACTCAGTTATGCTCTCTGACCCTCTCTTAGGTGGAGTGGCATCTGAGACACAGCTAAAGGGATGCTGACCACATCTCATTTCTTCTTTTAAAAACTTAATTGAAAGACAGAGGGAGAGGAAGAGAATGAATCCGCCATCCACTGGTTCATTCCTCAAATGGTTGCAATAGCCAGGTCTAGGCCAGACTGAAGCCAGGAGCCCAGGAACTCCATCTGGGTCTCCCATGGGGGTGGGAGAGACCCAAGTCCATAGGCTATCACCTGCTGCCTTCCCAGGCACATTAGCAAGAGGCTGGATCAGAAATGGAACAGCTAGGGCTCAAACCAGTGCTCTGATCTGGAATCAGAGCTGGCATCACAGGCTGCACCTTAACCCACTGAACCACAACACCCGCTAACCCATCTCACTAGTAAAGCCCTGATAGCAACCCCAGTACCGTATTTTGACATTATGCAAAATTGGCACTGACATGCCAGCAAGATCATTTTGTCTTAGTTTTGCATTTGCTGACTTGCAACTTTGGACAGCATAAGGGACTGCACACTCTGGTCATAAAGACATTGCAGTGTTTGAGTGATGAGAAGTGACAGTGCTCAGGATAGGAAACTGTGTTTCTATGACTTTTTTAGTCTGTGGCCACAAAGGACTTTATTGCTTTAAGTTGTTCCCATTCCCTAGAAAATAGTGCCAGCACAGTGACTCATTCCTAAGCATTTGGGATAAATGGTGTTTTACCATTCTTGCTCCATCCCGATGTTGAGCTGTGCACTGCTATTCTAGTGTGACTGGTATGTTAGCGTTTTTATTTTACAGCTGTGAGGCGAGCGTAGTTCCCTTTGGCTGTTTTAAGTCTGAGGCTCTATTAGCTAATTGGAGAAGTAATGCAGATGTCTGGGTAATTGAGGCAAATTGCCTGGTTTTTGACAGAATTTCCCAGAAGCAGAATGAAGTTCTTTCTCCTCTTTTCCAGATACAGCTGACAAATCATCTACCTCTAACCAGACCTTTGACCTATATACCTCTTTATGAGGAAGAAATCAAGGATTTATTTATTTTATTTGAAAGGTAAAGCAATGACGGGGGGGGGGAGATCTTCCATTTGCTATTTTGTTTTGTTTTGTTTTGTTTTTTTAGGATTTCTCTTTTTATTTATTTGAAAGGCACAGTTATATATGTATATGTATATATATATACAGAGAGAGAAGGAGAGATCTTCCATCTGCTGGTTCACTCCCCAAACAGCCCTAATGGCTAAGGCTAGGCCAGGGCTGGGAGCCAGTAGCTTCTTCTGGGTGTCCCATGTGGGTGCAGATGCCCAAGGACTTGGATCATTTTCCACTGATTTCTCAGGTCATTAGCAGGGAGCTGGATCAGTAATGGAGCAGCCGGCACTCGAACTGGCACTTGTATGGGATGCCAGCATCATAAACTGCAGCTTTACCCACTATGTCAGGATGCTAGACCCCATTCTCTGGTTAACTCTCCAAATTTCCACAGCAGCCAGAGTAGGTTTAGGATGAACACAGGAGGCAGGAACCCAAGTATTTGGGTCATCATCTACTTCCTCCCAGGTACATTAGCAGGAAGTTTGGATTGAAAGTAGGGCAGCCAGGACTCCCAGCCCTGTGATAAGGGATATGGGCATGGGCCACAGCTTAACCCTCTGTGCCACAATATCCACCTTCATTTTTCTGTCTTTAATCTGCACATGCAGAAAATGCTACATATTGTAAGTGCACAAGATCGATATAAAAATACACCTAATGCAATTAATATACATAGCAGAACCAACAGCTTCCATCATTTTGATAGTTTCTAAAAAATACAACAAATTTTGCTGGCATCTTTTTTTTTTTTTAAAGATTTATTTATTTGAGAGGCAGAGTTGCAGACAGAAAGGTCTTCCATCTGCTGGTTCACTCCCCTAATAGCTGCAATGGCTGGAACTGGGCTGGTCCAAAGCCAGGAGCCAATAACTTCTTCCGTGTCTCCCATGTGGGTGCAAGGGCCCAAGTGCTTGGGCCATTTTCCACTGCCTTCTCAGGCCATTAGTAGAGAGCTGGATTGGAAGAGGAGTAGCAAGGATAGGAACCGCCCATATGACATGCCAGTGCTGTAGGCGGAGGCTTAACTTACTATGACAAAGCGCCAGCCAGCCCCTATGCTGGACTCTTATAACTTGATTTATTTCAGATCTTATTGTAAGAAATATGGACGTATGTAGCACAACATTTGTTTTTCCAAAATAAATCTACCTATTTCTTTACTTGAGAGGCAGAAAGAAAGAGACAGATAAAGAGCTCCCACCCACTGTTTCACTCTCCAAATGCCTGCAGTAGCTGGGGCTGGGCTGCGCCAAAGCTGGGAGCTGGGAACTCAGTCTGGGTTTCCCATGTGGGTGAGAGGGACCCAACTGCTTGAGCCATCACCTCCCATGTTCTGCATTATCAGGAAGCTGGGGTCAGGAGCCTGAGCCGGGTACTGAACCCAGGCACTTTGATGTGGGATGTGGACACCTTAATTGGTAGGCTAAATACCCTGCCTAGAATGACATTTAACATGGCGTAGTAGTTTCAAAGTGTTAAAGTTGGAACAACTCCAAGAGATGATACAGTCCCACCTCCCACACCAAGTATAGTCACCCTAACTCAATGACATTCGGCCTCTCCTGCAACAGCAATGTAGAATTCACTGCTTTGCAAGGGAGATAATTCTTTGTTGAACAGCTTACACTGCTGTGCTTCTCAAGTTTTAAAGCTTTAATTTATTTGTAATTTTTTTTTTTTTGACAGGCAGAGTGGACAGTGAGAGAGAGAGAGAGAGAGAAAGGTCTTCCTTTGCCGTTGGTTCACCCTCCAATGGCCGCCGCGGCCAGCGCGCTGCGGCCGGCGCACCGCATGATCCGATGGCAGGAGCCAGGAGCCAGGTGCTTTTCCTGGTCTCCCATGGGGTGCAGGGCCCAAGCACCTGGGCCATCCTCCACTGCACTCCCTGGCCACAGCAGAGAGCTGGCCTGGAAGAGGGGCAACCGGGACAGAATCCAGCGCCCCGACCGGGACTAGAACCCGGTGTGCTGGCGCCGCTAGGCGGAGGATTAGCCTAGTGAGCCGCGGCGCCGACCCTGTAGTTTTTTTTATTTGACAGGTAGAGTCATAGTGAAAGAGAGAGAGAGAGAGAGAGAGGTCTTCCTTCCGTTGGTTCACTCCTCAAATGGCTGCAACGGCAGCACTACGCTGATCTGAAGCCAGGAGCTTCCTTCTGGTCTCCCATGCGGGTGCAGGGCCCAAGCACTTGGACCATCCTCCACTGCCTTCCCGGGCCACAGCAGAGAGCTGGACTGGAAGAGGAGCAATCGGGACTAGAACCCAGCGCCCATATGGGATGCCAGTGCCGCAGGCAGAGGATTAACCAAGTTAGCCACGGCGCCGGCACCAAAAGCTTTTTTTTTTTTTTTTTTTTTGACAGGCAGAGTGGACAGTGAGAGAGAGAAACAGAGAGAAAGGTCTTCCTTTGCCATTGGTTCACCCTCCAATGGCCGCCGCGGCCAGCGCGCTGCGGCCGGCGCACCGCACTGATCCGATGGCAGGAGCCAGGAGCCAGGTTCTTTTCCTGGTCTCCCATGGGGTGCAGGGCCCAAGGACTTGGGCCATCCTCCACTGCACTTCTGGGCCACAGCAGAGAGCTGGCCTGGAAGAGGGGCAACCGGGACAGAATCCGGCGCCCCGACCGGGACTAGAACCCGGTGTGCCAGCGCCGCAAGGCGGAGGATTAGCCTAGTGAGCCGCGGTGCCGGCCCCAAAAGCTTTTATTTATTTGAGAGTGTGTGAGAGAGAAACAGAGTGCTACCATCCATTGGTTCACTCCACAAATACCCACCATGGCCTGGGCTTGACCAGACAGAATCAGGAACCAGGAACAGGCAACACAATACAGGTCTCCTACAACAAAATGCATCCATTTTTAAAGAGATGGTTGAGTGTGTTTTGACATCTATCAATCACCATATATATATATATATATCAATACATGTAAATCAGTCACCATAAATAAGAATATTTCCATCACCCTGAATTTCCCTCATGCTTTTCATAGAAAACCTCAACTGTCTCATCCCCAGCCACAGGCATTTCTTCTTCTTTCTGTCATCATATATTCTTTTGGCTCTGCTAGAATCTCCTAACTGGAGTCACAGTTGGTTTTCTGTTGGGTCCAGCTTCTTTGCAATCCGTTCATGTCACTGTGTTGTCCGCGTTATTACTCAGTAGTATTCCATGGCATGATATACCACAGTCTATGTAGTCACCAATTCTTTCCACTTTGGAGATGCAAATGAAAATTCTCATACAAGTCTTTCTGTAGATGTCTGTTTTCATTTCTCTTGTGTAAATATCCAGGAGAGTCACTGGGTCGTAGAGAGGTTAAGATTTCCTTAAACTGCTAAAAAGTTTTCAAAGTGATTGTTCCATTTCACAGCCCCATCAGCGATTCTTCGCAATGACAGGCAATGTCAGTTGTTTTAGTGTTAGCCGTTACGGTGGGTGTATTATGACATTTCATTATGGTTTTAATTTGCATTGCCCTGATGACTAATGGTGTGGAACATCTTTTCAGTGCTTGTTTGTTATCTTCTTTTGTGCAGTGTCTGTTCAAATCATATGCCCATGGGCTGTCTGTCGTATTAGTGAGCTGTCTTGAATTCTTTATATATTCTAGATACAAGTCTTTTGTCAGATGTATGTATTGCACATATTTTGTCCTGGTTAGTGACTTGGCTTTTCATTTTCTTAATGGTTTTGCTCTTCTCTCCTTCCTCTTTTCCTGTCTCTCTCTCCTCTCTCTCTCTCTCTCCTGATGTTTTCTCTTTTTTATTAAAAGATTTATTTATTTATTTGAGTTACACAGAGAAGGAGAGGCAGAGAGAGAGAGAGAGAGAGAGGTCTTTCTTCCACTAGTTCACTTACCAGTTGGCCGCAATGGCCAGAGCTGTGCCGATCTGAAGCCAGGAGCCAGAAGCTTCTTCTGGGTCTCCCACACGGGTGCAGGGACCCAAGGATTTGGGTCATCTTTTACTGCTTTCCCAGGCCACAGCAGAGAGTTGGATCAGAAGTGGAGCAGCCAGGACTCAAACCGGCACCCATATGGGATGCTGGCACTGCAGGCGGCGCCTTTACCAGCTATACCACAGCGCCGGCCCCAGTGCTATCTTTCAAAGAGCAGAATTTTGAGGAAGCAATTTTCGATTTTTTTTCTTAGTAGTCAGTGCTTACTATGTTCCAAGAAATCTTTACCTCCCCCAAGATCCTGAAGATTTTCTCTTGTTTTCCTTTAGAAATTGACTTTTACATTTAATTCTGTGATCCATTTTGAGTTACAGTTTATGTGTGGTGTTTATGTGTGGTGTAAAGTAAGGCTCAAGGTTATTTTTTCTTTTGTTGTGGATATCCAGTTATTCTAGCACCATTGGTTGCATATGTTAACCTTTTCTCATTCGAATTACTGTGGCACCTTTGTTGAAAAAATTTTAAATGAACGATACTAAAATAATCGATTGATACTATATTTGTGTGTCTGTTTCTTGACTCTGTTCTATCTCATTGATCTGTGTGCCTCTCCTAAATGCCAATACCACATTGTCTTGGTTACTGTAGTTACAGGAAGTTTTGAAATCAGATAAATTCCTCTTATTCTTTTTTTTTTTTTTAAGGTTTATTTGTTTATTTGAAAGGCAGAGTTACAGAGAGGCAGAGGCAGTGAGAGAGAGACACAGAGAGAGAGAGAGAGAGAGAGAGAGAGAGAGAGAGAGAGAGACACGTCTTCCATCTACTGGTTCACTCTCCAGGTGGCCATAATGGCTGGAGCTGCTCTGATCCGAAGTCAAGAGCCAGGAGCTTCTTCCAGGTCTCCCACACAGGTGCAGGAACCCAAGGACTTGAGCCATCTTCCAGTGCTTTCCCAGGCCATTGCAGATTGCTGGATGGGAAGTGGAGCAGCCAGAACTCAAACCGGTGCCCATATGGGATGTCGACACTGGAGGTGGCAGCTTTACCCACTATTCCACAGCGCCGGCCCCTTAGTCATACTTTTTAAAGATATACTGTTTTGAGGCCGGTGCTGTGGTGTAGTAGACTAAGCCTCCTCCTGTGGAGCCGGCATCCCATAGGGGTGCCAGTTTGAGTCCCGGCTGCTCCACTTCTGATCCAGTGCCCTGCTGATGGCCTGGGAAAGCAGTGGAAGATGGCACAAATGCTTGGGCCCCTGCACCCACGTGGGAAACTGGAAGGCAGCTCCTGGCTCCTGGCTTCAAATCTGCTCATCTGTGCTCCAGCTGTTGTAGCCATTTTGGGGTGGACTAGTGGATGGAAGACATCCCCTGCCCCGTAACTTTGCCTTTCAGGTCAATAAATAATTTTTTAAGAAAAATTGGTTAAGACATCCATATCTCCTATCTGAGTACCTGGGTTTGAGTTCCATCTGTGCTCCAGCTTCCAGCTTCCAGCTTTCTGCTAATGTGCAGTGTGAACCCTGGGAGGCAGCAGGTGATGGCTCAAATAATTGAGTCCCTGCCACTCGTGTAGAGGACCTGGACTGAGTTCTCAGCCCCAGGAATCTATTTGGATTTTTTTCAGCCTACCCCAACACTGGCCATTGCAGGCATTTGAAGAATGAACTAGTGACTTTGCCTCTCAAATAAATTTTAAAAATTTTTAAAAAATATAAAAGAGGGGGCCAGGGTTGTGGCACAGAGGGTTAAGCTCCTACCTGCAATGCTGACATCACATGTGAGCTCTGGTTCAAGTCCCAACTGCTCTACTTTCCATCTAGCTCCCTGTTAATGTGCTTGGGAAAGCAGTGGAAGATGACCCAAGTGTTTGGGCCCCTGCTAGCCATGTGGGAGACCCGAATGAAGCTCCTGGCTCCTGCCTGTCCCAGCCCCAATCTTTGAAGCCAGTTGGGGAGTAAACCAGCAGATGGAATATTCTCTTTCTTTCTCTATCTCCCTCTTTCTCTGTAACTCTGCCTTTCAAATAAATAAATAGATAGATAGATAAATGTTTTGAGAGACAGAGACAGAGACAGAGAGAGACCTTCCATCGGCTAGTTCACGCCCCAGTGGTCTTAATGGACTGGGCTGAGCCAGGTAGTAGTCAGGAGCTTCATTCAAGTCTCCCAAGTGGATGCAGGGGCCTAAGCACTTGGACCATCTTCCACTGCTTTCCCAGGTGCATCAATAGGGAGCTTGATTGGCAGTGGAGCAGCTAGGACATGAACTGGTGCCCATATGGGATACCTGTTATGCCTCAATGCCAGCCCCAGAAATAAATCTTTTTTTATAAAAAGAATTGTGAAATCCTGACCCAACTGCTTTGTTTCTTATGAAAACAGAGGGATGATTAGGTTTTTATCTGAAAGGATGTGATAGCAGACAATTGGCTATTGATTTGCTGTTTCTCTAGCCATAATCCCAGAGGTCTTATTTCTGCACTTGTCTGACATAAACCTGAATATATTCCACGTCTGTTAGCATGGTAGCCCTGGTTTGTCTGCATTCCAGAGACTGGTCATGTAAGGACTCAGCAAAAGCTGAGTGCTGATGCATTGTGAACATGTAAAAGTCCTAATCCCTGGCCAAGTGACTCAGCCTTTTTAATATAATAATTTCCAAGAGGTTTGGAATCTTAAAGCCCATTATTAGCTAGAACTTGGACTACATTAAAGATGAAAGAAACTTCATTGTAGATAGAAGTCCTTGAGCATTCATTTATTCTAGTGTTCTTCTTGTCTATATATGTTCGTGTTTATAAACTTGATGTAGTACTGAATTATAGTTAGTACATTTTAAAAACAACTGCTCAGTCAGTTTAGTATAGTTAGCACTAACAAGAGCAGGCTTAGCAGATTCTGTGTTCTGGATTTTAAGAGTCCTCTTGGGTATCTGGGTATCTTTGAATTTCTAGGCTATGGTCTTTCTTTTCTCTTTTCTTTTCTTTTCTTTTCTTTTCTTTTCTTTTCTTTTCTTTTCTCTTCTCTTCTCTTCTCTTCTCTTCTCTTCTCTTCTCTTCTCTTCTCTTCTCTTCTCTTTCTTCCTTCTTTCCTTCCTTCCTTCCTTCCTTCCTTCCTTCCTTCCTTCCTTCCTTCCTTCCTTTCTTCCTTCCTTCCTGCCTCCCTTCCTTCCTTCCTTCCTTCCTTCCTTCCTTCCTTCCTAGGCAGAGTTAGAGAGAGTGAGAGACAAAGAGCTCTGATTCACTCGCCAAATGGCCACAATGGCTGGACCTGGGCTGATCTGAAGCCAGGAGCAGGAGCTTCTTCCAGGTCTCCCACATGGGTGCAGAGACCAAAGTCCATCTTCCACTGCCTTACCCAGTCATTAACAGAGAGCTGGATTGGAAGAGGAGCAGCTGGGGCATGAACCAGCACTCACATGGGATGCTGGTGCCACAGGCAGAAGCCAAATCTGTTACGCCACAGCGCCAGCCCCTGGTCTCACTGTCTGCCATCATTTCATGTTCTACTGAATGAGTCTGGCTTGTGTGAATTTACATAGGTGTGCAAGTGTGAGGGTTAAAATTATTGCAAAATTGCTAAGCGAAAATATTACTTTGATGGATATTTTACAGTGCATTAAGCCAAGGAAACACCTTCAGAAAACTGGTTGGCTATTAATTAGAGATTGATGGAAAACTTCTGACATGAAAAGTGCCATAAAAGTTATTGTATCCTGGGAAGAAATGACTCACAACTATGAATGAACACAGTTGAAAGAAACTTGTGGGTGCATGCTAGACCTTTAGGGGTCATGGGGGTGGGGGGTGACACAACTTCCAGTATAACAACATTAGAACCTATTCATTGACACAATGACCTTCATTGCACTGATTCCATTAATTTTCCCATTTATCGAAATGTGTTCTCCTTGCTAAATAAAGTATCCTTGAATGGGCTATAGCTGCAGCCTCAGATAGTGTCACAAATTAGGGATAAATAACTCTTGGTCACAAATGAAACAAATCCAACTTAAATTTAAGCAGAAAAATCTATGGGGCTGGCCCTGCGGCACAGCGAGTTAAGCCACCATCTGCAGTGCTGGCATCCCAGTTCAAGTCCCAGCCTCTCCATTTCTAATCCAGCTCCCTGCTAATATGACTGGGAAAGCAGTGGAAGATGGCCCCAGTGCTTGGGCCCTGTACCCACGTGGAAGACCTGGAAGAGGCGTCTGGCTCCTGGCTTCGGCCTGGCCCAGCCCTGGCTGTTGCAGCTATTTGGGGAGTGAACCAACAGATGGAAGATCTCTCTGTCTCTCCTTCTCTGTGTGTGTGTAACTTTGCCTTTCAAATAAAACTTAAAAAGAAAGAAAGGAAGGAAGGGAGGGAAGAAAGAAAGAAAGAATTTATTAGCTCATATGGCTAGAAATCCAGAGTACACTGGCTTTAAGCACAGTTGGATCCAGGAGTTAAAATGTCATCAAGCCTCTCTAACTAGTTTCATCTGGCTTTCTTCCGTGTAAGCCTCGCTCCCAGGTGGCCTTTCTCACTTGCTGAAGATAATGTTTTGCAGTTCCAGGCTCGTGTGAATCTTAAGACCCACGCTCCCACGGGAGACCCTCATTCTCTAGCTTCCATGACTTGGACTGACCTGCCTGGGTCGTGTTCCCATCCCAGTGGAGGTGGTGAGGGCGCCAAGGGATGAACCTTTGTACTGTCTCTTAAACAAACTGTGGAAGTTCCCAGAAGGAAAAGCGGAATCCTGTGCTGAGGAAGGGAAAGGGATGAGTGCAGGCCCTGGAAGGAGACTCCTGCCTGAAATTCTGTGGGTGAAACGACATCGGGCCTCTGGTTTCATTTTCAAATATTCTGGGCTTAAAGGTGGTAGAGTGGGGCCGGCGCTGTGGTGCAGTGGGTTAAAGCCCCAGCCTGAAGTGCTGGCATCCCATATGGGTGCTGGTTATAGTCCTGGCTGCTCTACTTCCGACCCAGCTCCTTGCTATGGCCTGGGAAAGCAGTGAAAATGGCCCAGGTCCTTGGGCCCCTGCACCCACATGGGAGACCCAGAAGAAACTGCTGGCTCCTGACTTTGGATTGGCTCAACTCCGGCTGTTGTGGCCAAAATTGGGGAGTGAACCAACGGATGGAAGACCTTACTCTCCCTCTGTAACTCTGTATTTCAAAAACAAACAAAAAAATTGATAGAGTGGGTTAAGACACCACTTGCAACACCAGCATGCCATATCAGAGCTCCAGTTTGAATCTCAGCTGCTATACTTCTGACCAAGATTCCTGTTAATGCACGTGGAAAAGCATTGGAAGCTGACCCAAGTGCTGCCACTCACATAGATTTTATTTATTTATTTATTTATTTGACAGGCAGAGTTGCAGACAGTGAGAGAGAGAGACAGAGAGAAAAGTCTTCCTTCCGTTGGGTCACTCCCCAGATGGTTGCCATGGCCAGCGCTGTGCTGATTCGAAGCCAGGAGCCAGGTGCTTCTTCCTGGTCTCCCATGCGGGTGCAGGGGCCCAAGCACTTGGGGCATCCTCCACTGCCCTCCCGGGCCACAGCAGAGAGCTGGACTGGAAGAGGAGCAGCCAGGACTAGAACCGGCACCCATATGGGATGCTGGCGCTGCAGGCGGAGGATTAACCCAGTGTGCCATGGCACCAGCCCCCACATGGGAGATCTTGATGGGGTTCCTGGCTCCTGGCTTTGGCCTAGACCAACCCCTGCCATTATGGCCATTTGGAGAGTGAACCAGTGGTCAGAAGATAATTCTCTTTCTCTCTCTTTCTGTTCCTCATCCCCTCTCTTTCATTCTGCCTTTTAAATAAATAAATGAATAAATCTTTTTTTAAGTGGAAACAAAAGACAAAACTAGCAAAAACTGCTCAATGTTAAAACTTGGTAATAAGCGGGCTGGCACTATGGCGTAGCCAGTAAAGCCGCCGCCTGCAGTGCCAGCATCCCATATGGGCTCCAGTTCAAGTCCCAGCTTCTGATCCAGCTGTCTGCTATAGTCTGGGAAAGCAGTAGAAGATGGCCCAGGTTCTTGGGTCCCTGCACCCACGTGGGAGACCTTGAAGAAGCTCCTGGCTCCTGGCTTCTGGCTTTGGATCAGTCTAGCTCTGGCTATTGTGGCCGTTTGGGGAGTGAACCAGCAGATGGAAGACTTCTCTCTATCTCTGCCTCTGCCTCTCTGTTACTCTGCCTTTTGGAGAAATAAATAAATCTAAAAAAAAAAATTTTTTTAACTTGGTAATAAGTTGAGAGATTTTCAGAAAGTTCCTGGGAATGTGCATTATGTAAAAATGGTACATTGTTCTCAACATTTTTGCATCAATATAAATTTTTCTTTTAATTCCATTTCCATGAACCTTATGATACACCCTTATACATGAGTGTTCCTTATATGGTACACTTTGCTTTGGTGAGTGTTTAAAATCTTTCATGAAGAAATTAATTGCAGAAACATTATAATCACAGCAACAAAATACGTACAGTTTCTAATTGACTATATTTACAAAAAGTAAAGGGGATAAAAGCTGCTGAGAGGGAAGGTGCTATGTCATTTGTCCAGACGAGCAAATTTCAGGGTAGATCTTTTCCTTGGTCAATTGAGTCTTCTATTTTTGGCACTAAAGATATTACCAGTCAGGTTCTACTTGGGAAAACAGAAACCACTCTAGGTATTTCAGAGAGCAGAAATTGTTTATTATTATTATCATTAAAGATTTATTTTATTTTATTTGAAAGGTAGAGTTACGGGGGGCAGGGGGGGAGGAGAGATATAGAGAGATCTTCCATCTGCTTGTTCACTCCCCAAATGGCTGCAACAGCCGGGGCTAAGACAGCCTGAATCCAGGAGCCAGGAGATCCTATCACATGGGTGCAGAGGCCCAAACCCTTGGGCCATCTTCTGCTGCTTTCCCAGGTGCATTAGCAGGGAGCTGGATCAGAAGTGGAGCACCTGGGGCTCAAAATAGCACCCATATGGGATGCCGGCGCTGCAGGCAGCTGCTAAACCTGCTACACCACAGCACCATCCATTATTATTATTATTATTAAATTTATTTATTTACAAGGAGCATCCATCTGCTAGTTCATTTTCTTTTCTTTTCTTTTTCTTTTTTTTCTTTTTCTTTTTTTTTTTTTTTTTTTTTTTTGACAGGCAGAGTGGACAGTGAGAGAGAGAGAGACAGAGAGAAAGGTCTTCCTTTGCCGTTGGTTCACCCTCCAATGGCTGCTACGGCTGGCGCACTGCGCTGATCCAAAGCCAGGAGCCAGGTGCTTCCTCCTAGTCTTCCATGCGGGTGCAGGGCCCAAGTACTCGGGCCATCCTCCACTGCACTCCCTGGCCACAGCAGAGAGCTGGACTGGAAGAGGAACAACTGGGACAGAATCCAGCACCCCAACCGGGACTAGAACCTGGGGTGCCCGTGCTGCAGGCAGAGGATTAGCCTAGTGAGCCGCGGCACTGGCCATGCTGATTCATTTTCCAAATGGCCACAGAATCCAGGGCTGAACCAGGCCAAAGGTGGCAGCCAGTACACAATCAAGGTCTCCCATGTGCGTGACAGGTGACCAAGTACTTGAGCCATTACATGTTACCTCTCAGGGTGTGTATTTCCAAGAAGTCCCTGGAGCAAAGCCAGGACTCAAACCAGAAGCTGCTATGCCCTGGGCTGGGGCCCCCACATCTGTATGGGTTGCTGGGCAGTTGGAGTTGGTGCGGCCGACAGTTCTAGATAGTTCCAGAAGGTGCTGCTTCTATCAGAGGTGGGAAATCCAAAAGAGGAAGATTGCTGAAGCATAGAACCAGCACTGACTGCCACTGCAGTTGACATCAGCAACAGCCACATCCCTGCTGATCAATGCAGGAAACTTCTTTCCCTTTTACTGATCTCCCGTCAGCATCTCCTAGTGATAGACCCCAGTAGGAAGCCTGGAAAATGTGACCTGCAGAATTCCAGTTCCATCAGTGGAAAATAGCGTGGCAGGTGTGGAGCTGAGAGACAACAGGTAAATGGCGAGCATATCGCACCCTTCTGGCTCCTTGGCACCCCAAACTGCACTCCTCCCATACTTAAAGTTCTAGACAACAGATTCATGAGGCTGCCTTAGCAGTTGCAACTGTCCTTCATACAAAGCTGCTCCGCCTCCCCCCAAAAAAGGGTGATGTTCCTTTTTTTTTAGGTCAGTCACAACCCAACTTAATGGAACCATTCGGTGTTTTCCTGGGACAAACATTTTTGTCTTGGGAGCTAAGACCTCTGGAGAGACAGAAAGCAAACATTCCGTGAGTATTAGATGTCAAATGATAGGAGGCACCATCTTCATCCCTGGATTCTAGAACCAAGTGTGCTAGCTATGCAATAAAATAGCATCATGTGAGGGTACTTCATCAAATTTGAGGAAAGTGGGATTTTTTTTTCAAAAATTTAATTATTTAATTAATTATTTATTTATAAGTCAAAATTGGAGAGAGGGAGAGACAGATACAAGAGATTTTCCACTCGCTGGTTCATTCCCCAAATGTCCACAATGCCTGGGGATGGGCCAGGCCAAATCCAGGAACCAGGAGCTTCTTCCAAGTCTCCCACATGAGTGCAGGGGCCCAAACACTTGAGCCATCCTCTGCTGACTTCCAAGGCCATCAGCAGGGAGCTAGATAAGAAGTGAAGCTTCTGGGACTCAAACTGGCATGCATATGGGATGCCGGTGCTGCAGACATCAGCTTAGCCTGCTGCACCACAAGTGCTGACCCTGAAAATGAAATTTAAAAAAATTTATCTTGGTGCAAAAAAAATTTGAAATCCATGCATAGTTTTTTTCATAATATGCATTTTCCATGAACTTTTTGAAGTCCCTTTTTGTATTACTCAGTGATATAAAAAATTATTTATATTTAGTTTTGTTTGAAGGGCAGACAGAGAGAGAGAGAGAGAGAGAGCTCTGCCATCCATTTGTTCACTCCTCAAAAGCCCACAATAGCTGGATCTGGTTCAGGCTGAAACCAGGAGCCAGGAACTCAGGCCAGGTCTCCCATATGGGTGAAACCATTGTCTGCTGCCTCCCAGGGTGCACATCAGCATAAAGCTGGATTAGAACCAGAGCTGGAACTTGATCCCAGGGACTCCTGTATGGAACGTGGGCATCCCGAGGGGTGACCTAACTGCTGCACCAAATGCACCAAATGCTCATCCTGGCCAGTGCTTTTTTTTGACAGGCAGAGTTAGACAGTGAGAGAGAGAGAGACAGAGAGAAAGGTCTTCCTTCCGTTGGTTCACCCCCCAAATGGCCACTACGGCCAGCGTGCTGTGCTGATCCGAAGCCAGGAGCCAGATGCTTCCTCCTGGTCTCGCATGTGGGTGCAGGGCCCAAGGACTTGGGCCATCCTCCACTGCCTTCCCAGGCCACAACAGAGAGCTGGACTGGAAGAGGAGCAACCAGGACAGAATTGGCGCCCCAGCTGGAACTAGAACCTGGGGTGCCGTTGCCACAGGCAGAGGATTAGCCTAGTGAGCCGTGGTGCCAGCCTCTTCTTCCATATTATGTCAGAAGTTCTGGCATCTCAGCCTTAATGTAAATAGTCTACCCTTGAGTTCACGTTACAGGAAACCAGTGAAGCAGGTTTTTAGAGCTGTTCCCAGGGGCTTATGCTAACACATCACATCCAGAACCTCTGGTGATTGCATTAATATCAATAAATTAAGCCTATTTCAATATTACATTACTTAGAATCCATTACCAAGGATATTTCCATGTTTGTCCAAGATAAATTAGCAAAATTTTGTGATATTTTTGATAAATAAATGCTTTGATATATAATTTTACGTCAGATTTTTGAATTGTCAGCCTTGAAAGTGCTGGAATCTGACCCTAGTTGTGGTCGGATAGCAATGTGGGGCGATGAGGTATGCCTGGAGGGAAATAGGCAGCCCCTGCAGGTCGTTGCCTCAGGTGAATTATTACAAAGGCTTCAAGAAAGGGAAGGCGAGGGTTTGGCATGGTAGCATAGCTGGTGAAGCCACGCCTGCGATGCTGGCATCTCATGTGAGCATCCAGCTCCCTGCTAATGCACTTGGGAAAGGAGCAGAAGATGGCCTAATATTTGTGCACCTGCACCCACAGCGGAGACCTGGATGAAGCTCCTGGCTCCTGTCTTTGGCCCAGCCCAGTCCTGGCCATCTTGGCCATTTGAGGAGTGAACCAGTGGATGGATGATCTCTCTTTCTCTGTGTGTTTCTCCTCAGTCTGTAATAGAGAGTTGCAGAAAAGAGAGGGAGAGACAGAGAAGTCTTCCATTCACTTGTTCACTCTCCAAATGGCCACAACAGCCAGAGCTAGCCTGAACAAAAACCAGGAACCATGAGCTTCTTCTGTGTCTCCCAAGTGGGTGCAGGAGCCCAAGCATTGGGCCATCCTCTGCTGCTTTCCCGGCCATCTACAGAGAGCTGGATCAGAAGAGGAGCAGCTGGGACACAAACTGGTGCCCATATACGATGCCGGCACCACAGGCAGAGGTTTAACCTACTATACCACAGCATTGGTCCCTATATGAATCTTAAAAAAAAAAAATTATTTATTTATTTGAAAGGCAGAGAGAGAGAGAGGTCTTCTATCTGCTGGTTCACTCCCCAGATGGCCACAATGGCTGGAGCTGTGCCGATCTGAAGCCAGGAGCCAGGAACTTCTTGGTCTCCCACGTGGGTGCAGGGGCCCAAGGACTTGGGCCAGCTTCTACTGCTTTCCCAGGCCATAGCAGAGAGCTGGATCAGAAGTAGAGCAGCCAGGACTCAACTGGCACCCATATGGGATGCTGGTTCTGCAGATGGTGACTTTACCTGCTATACCACAGCAAGGGTCTCCCAAATAAATCTTAAAAAAATAAAAAGGGAAGGCTATAGTCCTCTGACAAGAGGAATTTAAGTGTTCAAGATTCTTGTCTGAATCTATTTAAATGTTCCCATTCCAATTTATGGTTCCTTGTCCTTCATAATCAGTGCCCCTCACATAAGAAATTTGGTCAAGCTATAAAATCAATGATGTCATAATTTTGCAGTGTGAGTACATGATTACATATGAGTAATTTTTAGCTATATCCACCCTATGGGTTCACAGAGAGATTCCTTCAGGGGTGCTGTCAAATGTTCTGTGCTTCTTTGATGGTAACTTGAGCTGAAAATTTAAACCCTAGAACTTGCTGTTTCTTTTCTGCAAGTGCTAGGGAAGCAGCTAGCCTCCTCAGAGGCCTTGTAGTCATCGTTACTACTGCAGTGGTTAAATGCAGCAGCCAGTTGGTCTCCCAAAGCCTTGCCTTCAATAGGACTTCTTCCTAAGCAAACATCAGTAATAACGTATGACATCATAGTGCACTGTGTGATATTGCATATTACCGCTCTGTTCTCCACTGGCAGTGAGGATGTCAGTCCATGCAAGCCAAACAGCAAACCAACCCCCAAATCCTGATTCCTAGGATCTTTTATTGTGCCCAAATTATACAGTAAAAGTCCTATCCAGAAAACAAGAGCCATTCCAGGCATAAATAATTTACTACAGGGAGTACTACAGTGTAGGAAGGCCTGGGAGAGCAAAAATGAGGGAGAGGGCTGGAGAAACAAAAACAAAGAAGGAAATGATACTCAGAGATCACACGCTGCCCATGCCCTTTGAAGCTGGAGCCGGGGAACCTGTAGCTGCTGCTGCACTGTTGGAGACACCGTCAGGCTTGGACCTACTGAAAAGGTGCCAGCTTGAGCGGAACTGGAGCCACCAGAGATTCTGCTGTAGCCCAGAATGCTCTTTTCCGGCTGCTGCCACAGCAACTGCCAGAGCTAGAAGCAGGAAATTTCCCTCTTCTCTCTCTGGTCTGCTGATTGCCCTCCAAAGACCTATGTGGGATATCCTCCAGGAAGCCAGCTGATGAGAGATCCTGCGAGTTGTAATTTGAAGACTCCCAGCCCCATCCGAACAAAGCAGAATATAAAAAGGACAATTGTGGGGCCTAGAAACAAAAGATAAATAACCAGGGGCTGCTGCTGTGGTAGAGAAGTTTAAACCTCCACCTGCAGTGCTGGCCGCCCATATGGGCGCTGGTTCAAGTCCCAGCTACTCCATTCCTTTTTTTTTTTTTTTAAGATTTATTTATTTGAAAGTCAGAGTTACACAGAGAGGGAAGGAGAGGCAGAGAGAAAGAGAAAGAGGTCTTCCATCCGCTGGTTCACTCCCCAGTTGACTACAATAGCTGGAGCTGCACCAATCTGAAGCCAGGAGCCAGGAGCCTCTTCTGGGCCTCCCACACAGGAGTAGGGGCCCAAGGACTTGGGCCATCTTCTACTGCTTTCCTAGGCCACAGCAAAGAGCTGAATTGGAACTGGAGCAGCCGGGACTTGAACTGGCTCCCATATGGGATGCTGGCACTGCAGGTGGCAGCTTTACTCGCTACACCACAGTGCTGGCCCCTGCTCCACTTCCATTGCAGGTCCCTGCACCTACATGGGAGACCAGGCAGAAACCAGGAGCCAGGAACTTTATATGGGTCCGCCATGTGGGTTGCAGGGGCTCAAACACCTGGACCATCATCTGCCGATTTTCCTAGGCCATTAGCAGGGAGCTGGATCAGAAGTGGAGCAGCCAGGACACGAACTGGCACCCACATGGGATGCTGGCGTCACAGGCAGCAGCTTTAACCACTATAACACAACGCTGGCCCCAGTCCGTAAACTTTGGAGTCATCCTTGATGGTTCTCATTCTCCTCCCTCCCTGCCATCCTTATGTTACCCGGTTGTGGCTTTCAGTGTATGTTAATTGCTTTTTCCCTTCTATCTGTCAGGATCTTTCCATTAATCCCACTGAACTCTTAATCCTATCTTGAAATTGTATCTGCCTTTTCAAGACTGGAGATTGTAACCCTAGGAATTCAGCTGATGTATTTCACATCCGGGAAGAGGTCTTGTGACTACCGTTTGGTGCAGCCTGCGCTGAAGTCATCGTGCACAGCTCCCGGTCCTTCCTTTAAGTCCACCCCCCCACAGTGCCCCCGCTTGTCGAAGACTGCACTCAAGTCTGAGTCAGGAGAAGATAATTTTCCACTTTACATTTATGTGACCCTCCCTCTCACTATCAGCTCTAATTAGGGGCCTATTTAAATAATTTGCACACAGTAGCTACAATACTGATGCTCACTTTCAACTTCTACAAATTGCGTAAAAAGCAAAATCCCATTGAAATTTAATCTAAAAAAAGTCTATGCTTTCTCCTACAGAAGTAATGTTTTTCTTAAAGCTTAGAAGAGTAAAATTAAAATGGTTATGCAACACTGTTATGGCTGAAAAAGAACTGGCAATGACTTGGACATGCTTTCAAGGTTATGGTTAGATTTAAAAAAAAAAAAAATTGCAGCCGGCGCCGTGGCTCAATAGGCTAATCCTCCACCTTGCGGCGCCGGCACACCGGGTTCTAGTCCCGGTTGGGGCGCCGGATTCTGTCCCGGTTGCCCCTCTTCCAGGCCAGCTCTCTGCTGTGGCCAGGGAGTGCAGTGGAGGATGGCCCAGGTGCTTGGGCCCTGCACCCCATGGGAGACCAGGAAAAAAAGCACCTGGATCCTGGCTCCTGCCATCGGATCAGCGCGGTGCGCCGGCTGCAGCGGCGGCCATTGGAGGGTGAACCAACGGCAAAGGAAGACCTTTCTCTCTCTGTCTCTCTCTCTCACTGTCCACTCTGCCTGTCCAAAAAAAAAAAAAAAAAAAAAAAAAAAAAAAAAAAAAAAAAATTTGCACTAATGGATAGGTAAAAGTTAACCCAAAAAGTCTAAACTCTTTAGAAATAACTATATCTATTCATCAGCATTCCCTGATTATAAGTAAAATGAGAGTCAACTCAAATTGGCTTAAGAAACAGGGCATTGTTGGGTTAAGTAACTGAAAAGTACAAGGATAGATACAATTTAAGGGATAGTTGGGTTCAGGACTGGGGCTGGCAAAGGGTAGCTTCTGCCTGTTTTTGAAAACAAAGCTTTCCTTGAACACACTCAAGTCCATGCCTTCATGTATATTCGTGGCTGCTTTTACACTACAGTGGCTGAGTTGAGTGCCACAAAGGTTGAGTTGTGTAAGTAATGAAAGAGATCTGTGGCCTCCTGACCCTAAGATAATGCCTTTCTGCCACTTTACAGGAAGAAAAAAAAAAGTCCAATCCCTGTTCTAGGGAGCAAAATGAAGTCAGTAGGATCTGGGTTGTCTTTCTTTCTCTGCACTGCTTTCCTTTCTGTTAGTCTTCTCTTGTAGACGCCCTGCTCGTGGGGAAAGAACATTTACAACAACCCCAAGCTTGCATCTTTACATCTGTAGACGAAAGGTCTTCTTTCCTAGTTATTCCAGTGAAAATGCCAAGATTCATTTTGGTTGAGCCTCCTTAGCTTGCCTTGTTTGATGTGTCCATCTCCAAACCAGTGGCTGGTTTTGGGAATGCAGCACTCTGATTTGTTAAATCTAGCTCATGATTTGACCCCAGTTGTGATGGGTCATGTCAATACTTCCCAGCTATAGGAACCAAAAGAGGTGAGGGGTGATCCTCTTAGAAGACTTGATGGGGTGGGCTTGTGGCACAGTAGTTAAGACACTGCTTGGGATGAGTGCATCCCATATTGGAGTGCCAGGGATCAGGTTCTGCCTCTGCTTCTGATTCAGTTTCCTGTTGGTGTGCACCCTGGGAAAGCAACAGGTGCTGGCTCAAATGGAGACCCAAATGGAGCGCCTGGTTTGACCTGGCCCAAGCCCCAGCTGTTGCAGCCATTTGAGGAATGAGCTAGGGGATGGAAGATTCCCCCCACCCCCCTTTGAAGCATTTTAAAAAGTGCATGCATTGGGTGTACTTGAGATGCCCACATCCAATATCAGAGTGCTTGGTTTGAGTCCCAGCTACTCTGCTTCTGTTCTGGCTTCCTGCTAATGTCCCTAGAACACAGCCAATGATAGTGCAAGTACTTGGGTCCCTGTCCCATGGGGGAGACCCAGATTGACTTCTAGGTTCTTGGCTTCAGCCTGGCCCCTCCCTGGCTGTTGTGGGCATTTGAGGAACGAACCAGCAAATGGCAGGTCTTTCTCTCTTCATCTGTCTGTCTATCTCACTGCACCTCTGCCTTTCAAATAAAGTAAAAATAAGTAAATTTTAAAAAAGAGGAGTGAGCGTTGTGGTATAACAGTTTAAGCCACACTTGGGACACCCACATCCCGTGTTGGACTGTCAGTGGAGTCTGGCTCCTCTGCTTCTGATACAGCTTCCTGCTAATGTACCTGGGAAAGCATCAGATGATGGGAGATTGGAGTGGAGTTCCAGGCTCTTGGCTTTGGCCTGGCCCTGTCTTGCTGTTGTTGCCATTTGGGTAACGAACCAATAAATGAAAGATCTCTCTCTCTCTCTCTCTCTCTCTCTGTGTGTGTGTGTGTGTGTCTTGCTCTGTCACTCCACCTTTCAAATAAATAATGACTCTTTAAAAAAAAGAAAAGTTATTACCAGATTAGAGGGACTAGTAGGACCAGAACAATGAGTAATCAGAAAAATTATAAAATAGGTTGGCAAACAAAAATATCCACTAAAACAATAATTTTCATAGCTTCTAAATAGTTGTAGTTTCTGTTAATACAGAGATAATATTTCCATTCATTAAATAATTTTTAATCAAAAATTTTATATCAACTCTATGAAATTACTGTTTTTATTGGTTAAATAATTTTTTTTGCAAGTTGCATTTGTTTCCCAGGGCTGCTGCAACAAAGTATTGTAAAGAGGTGGCTTAAAACAACTGAAAAGTGTTCTCCAGTTCTGGAAGCTGCAAGTCAGAGGCAGTGTTGGCAGGGCCACGCTGCCTCGGAAGGCTCTGGCGGAGAACCCTTCCTTGCCTCTTCCAGCTGCCGATGGCTGCTGTCAGTCCTGAACTCGGTCCCCTCATGGCCGCCTTCCCTGTGTCGTCTCCTCTTCTAACAAGGACAGCAGTCATTGGATTTACAGTCCACTCTAATCCAGTATGACCTCATCTTAACTACTTACATCTGTAAAAACTGTTTCCAAATAAGGTTACATTCTGAGGTTCCCGATGGATGGGGACTTGGGGGTAGGGGAGGGGGTGGGAGAGATAGTATTTGACCTATTACACAGGTCCATATAATATTGGAGAACTGAAAAGGCAGAAGATGGCCTGGCAGTTAAGTTACCAGTTAGGATGCCTGCGTCCCATATCAGAGTGCATGGATCCCAGGTCCCAGCTCTGGTTCCTGATTCCAGCTTCCTGGTTATGCAGGCTCTATGAGGCAACAGGTAATGGCTCGAATGGTTGGGTCCCTGCTACCTATATGACAGACCTGGATTAAGGTCCCAGCTTCCGTCTGACCTAGTCCCATGTACTGGGGAATGAGCCAGTGGATGGAAACTCTGTCTACCTCTGTTTCTGTTTTTCTGCCTCTCAAATAAGAACAAACAAAAAAACCCAAAAGAATATTTATCTATTTTAGGCTAAATAGTAAAGGTAAAGACTACAGGGGGAGCGGTGCTGTGACGTAGTAGGTTAAGCCTCTGCCTAGAGCACCGGCATCCCATATGGGCACCAGTTCACGTTCCAGCTGCTCCACTTCTGATCCAGCTCCCTGCTAATGGCCCAAGTTCTTGGGCCCCTACACCCACAAGAGAGAACCAAAAGAAGCTCCTGGTTCCTGCCTTCAGTCTGGTCCAGCCTCAGCCACTGTGGCCATTTGGGGAGTGAGCCAGTGATGGAAGATATCTCTCTCTCTCTGCCTCCTCCTCTCTCTGACTATAACTCTGCCTCTCAAATAAATAACTAAATCTTATTTTTTAAATAAAGACTAAGTTAGTTTATCTCAGAAGCAAAGATCATTCAACACCCAAGTAATCCATTAATATAATATAGGATTTACAATTTTTTTAAATTTCTTTTCATTTTATTTGAAAGGCAGAGAAAGAGAAGCAGACAGGTGGAAAGAGATCTTCCATCCACAGATTCGTTCCCCAAAAGCCCACAACAGCTAAACCTGGAGCAGGCTGAAACTAGGAGCCAAGAACTCCTTTTGTATTTCCCATATGAACAGCAGGGGCTCGAACACTCGTGTCATTATCTGCTGCCTTGAAGGAGTAGCTGGGACTTTATCAAGGCATAAGATGTGAGTGTCCTGAGCGGTAACATAAGGTGCTACACCAAACATCTGCTCCGTAATATACCATTTTAACATATTATTATGAGTTAAATTGCTCCCCTCAAGATATTTTGAAGTCCTAATCCATAACACTTTGTGTAGAAATAGATCCAAAACACTTTGTGTGGAAATAGGATCATTGCAGATGTAATTACTTAAAATGAGATCATACTAGGGTGAGGTTGCTCTTAATCCATTATGACTCAAGTCCCTATAGAATAACGTGAATATGTAGGAGAGAACACCCTAAACACCGTGGTGAGATTAAGTTTCCACCCTCTTAATATCGTTAACATACGACTTTGGGAATTTAGTCTCCTACATGAGTTTGGGAAGGAGAGAAGGATAAAATATAATCAAACTATAGAAATACAGAGTAAACAGGGGCTGGCACTATGGCAAAGTTGGTTAAGCCTCCGCCTCTGGTGCTGGCATCCCATATGGATGACGGTTCCTGTCCTGGCTGCTCCACTTCCGATCCAGCTCCCTGCCTATGGCCTGGGAAAGCAGTGGAAGATGGCCCCAGTGCTTAGGGCCCTGCATCCACATGGGAGACCCAGAAGAAGCTTCTGACTCCTGGCTTCAGCCTGGCCCAGCCCTGCTGTTGCAGCCATTTAGGGAATGAACCAGCGTATGGAAGACCTCTCTCTCCCTCTGTCTCTGACTCTTCCTCTCTTGTAACTCGGACTTTCAAATAAATAAAGAAAACTTAAAAAAAAAAAAAAAGAAACGATGGTTTTGATAGTGGGAATTGGTTGGAATGGTTTCAAGAGAGAAGACAACAAAGAACAAAACAAAACTCTATAAATTTTATACAAGGGATCTGAGAGGTGCACGTGAAATCAAGGGGAACTTTCTGTTTTCAATGCTTTTAAGATAGCATATATTAGGTGTCATATCTGTATAAAGTCGGAAGCGATCCGCTTTGTATAAAAGAGGGAAATGATTCTGAGTGCAGCTTTAGGCAGAGCTTACTTCCTGCCTGTCTTGGGTTCTAACATCTTTCCTGAGCACTTTTGGATTTGCTCTGCAAGGTACCCTAGGGGCACCACCATCCCAGGACTAATTCTAGTATTAGATTTGCACTGTCGGGTTTCCCACACCAAGCAGGTAAAATAAATTTGAACTCTAAAATCTCATATGAGGTACAATCTTGGGTCTGAATATCTTACATGGACTTTTTCCCCATGCAAGGCCCTGCAAAGACAAACCTTCTTTCCCTTTTCCTCGTGTGAATGAGGGAGTCCCTCGTCCTTTTTCCTCAAGGTTCTAGCTCCTGTGCTCACGGACTGGGGTTTGCTGTTGACGTAAATATACCCAGAGCCACTGCTGGCCATGCTCACGGGCTCACGTGCTTGCTGCTCCAGCTCTACCTCCTCTTCTCTGCTGGCGTCTCGGATTTCTTAATTTGTCTCACAAGCCCACCCTACGTTGTTAAAGCTTAGGCTATAGTTTAACCAGCATCTCTAAGGATCTGTGGCAGAAAAGGTTCTGTGCCTTCTACACCTCCACTTTGCTGAGGTCGGAAACTTTTACCCCTCACTCTTCTCCTGCTAATAATTCCTGGTCATCTTTGAGGTCTCAGTTTAAATGTTGCCTTCCAGAGAGGTATTCCCTAGCCACCTCCATCCCAATTTGAACTAGTTTACCCTTTAATACTCCCGGTAGCACTCTCCTTCTCTCTTAGCTAATGTCATATGAGTGTTTATTTAATGCCTGATACCCCCTCTCAGTTGAAAACTACATGAAAGAAAGAATCAAAATTTTTCAGTTAGTTCAGCCATATAGCAGACCAGGTATATTGGAGATGCTCAATAAGGTTCGCTGACAAATAATTTTTAGAAGTCTAATAACTAGTAGCACTGCATTAAATAACATTGTGAAATCTGTTGTCTTCTGTGTCTTGGGGACTGTTTTCTCCTGGAAGAATAACGGACAGAGTCGCAGGCCGTGGCTTCACCTGCTGAGCCACAACACCGGGTCCCGAAGGAGAGAGGCGTTCTCGGAGTTCACTGTCCTCCGAGAAGGATCGTTGTTGACCTGTGTCTTTTCCTCTGCAGCATGGAGATCTCCTCTCATCAGTCCCACCTCCTGCAGCAGCTGAACGAGCAGCGCAGACAGGACGTGTTTTGTGACTGCAGTATCCTGGTGGAAGGGAAGGTCTTCAAAGCCCATCGGAACGTGCTGTTTGCCAGTAGCGGCTACTTCAAAATGCTGCTGTCTCAGAACTCAAAGGAGACGAGCCAGCCAACCACTGCCACCTTTCAGGCTTTCTCCCCGGACACTTTCACGGTCATCCTGGACTTTGTCTACTCCGGCAGACTGTCTCTCACCGGGCAGAATGTCATCGAAGTGATGTCAGCTGCCAGCTTCCTTCAGATGACTGATGTCATTAGTGTGTGCAAGACGTTCATTAAATCTTCACTGGACATCAGTGAGAAAGAGAAAGACCGCTATTTCAGTCTCTCAGATAAAGATGCCCACTCTAATGGCACAGAACGTCCCTCTTTGTATAGTAGTGGCTGGCAAGAAGGAAGTGGTTCTCCACACTCTCACTTAAACCCCGAGCAAGGAGCAGGTGGAATAAGTGGAAAAGCGTGGAGTAAGTATCATTACCACCCAGTCTCCCACAGGAATGCGCAACAGCTGCTGGCCAAGCACGAGCAGAGGAAAGACGCCATTAAAAAGACCAAGCATTTGCGATTGTCACAGCCGTCCGATGTTGGTCATTTTAAGTCAAGCAAACGGGAAGCACGGACCTCCGATTCTTCCGGCCATGTTTCCCAATCAGAAGAACAAGCACCGGTTGATGCTGAAATGGACTCCACTCCTGTTGGCTATCAGTATGGTCAAGGACCTGATGTCACATCCAGAAGTTTTCCAGGTATCCAAAAAGAGCCAAACCACCCCTCAACTAGGTTCCAGACTCCTATACAAGGGTAGTTAAAGAAGGTTGTGGGAAAATGAAATAAAAACAAGTTTATTTTGGTGCCCCCCTCCCACAAAAAGACATTGAAATCCATGTGCAGTTCTTTCATGATGCACACTATGAACTTTTTGAAAACCCATATAAATAAATTCTGGCTCAAAATTCCCTTGGGTATTATTGACAATTGGAACTAGTGATTTTTTTAAGATTTATTTTATTTGAAAGGCAGTTACAAGGGGAGAGAGGGAGAGATAGATCCTCTGTCTTCAGGTTTACCCCCAAAATGGCCACGATGCCCAGAGCTGAGCCAGGCTGAAGCCAGGAGCCAGGAGCTTCATCCAGGTCTCCCATGTGGGTGCAGAGGCCCAAGGAGTTGGGCCATCTTCCACCATTCTCTCAGGTGCATCAGCAGGGAGCTGCATCAGAATTGGATCAGCTGAGACTTGAACTGGTGCTGGCACTGCAGGCAGTGGCTTAACTCATTGTACCACAACACCAGCTCCACCAGTGAATTTTAAGTTTCATACTTTTATAATGAAATGTATTTAATAAGACATGAACTTAAATTTTTTAATTCAAAATAATATCAGGTAAATTTAACAGTAGTCAAAATAATAGAATACTGAGAATCAAAACCCATGATTTTCCAAACGTGTATCTGTGAGTGATTGATACTGATAAGTAATTAAAGCTCTTTTCTAAATGGTCCAATATGTATAAGACACATATTTTCACTTTAGGTTTTTTTCTGTGTATAGAGAATACACTATAGATAAATATATAATTTATTCAAAAATAAATATACAACCTTTAAAAAAACCTAAAGTACAATCTCTAACGTTGATTCTGTAATTCTGCAGTGGAGCAATGTGCAGCAGTATGCGATAAAGTTTCTTGTTTCTATGATAGAATTAAAATACAGAAAGACTGTGTAGGTTGATAGTTTTGATAGAGCTGGTGTTGTGGCATAGCAGGTTAAGCTGCCACCCGCAACACTGGCATCCCATATAAGCATTGATTCATATCCTGACTACTTCACTTCCAACCCAGCTCCCTGCTAATGGCCTGGAAAAAGCAGCAGAAAGTGGCCCAAGTGCTTGGGCCCCTGCCACCCATGAGGGAGACCTGGATGAAGCTCCTGGTTCCTGGCTTTGGCCTGGCCCAGCCCTGGCCATCCATCTGGGAAGTGAACCAGTAGGTGGAAGATTTATCTCCCCCTCCCAACTCTCCAACTCTGACTATCAAATAAATAAATAAATCTTAAAATAATAATATTAATAATATTCCTTTCACCCTTGGTAAGACTGAAAATGAGTGTGGATTGGAAGTTATCTCCTTCAGTTAGTCAGCAAATTTGTTTCATAGTTTACTTGTAAACTTAAAGAGAAATTATAATAAAATTAAACTCTTAGAGATTATAATACTTTAATTTAAAAAACCTTTTGCTTTGGAACAATTTAAAACATATACAGAAGTGAAAGGAATGGCCGGCACCGCGGCTCAATAGGCTAATCCTCCACCTTGCGGCGCCAGCACACCAGGTTCTAGTCCCGGTCGGGGCGCCGGATTCTGTCCCGGTTGCCCCTCTTCCAGTCCAGCTCTCTGCTGTGGCCAGGGAGTGCAGTGGAGGATGGCCCAAGTGCTTGGGCCCTGCACCCGCATGGGAGACCAGTAGAAGCACCTGGCTCCTGCCTTCGGATCAGCGCGGTGCGCCGGCTGCAGCGCGCCAGCCGTGGCGGCCATTGAAGGGTGAACCAACGGCAAAAGGAAGACCTTTCTCTCTGTCTCTCTCTCACTATCCACTCTGCCTGTCCAAAAAAAAAAAAAAGTGAAAGGAATAGTATAATTGCCACATCCCCATTCCTACTTCCAGTATCTTTCTTTCTTTTTTTCCCAGTTTCTTTCAATTCCCGGACCTTTGCACTATATCTCTATCCTTACCCCAACCCCTTCCTTTATTATTTTTAAGCAAATCTCAGACTTTGTATTGTTTTCAAGAGTAACAATTTCAGAATATGTCCCTAAAATACAACCTTAAAAAATAAAATACTGTTAGCGTACCAGGACAGATTGACCAATAATTCCTTAATATCACTAAGTAGCTAGCCATAATTCACATTTCCCTGATTCTCATACATTCTTAAAAATAATTTGGATATTTGTAGATAATGTTTTAAAATAATAGACAATCTGGCTGATTTTTACCCATCCCATTTTCCTGTAGGATACTAATTTGAATCTGTATAAAATTGTAACATATATAGATCCTTTTCTTTGAGATTTTATTTTTTAAGAGTCAGAGTTACAGCCGGCGCTGCGGCTCACTAGGCTAATCCTCTGCCTAGCGGCGCCGGCACACCAGGTTCTAGTCCCGGTCCGGGCGCCGGATTCTGTCCCGGTTGCCCCTCTTCCAGGCCAGCTCTCTGCTGTGGCCAGGGAGTGCAGTGGAGGATGGCCCAGGTGCTTGGGCCCTGCACCCCATGGGAGACCAGGAAAAGCACCTGGCTCCTGGCTCCTGCCATCGGATCAGCGCGGTGCGCCGGCTGCAGCGGCGGCCATTGGAGGGTGAACCAACGGCAAAGGAAGACCTTTCTCTCTCTGTCTCTCTCTCTCACTGTCCACTCTGCCTGTCAAAAATTAAAAAAAAAAAAAAAAAAAAAAAAAAAAAAGAGTCAGAGTTACAGATAGAGAGGGAGACAGAAAGAAAGGTCTTTCATCTGCTGGTTCACTCCCCCAAATGGCTGCAATGGAGCTGGGCTGATCCCAAGCCAGGAGCTAGGAGCTTCTTCTTGGTTCTCCCATGTGGGTGCAGAGGCCCAAGGACTTGGGCCATCTTCTACTGCTTTCCCAGGCCACAGCAGAGAGCTGGATCGCAAGAGGAGCAGCCGGGACTGCCTCAGCCACAGGCGAGGCTTAGCCCACTACACCACTGCAGCGCTGGCGCCCGTAGTATAGATCCTACGCCAAGTCCTGCTGAGCTCTGCTACTGACCAAGAGCTAGAAATCACAGCGAAAATGGGAAACCCTTGTTGCATTTTAAACCTCAAAAAGACTATTTTTTTTTTCATTTGGGCTCTCTACTTTTATAATTCTAGATTACTTAAATGTAACATCAATAATGACCTGACTTTAACAGCTGTTAAATTGATATTTGCTTCCAATCACAACTAACATTTTTAAATGTAATTGTCAGCTTCAAAGCAAAACATTAAAGATCCTTGAAATTTTTTCACCTTCAGAAAAAGTGTATGAAAAGTAAAGGCAAGGGAATAGAAATATACAAAAAAGTTACTTAAAACTGAAATCCTGGGGCAGGTGTTGTGGCACAGCAGGTTAAGTCATCTGTGACACCTGCGTCACATGTCAGAGTACCTGGTTTAAGGGCTGCCTGTTCTGATCCAGCTTCCTGCTAATGCTCCTTGGAGGCCGAAGATGATGGCTCAGGTACTTGGGTTCCTGCCACCCTTGTGGGCGACCCAGAAGGAGTTTCAAGCTCCTGGCATCCTAGCCCTGGCTGTTGCAGCCATTTGAGTAGTAAACCAGAAATGGAAACTCTTTCTTTCTCCATCTCTTCCTCTCTTTCACTCTGTCTTTCAAATACATGAATAAATTTTTTTTTAAATCAAATATTAAATGCTTTGATTTTAGATGATGTCTGGAGTCTTAAAATTGAATATTACCTTTTTACATTTAAAATCATTACTATCAACATCAACTAACTCCTCTGCATTAACTAAACAGATACGTATGGAAGTCTGAACTTAACAGACTTTACACCAAATCCAGAAGTTATCCTGTGCCACAGATTCGTTGACAATCTAGTCTTTTTTTTATTTTTTTTGACAGGCAGAGTGGACAGTGAGAGAGAGAGAGAGAGAGAGAGAAAGGTCTTCCTTTTGCCGTTGGTTCACCCTCCAATGGCCGCCGCGGCCGGCGCACCGCGCTGATCCGATGGCAGGAGCCAGGAGCCAGGTGCTTTTCCTGGTCTCCCATGGGGTGCAGGGCCCAAGCACCTGGGCCATCCTCCACTGCACTCCCTGGCCACAGCAGAGAGCTGGCCTGGAAGAGGGGCAACCAGGACAGAATCCGGCGCCCCGACCGGGACCAGAACCCGGTGTGCCGGCGCCGCAAGGCGGAGGATTAGCCTAGTGAGCCGCGGCGCCGGCCGACAATCTAGTCTTAAAATGTCTGTCTCCTCTGTTTCTCCTTCCTTTCCGAGACGGGGCACGCCGACTCCTTTTGGATTCTTCCTGTTGGTAGAGTAGTTACTGGAGGGCTCGGTGATTGACTGAACTGTCTCCTGACAGATGAGCTGCCCCGGATGCGGTTCAAGTGCCCCTACTGCACCCACGTGGTGAAGCGGAAAGCAGACCTGAAGCGCCACCTGCGCTGCCACACGGGGGAAAGGCCCTACCCGTGCCAAGCTTGTGGGAAGAGATTTAGCAGGCTGGACCATCTGAGTAGCCATTTTCGAACAGTACGTATGCAGCTGCCATCGTTTTGCTTCTTGAGAAGCACATGCATGTGTCTGCTTTGGGATAACCTGGTTTTCATATAACTCAGTTTAACATTTCTGCTTTGCACATAAGGCATCATCACATGTGTACATAAATGTACATACAGATTGTAACATCTCCTTTGAAATCCTGAAGTCAGAGATAGTCTTGTGATGATCAATGGTTTTGTATTTCCATCTTTTAAAGATTTATTTATTTATTTATCTGAAAGTTACATGGAGGCAGAGGCAGAGAGATAAAATCTTCCATCTGCTGGCTCACTCCCCAAATGGCTGCCATGGCCAGAGCTGGGCCGATCTGAAGCCAGGAGCCAGGAGCTTCTTCCAGGTCTCCCACGTGGGTGCAGGGGCCCAAGGACTTGGGCCATCTTCAGCTTTCCCAGGCCATAGCAGAGAGCTGGATCAGAAGTGGACTAGAACCAGTGCCCATATGGGATGCTGGCACTGCGGGCAGCAGCTTTACCCACTATGCAACAGCACAAGTCCCTTACATTTTAACTCACATAAAATCTAATAGGGTGTTGCACACTGGTCTGCTCAGAGCCATAGATAATATAAGCTATTCGTGTTTTAATCTAGGTCTGACTCACTATTTCCTATATTCAGCAACTACCAGGGATTTTTTTTTTAAAGATTGATTTATTTGTTTTGAAAGCCAGAGTTACAGAAAGAGAGGGAGAGACAGAGATCTTCCATCTATTGATTCATTTCCTAGATGGCCACCATGCTCAGGTCTGGGCCTGGCTCTAGGAGCCAGGAGCTTTATCCATGTCTCCCACATGGGTAGCAGGGGTCCAAATACTTGGGCCAACCTCCACTACTTTTCCCAGGCCTTTAGCAGGGAGCTGGATCAGAAGTGGAACAGCTGGGACACGAACAGGAGCCCATATGAGATGCCAGCATTGCAGGCGGTGGCTTTGCCTGCTGTGCCACAGCGCCGGCCCCCTACCAGGGATTACTGAAGCTTTCCCTAGCAGCTTCTTACTCCAGTTGTGGCTGTCTGGCCTCCGTCTATCGCACCTGTCCTAGTTTCTCTCTATTTTCTCCACGGTCTCCTCAAGGAAGGAAGGAAGGAAGGTAGGCCGCAGAGCCACTCCCATTCAGGGACTGTCAGCCTCAGACAGACCTCAGTGCCCTGGTGGTTCAGTAAGACAGCGATGCAGGAATTATTCTGCTTTCATCTTGCAGCAAACTTATTTTTCAAAATTATTCTCTTAATAAGAATTCTCTTTAATTTTAAAGGTTACTTGAGGTGATTTTTTCATATATTGCTTTACAGTTATTTATATGATAAATATATATTGAGTACCTACTAAGTGATAGGTATAGGGGCTGGCGTTGTGGCATAATGGGTTAAGCTGCCACCTGGAACAGTGGCATCCTATATGGGCACGTTTCTAGTCCTGGCTGCTCCACTTCCAATCCAGCTCCCTGCTAATGTCACTAAGTGATAGGTATATGGCAGTGAGCCAAGCAAACTCTGCCTTCATTAATGTCATGAAACCAGACTTTTTTTTTTTTTTTTTTTTTTTTGACAGTCAGAATTAGAGAGAGGGAGAGAGAGAGAGATCTTCCATATGCTGGTTCACTCCACAGATGGCTACAATGGCCATGGCTGGGCCAGGCTAAAGGCAGAAGTTTCTTCCTGCTCTCCCACATGGGTGGCAGGGGCCCAAGCACTTGGGCTGTATTCTGTTGCTTTCCCAGGCATGTTAGCAGGGAGCTGGATTGGAAGTGGAGCAGCTGGGTCTCGAATCTGCACCCATATGGGATGCCAGCATCACAGGCAGCGGCTTTACCTGCTGTGCCACACTGCCGGCACACCACCTCTGCTTCTAATCCAGCTTCCTGTTAATTCACCCTGGGAGGCAGCAGGTGCTGGCTCCAGTACTTGGGTTCCTATCACCCATGTGAGAGACCTGGATGAATTTCCTGGCTTCTAGCTTTGGCCTGGTCCAGCCCCAGTTGTTGCAGGCATTTGGGGATTGAACCAGCAAATGGAAGATTGAAAGATTTTCTCTCTTTATCTACCTTTCAAGTAAATAAAAATAAATAAAATTTTTAAAAATAAGAAAAAAATAAAGATAAAAACTAGAAAGCAGTTAAGTAACAGAGAAAGAGGGAGAGACAGAGGGTAAGAGAGATCTTCATCTGCTAGTTCACTCCCCAAATGCTCACAACACTGGGGGCTAGGTCAGGCCATAACTGCTGTCCCTCATAGTGTGCATTAGCAGGAAGCTAGAATCGGAAGTAGAGCCAGGACTCAAACCTAGGTACTCTGATATGGGATATGGGCATCCCTAGCAGCATCTTAACTCCTGTACAAAACATATACCCTACAGTCCTCTTTCTGCCAGACCTTATGTTAATAAAATGACAAGTGATCCTTCTATCCACAAATATTCATGAGGCCAGTGTTGTAGCACAGCTGGTTAAGTCCCTGGCCATGGTACCTGCATCTCATATGAATGCCAGTTCAAATCCTGGATGCTCCACTTCCCATCCAGTTATCTGCTAACACTCCTGGGAAAGCAATGGAAGATGGTCCAAATGTTGGGCCCCTGCACCCATGTGGGAGACCCAGATGGAATTCCAGACTCTTGGCTTCAGCCTGACCCAGCCCTGCTTGTTGCGGCCATTTGGGAAGTGAGCCAACAGATGGAAGATCTCTCCCTTATTGTCTCTCCCTCTCTCTGTGACTCTGCCTTTCACACAAGTAAACACATCTTTTAAAAATCGATGCATTTAAATTTAGACAATATATTTTCTTCCTCTAGTGAAATAAGAAAATTCACTCTCTCTTGAAGCAAGAGAGGCATTTTCCCTCAAGTTAAAATATGTAAAATCCTTAGAACAGTACATGGTACATAGTAAGTGTTTACAATTATTACTATCCTGGGAATGTATCCATTGGCTACATCAGATATCGGAATACTATTGGATTAAAGGATTTGTGAAATTATTAAGTGTATGTAATAATAATAAAACCATGGGCCAGCATTATGGCACAGTGATCCAGGATGTCTGTGATACTGGCATCCCATGTCAGAGTACCAGTTTAAGTCCCTGCTGCTTTGCCTTCTATCCAAGTCCCTGCTAATGTACCTGGAAAGGTGGCAGATAATGGCTCAAGTGCTTGGGCCCTGTCCACCCATGTGGGAGACCAGGATGGAGTTCCTGGCTCCTGGCTTCAGCCTAGCCCAAACCTGACAGTTGGTGGTCATTTAGGGAGTGAACCAGTGGATGAAAGGTTTCTCTCTCTGTTTCCCTACCTTTCAAATAAATAAATAAACCTTTTAAAAATAAATAAAACCATTATAGCCATTATTTAGAGAATGGTGATGTTTAATATTTTTGTGACTGGGGTCAGCATTGTGGTATAATGGGTAAAGCTGCCACCTGTGATACCAGCATCCTATATGGGCTCCAGTTTGAGTCGCAGGTGCTCCATTTCTGATCCTGCTCCCTGCTAATGCACCTGGGAAAAGAATGGAAGGCGGCCTAAATGCTTGGGCCCCTGCACCCACATGGGAGACCCAGAAGAAGCTCCTGGCCCCTGGCTTCAGTCTAGCCCTGCCCTGGCTGTTGCGGCCATTTGGAGAGTGAACTAGCAGATGGAAGATCTCTCTTCCTTTCTCAGACTTCCAAATAAATAAAATAAATCTTTAAAAAATATATTTCTGTGGCATACATTTATCACCAAGCCTATGATCTTTCTCTAATAATTAGATATTAATTTGAATTTAATGCATGGCTTTGAGCATCTTAAGTTTGTGAACCGAATGAGACCTATAACTCAAACTTTGCTTTTGAAAAGTCATTTTTTACCGCTATCTAAATTTCTGCACAGATCCACCAGGCCTGCAAACTAATCTGCAGAAAATGTAAACGCCACGTGACTGATGTAACAGGACACGTGGTGCAGGAAGGCACGCGGCGCTACAGGCTGTGTAACGAGTGCCTCGCGGAGGTCGGCATCGACAGCCTCCCGGTCGATCTGGAAGCTGAGCAGCATCTTCTGTCCTCATCCGATGCAGAGAAGGAGTCCAGGTGGCGCTTGGGTGAAGACGAGAACAGATCCTACGTGGAGATTGTGGAGGACGGGTCGGCTGATCTGGTCATCCAGCAGGTTGATGACAGTGAAGAAGAAGAAGAAAAGGAAAGAAAGCCCAACATTAGGTAGCCATAAGGGGAACCAGCAGAGCTTGGCATGTGTGCATCTTCATTGCCTCCGTGTGTCTCTTTCCATGGTCAGAGTCTGGTTAGCAAGTTTATTACTGACTTAAAAGGAATGACCTGATGTAACCTGCATGCTTTCTGAACAGGCCATTGTATCCATTCTGAGCTTGGTTGCCCTGTAATACGTTGCTGCACTGGAAAGAAAGACCTAGCTTGAGTTGGCATGATGGGTGGATGATTATCCTCTTACTTTTACTGTAATCCTTTTACATATGCGGAGACACCTTTTTTCTTTTATTATTGGAAGATCTACTTAGCAAACTTTTTTTCAAAGAAAATATTTTAAATAAATTTATCATAACTGAACTTCATGTAAGACAATTCCAAAAATATATATACCATCAATACTGAATTCCGCAGGGAACCAGGTAAGAGCACATTTAAGGGCCTGGCAACCCATCTGCCTGAACTAATATGTTTTCCTATTAACTTCAGATCTGAAACAATATAGCATTATTCCAGTGTCCTAAATGTTTTAGATTATGGCAGAAGAGTAATCTAAGATGTTCAAAATTGTGCGTATTTGAAATTTTTGTCATTAAGTTTAAAATTGCTCTGATGTAGACAGAATTATTAAAAAAAAAAAAAAACAAAACAAAAGTAAGGTTGGCCAAGCATTGTATACACGTTACTTTGCTTAAATCAAGAAATCAATACTGACTTTGAAAAGTCCCTGTGGTTTGTGAAAACCTGTCAAGATATTTCCCTACCTCTCTAGAGAAAAAAAAAAACAAAACTAGAGATCCTTACTAGTCCCCAAGTGTAGTTTCTGACACATGTGTAGTGCTCTATTATTTATAAAGTACTCTCTCATGTTTTATTCACTGATCGGTGAGGTAGACATCATCTCCGATTTACAAATGAGAAATTAATGTCCAAAACTTTAAGTGCTAGAATTGATAATTAGACACATTCTAGGGTTTTTTTTGTGTGTGTTTTGAGGTTTGTTTGTTTGTTTTTAGATTTATTTATTGATTTGGAAGGCAGAGTTACTGAGAGAGGGAGAGACATACAAAGATCTTCCATCCTCTGGTTCACTCCCCAAATGGCCATAATGGCCAAGACTGGGCCAGGCCAAAGTCAGGAGCCTGAAAGTCCATCCTGGTCTCCCATGTGGGTGGCAGGGGCCCAAGGACATGGGCCATCTTATGCTGCCTTCTCAGTTAGCAGGGAGCAGGATTGGAAGTGCAGCAGCTGGGACTAGAACCAATGCCCATATGGGATGCCAGCATTGTGGGTTATGGCTTAACCTGCTGTGCTACAAAGCAAGCCCTGAGAGATTCTAATTTTAAATAATCCTCTTACAAATATTGCTCCCTGAATGTCTCCTGAAATGGCAAAGAATTAAAGTCAGCCATCTGCAATAATTATAAAAATAAGCCATTCTGAATTATAAAGTTGGAAAGAATTTATTCATTGTCATAACATAATATTTGATCTAGTTATTCCGATAGTGCTAAGTAATGTTCCTGTACCTACTGACGTATTTTATGTGATGTTACTTAAATGTTAACTTTAAATATGAAACTATTTAAACAAATTATTTTTTAAACACATTAAGCATTTTTGCTTACCTTGTTTATGTTTTCAAAACAGACTTTTCTCCTAGGAAACAAAGTTTAAACTCCTCCTCTATATGAATTATGAAACATTCCAAAATTACAGCTAAGTTAGAGAAGCATTATTTATTTCTAAAGTACCAAAAGTGAACTTCGTAAAGGTCTCTGCAAATTATCAGAAAGAACTTAATATAATTTGTGATATAGACAGTCCCTTCCCTGTATCAAACTGTGTTTTTAAATGCCATTACATACCTCAAGAAGACACTTTTGTAGTTAGTATTTTCTCTTATGAATATTGCCCTTGATACTAATGTATGGTCTAAAATGATTAATTTTTTTATTTTGTCATAAGTAGATGAATAACCACTTAGTTTTATGATACTTCAAGATTCCCTTGCTGGTACGTCTCCAGCTGCCTCAAGCCTCCATGGTATGCATTGGGTTCATTGTCCTCCTATCACAATCATTCCTAAATCAGGATTCTGAATTAAGTTGTATTCAATGATGCCATTCTCCACTCTTACTAGAGTGATACTAACACCTTTCAAAATTATAATCTGGTTTTTCATTGTTGGGGCCAATAGGAAAAATGGCTGATTTTAGCTTTATTCATAGAAATGAAGTAGTGCTTGTATTTGTATTTTTTAACACACTTTAGTCTATCTAAATGTTCTTTTATGCTATTATCTCCTGCATGCAAACTATACATACATCAGCATGAGTATCAGCAAAGTGTGCTGAACACAGGACCACCAGCTCTTGTAATTGCCTTTTCAGAAATAATACTTTCTTGTAATTGTTTATAACAAGCATCAAACAATCCCCACAAGACAGCTCTCAAGTTCAGAGAGAGCACCGGTTCTGTCATCCCACCATCATAAAGGAAGAACACTCAAGATACATCTGTACGTTGTAAATGACCCTGGTCATCATGTCATGTATACCTAAGACTTTCGAGATGGGTTTCTTCCTAGAGTGAAGCTGTCTATTGATGATTCCTGGGAAGACACAGTTCTTTGACTTTTAAATGCGGGAAAGTGTTACACAGAGGCATAATCTGTTGAAATAAGCTTTACTTCTGCCAAGGGATTTTTGTTTGTTTGTTTACATCAGGAAAATAATTGTTGGTTAGACCAAAGTCTGCTCCTCCAGGAATGCTTTTTCTCAGCTTCTGATGCCCTTCTAAGTCTGTTGTCCTCGAGAGTGCGGGGCAGTGTGACGAAGTTCTGCAAAAAGCAAGGGCCACGCCATCATGCCTGGCGTCTGGAGGAAGCAGATGGATCAGTCAGCAGTTGAAGATTTTTTTTCTCTTACCCAAGAATTTTTCAAATGATTTTTTTCATAGAAAAGTTCAACATTTAAGGGATAAACCCTAAAATCAGAGCTGCGCTGGTTCAGGCCCCCGTCCCGTGAGCCTTTCCCCAGACACCTCTGCAGGATTCAGAAGCACAACATTGAAAACCACGAAGCCAGCTAACTTCTTGGATTCCCTTTGAGAGTTTCTAGGAGTCTCACTGAAGAGCAGGTAACCACAGCGTCTCAGTGAAGGGAATCACACTCTTAGCGTATGGTGTTTTTTCTGTGGTTATCAAACTGTAAAACTTTCTAAGAACACATTTTTTGGTACTTTTTAAAGAGGTGCAATTGACACAACCATATTGCTGCTTTTTATGTGGCCAAGTTACTGCTCAATGGATGAACAAATTTGGTGGCTTAATTATTTATGTGCTTAGAAATCAATTCATGAAAGTCATTTGCCAAGTTGTGCTAAGATACCTTGGAATTTCCACTTATATTGGTTTGGAAAAATGTTTCTAGTCCTAAAATTAACAGTATGGAAAATCACCAAAGCAGTACAGCTTAGGCAGATGTGTTTAGCTGGGTGGGTAATAACAGTAGGAGCAGCAGGACCAAGCTGTAGATTGTAAATGGAAGGCTATATGTTAATTTATGTTAGAGTGTATTTGGTATTATTATTATCATTTATATAGCACTTTATATTTGCAAAATATTTAATAATTTTATGTTACTCTTTACATATCTATGGAATAGTTATCCCACATGAAAGGGGAAGTGGTTGAAGCACAGAACTGTAAAGCAGCCCACCTAAGGCAGCCCCGTGAAACAGCGGCCACGCAGGAATTAGAATCACCAGATCCTGGAATGTCAGCCGACTTCACTGAAGCCTATTGTGTATGATTCTATTTTATAAAATGATTTTTTTTATAAAATGATTTTTATACAAGTAACAGTCAATTGTTTAAAGCATTGTTTGTGGCTAAATCCTATACAAAATAAATGTTATATAAAGGTTGTGACTTTAGTTACAAGAGTTTTAATGATAAAATGCAGGTAATCACAGAAATGGCAGTAATTAGGCAGCTGTTTTATATACTGTGAAATGTGATTAATATTTTATTTTGACATGGGAGCTTCTTAACTATTCATGCTCATGAAGACATGGATATCCCAGGAAATTAAAATCCACAGAGGATCTATAAACTTTACTTTCAAACATGTCAGCTGTCTCCCCACAGCACTGTATTAATGCCACTGAAACTCAAATATTTGAGTAGAATGTTAATAGGTAATAAACCATACAGAGCAAGAGAAGCATAGGGATTCTTAAAGGAAAAATATTTTGAAATTAAATAGCATGATGAGCACTTTTTTTTTTTTTTTTTTTGACAGGCAGAGTCAGGCAGTGAGAGAGAGAGAGACAGAGAGAAAGATCTTCCTTCCATTGGTTCACCCCCCAAATGGCTGCCGCGGCCGGCGTGCTGCGAAGCCAGGAGCCAGGTACTTCCTCCTGGTCTCCCATGCGGGTGCAGGGCCCAAGCACTTGGGCCATCCTCCACTGCCTTCCCGGGCCACAGCAGAGAGCTGGACTGGAAGAGGAGCAACCGGCGCCCCGACTGGGACTCGAACCCTGTGTGCCGGTGCCGCAGGCAGAGGATTAGCCTAGTGAGCCGGAGCGCCGGCCGGTGAGCACTTTCCCTAACCCTTTTTTATCTCACGTCAGCAAAAACCATTGCATACTTGTTTTATCACCTTTAAATAGGAAACCAAAGACCAGAGAAATCCCAGCCCCTGTTTCTCTTTGGTCTCCAAGAGCCGGTGTGCGAACCTGATCATGCTGAGTACAGCTGAGACAGTACCTCGCGGACTATACTTGATTTATTTTGCTCTTTCAGATTTCTAGGTGCACAGTTCCATTGAATAGTTTCCTGATTTTCCAACTGAGAAAAATCCTTTAATTCCTTATTAATTTTACTTATCACTATAATTCCTTTGATAAAGAGTGTTATTTTTATCCAACCTGTAAAGGGAAAACAATGGAACAATATTTTTGCCTTAAGCTGGGGCTCTCACAGTGGCTACCCGTGAAAATCAGCATGGAGCTTTATTTATTTATTTTTTTTTACTTCATTCCAGAAAAAAGCATATTTATTCCTCCATTTTTCTCTGATTCTTCCAAAACCATCCTTATCTCTCAATTTTATCTGTTGTTCAATTATTTTGATTACATTTTATATTTGTCAAAGGCAAGATTTAACAGTCCAAATGTTGAAGTAAAAATAACATTTTAGCTTTTTGGTTTTCAAGAGCTTATGTTGCCTTCTCATTCTCTTTTTTTTTTTTTTTTTTAATCTTTTATTTAATGAATATAAATTTCCAAAGTACGACTCATGGGTTACAATGGCTTCCCCCCCCAGCATGGAGCTTTAAATACTTCAGTTCCAGGGCCGGCACTGTGACATAGCATGTAAAGCCTGCCTGCAGCGCTGGCTTCCCATGTGGGCGTGGTTCAAATCCCAGCTGCTCCACTTCCAATCCAGCTCCCCACTAATGCACCTGGGAAAGCAGCAGAGGATGACCCAAGTCCTTGGGCCCCAGCACCCACATGGGAGACCCAAGAAGAAGCTCCTGGCTCCTGGCTTCAGATCAGCCCAGCTCCAGCCATTTGGGAGTGAACCAGCAGATGGAAGACCTCTCTCTCCGTAATTCTGCCTTTCAAATAAATGAAATAAATCTTTTTTTTTCTTTTTCTTTTTCTTTTTTTTTTTTTTTTGACAGGTAGAGTTAGAGAGAGAGAGAGAGAGAGAGAGAGAGAGAGAGAGAAAGGTCTTCCTTCCATTGGTTCACCCCCCAAATGGCTGCTACAGCTGGCGCGCAGCACCAATCTGAAGCCAGGAGCCAGGTGCTTCTCCTGGTCTCCCATGCGGGTGCAGGGCCCAATCATTGCACTCCCGGGCCACAGCAGAGAGCTGGACTGGAAGAGCAGCAACCGGGATAGAACCGGCGCCCCAACCGGAACTAAAACCTGGAGTACCAGCGCTGCAGGCAGAGGATTAGCCTAGTGAGCCGCGGCACCAGCCTAAATGAAATAAATCTTAAAAACAAACAAGCAAGTAAAAACCTCAGTTACTTCCTGCAAATCAATCTCTGGCAGGTGAGGCCTGAGTGTAACTATTTTTAAAAAGCTTACATTGTCTTTTTTTTTTTTAAAGATTTATTTATTTATTTGAAAGGCAGAGTTAGAGAGAGACAGAGGCAGAGGCAGCAAGAGAGAGAGTCTTCCATCTGCTGGTTCCCTCCCCAGATGGCCACAATGGCCAGAGCTGCACCCATCTGAAGCCAGGAGCCAGGAGCTTCTTCTGGGTCTCCCACACCAGTGCCATCTTCTACTGCTTTCCCAGCTCATGCAGAGAGCCGGATGGGAAGTGGAGCAGCTGAGACCGGCACCCATTAGGAATGCTGTCATTGCAGGGGGTGGCTTTACCCACCACGCCACAGCGCTGGCCCCTTACAGTGTCTTTATATATATATATATATATATATATATATATATATATTTACCTGCAATGTAGATCTATTCAAGGGATCCCTGGGTCCTCCCCATATAGATGCTGGCAAGGGCAGGAGGGCAGTAGAACCCTCTCACCTCTAATCCACTAGTTCTCAACCCTATTTTTTTTTTTTAAGATTTATTTATTTATTTGAGAGTCAGAGTTACAGACAGAGAGAAGGAGAGACAGAGAGGAAGGTCTTCCATCCACTGGTTTGCTCCCCAAATGGCCGCGACTGCCAGAGCTGTGCAGGGACCCAAGCACTTGGGCCATTTTCCACATCTTTCTCAGGCCATTAACAGAGAGTTGAATCAGAAGAGGAGCAGCCAGGCCATGAACCTGCACCCACATGGGATGTTGTCGCCGCAGGCCAGAGACTTAGCCCACTGTGCTACAGTACTGGTCCCTCTCAACCCTATTTTTAAGAAAAAAAAATTTAAATACAGATACCTAGTCCAGGGAAATATTACTATTTGTCAAATTTAAAGATACGGTATATGTGGTTTTTTGTTTTGTTTTGTTTTGTTTTGTTTTTTTGACAGGCAGAGTGGACAGTGAGAGAGAGAGACAGAGAGAAAGGTCTTCCTTTGCCGTTGGTTCACCCTCCAATGGCCGCCGTGGCCGGCACGCTGCAGGCAGCGCACCGTGCTGATCCGAAGCCAGGAGCCAGGTGCTTCTCCTGGTCTCCCATGGGGTGCAGGGCCCAAGCACCTGGGCCATCCTCCACTGCCTTCCCGGGCCACAGCAGAGAGCTGGCCTGGAAGAGGGGCAACTGGGACAGAATCCAGCGCCCCAACCGGGACTAGAACCCGGTGTGCCGGCGCCGCTAGATGGAGGATTAGCCTAGTGAGCCGCGGCACCGGCTGTATATGTTTTCTTATACGAAGTTTTTTTTAGGGATAATAACACTCTAAAATACTGTATACTCTCTTTTTAAAATCATTTTTGTTTATTTATTTTATGTGAGAGGTAAAGCCACAGACAGAGAGGGAGAGACAGAGAGAAAAGTTTTCCATCTGCTGGTTCACTCCCAAACAGTCGCAATGGCCAGAGCTCAGCTGATCCAAAGCCAGGAACCAGCATATCTCCCACAAGGGTGCAGGGCCCAAGGACCCAGGCCACAGCAGGGTGCTGGATCAGAAGAGGAGCAGCCAGGACACAAACCGGCAACCACATGGGACGCCAGCACCACAGGCAGAAGCCCAGCCACGGCGCCAGTCCCTCTTTTTAATTATTAAAGGTTTATTTGAAAGTACGGGTTACGGAGAATTGCTGGTTCACTCCCTAAATGGTCGCAGCCGCTGGAACAGGACAGGCCGAAGCCAGGAGCCAGGAGCTTCTTCTGGGTCTCCCATGTGGGTAGCAGGGGTCCAAGAACTTGGGCTATCCTCCACTGCTTTCCCATGCCACTGGCAGGGAGCTGGATCAGAAGTGGAGTAGCTGGGACACAAACTGGTGCCCATATGGGATACCGGTGCTGCAGGCAGAGGCTTGACCCACCACATCGTAGTGCTGGCCACATACAGTAGGTAGTCTTAAAACAACCCATTTTTACCTTGGGATGCATTTGAATTTTACTTGATATTGAGTAGTGTATTCTGGGAATTCACACAGTATTGGGCCTCAAACTCATAAAGAACCACATCGTGGGGGCCGGCGTTGTGGCACAGCAGGTAAACAGCTGCCTGCAACACTGGTATTGCATTTGTGTGCCAGTTCGTGTCCCGGCTGCTCCACTTCTGATCAGCTCCCTCCCAATGGCCTGGGAAAAACATCAGAGGATGGCCCAAGTGTTTGGAGCCCCTGCCACCCACATGGGAGACGGGGATCTGGCTCCTGGATCTTGCCTGGCCTAGCTCTGGCCTTTGTGGCCATCTGGGGGAATGAACCAGCAGTTGGAAGATCTCTAGCTATCTCTCCTTCTCTCTCTGTAACTCTGCCTTTTAAATAAATAAATAAATCTTTAAAAAAAATTGAAAGTAACAAAACACTTTTGCATAGAGTACCATTCTCATTCCCACATTTAAGGTTATGTTTGCAATCTATAAATAACAAGTATCTGTATAATCTCTTCAATGTCCCAAACAAAATTCTTCTGACAAATGGCAGTTTCTTGCAGAATTCAAAAAGATTAATAAATAAAATTAAAATAAAATAGTCACTGAGCTTCTTGTAGGATATATGAATTGACTTAAAACTTTTTCTTGGAGCCCACACTGTAACATAGCAGGTTAAGCCTCTGCCTACAGTGCCGGATCCCATATGGGTCCTGGTTCAAATCCCAGCTGCTCCACTTCCAATTCCCTGCAGATGCACCCGGGAAAAGCAGTGGAAAGCACACAGAATGCCTGGCATTGAGTCCTGCCTCTGCCTCAGTTTCCCGATCCAGCTTCCTGCTAATGCACACCTGAAAACAGCAGGTGATGGCTCGAGTACTTGAATCCTTGTCATCCCTGTGGGAGAAGCAGAGAGTTCCATGCTCCTGGCTTCAGCCTGGCCCAGTCCTGGCCATTGTGGACATTTGGGGAATAAAACATCAGATAGACAATTTCTCTCTCTCTCTGCCTTTTTTTTTTTTTTTTTTTTTTTTGATAGGCAGAGTTAGTGAGAGAGACAGAGAGAAAGGTCTTTCTTCCGTTGGTTCACCCCCCAAATGGCCACTACGGCCGGCACTGCGCCGATCCGAAGCCAGGAGCCAGGTGCTTCCTCCTGGTCTCCCACACGGGTGCAAGGCCCAAGCACTTGGGCCATCCTCCACTGTCTTCCTGGGGCCACAGCAGAGAGCTGGACTGGAAGAGGAGTGACCGGGACAGAATCTGGCGCCCCAACCGGGACTAGAACCCGGGGTGCTGGCACCACAGGCAGAGGATTAGCCTAGTGAGCCGCGGCGCTGGCGTCTCTGTGCCTTTCAGATAAGTTTTTATTAATGGTAATATTTTTTAAAAATTATTTATTTATTTATTTGAAGGAGTTACAGAGAGATTATCTTCCATCCACTGGTTCACTCCCTAAGTGGCTGCAATGGCCAATGTGGAGCCAGGCCAAAGCCAGGAACTTCATCCACGTCTCCAGCATGGGTGGCAGGGGCCCAAGGACTTGGGACATCTTCCACTGCTTTTCCCAGGCCATAGCAGGGAGCTGGATCAGAAGTGGAGCAGCTGGTATTCAAACTGGTGCCCATTTGGCATGCTAGCATCGAAGGCAGCAGCTTAACTCACTATGATGCCAACCCCTGATAAACTTCTAAGCTTATCTTTTGAATATATTTTGCATGAACTTTATTTATTTGAAAGGCAGAGCAACATAGAGGGAGAAACAGAGAGGGCAAAAGAGAGATCTTACATCCGCTGGTTCACTTTCCAAATGGCTACAACAGTCAGGTCCAGGTCAGGCCGAAGCCAGAAACCAAGAACTCCATCGAGGTCTCCCATGTGGGTGGCAGGGACCCAAGTACTTGGGCCATCTTCCACTGCCTCCCCTGGTGCAACAGCAGGGAGCTGAATGGGATGCTGGCACCACAAGTGGCGGCTTAACCCACTGCACAACGCCAGCCCAAGATAATCTTATCAACCCTTCAAGAATGATTTTCATAGCCACTTGGTGCAAGGAAATTAAGGCACAGAGAAAGTAAGCAATATGTCTGAAGTGCAGTTATCAAGTGGTAGAACTGGAAAACACCTGTGATCTGGCTGTTGTGGCCATTTTGGAAGTGAACTAGCTAATGGAAGCGCTCTCTCTCTCTGCCTCTCCCTCTCTGTAACTCTGACTTTCAAATAAATAAATATTTTATTTATTTTAAAAATAATTTTTTTAAAAAAGAAAAATCTTAACTGCCCTATCAATGCTGGCGACCCTTAGTCTGTAAAGTATTATTACCATTTTAGAGATGAGAAAGCAGGCTCAGAGAGGTTAAGAAAATTTCCTATAGTCATACAGCCAGTTAATGGTAGGATCAGGATTTGAATCCATGACTGTAATGTCCTTAATGTTTATATTTGGAGGTAATTTAAAATGCACAGTTATGGGGCTGGTGCTGTGGTGACTGCTGGAATCCCATATGGGTGCTGGTTTGAATCCTGGCTGCTCCATTTTGGCTCCAGCTCTCTGCTAATGCGCCCTGGGAAAGCAGTAGAAGATGTCCCAAGTCCCTGTGCCCTCATGGGAGACCCAGAAGAAGCTCCTGGCTCCTGGCTTTGGATCAGCTCAGCTCTAGCCATTGCAGCCATTTGGGGAGTGAACCAGTGGATGGAAGACCTCTCTCTCTGCCTCTCTCTAGCTCTGCCTTTCAAATAAATAAATATTTTTTTTAAAAAAAGTTAAAAATATTTTTGTTAGATAAATTAGCCTTTGAACTTTTAGGATAGATGTTAAAGAAAATTGGCATTTGAGGCCAGCGTCGCTGCTCAATAGGTTAATCCTCTGCCTGCAGCGCCAGCACCCCGGGTTCTAGTCCCAGTCGGGGCGCCAGATTCTGTCCTGGTTGCTCCTCTTCTAGTCCAGCTCTCTGCTGTGGCCCGGGAAGGCAGTGGAGGATGGCCCAAGTGCTTGGGCCCTGCACCCGCATGGGAGACCAGTAGAAGCACCTGGCTCCTGCCTTCGGATCAGCGCAGTGCGCCATTGCTGGGTGAACCAACAGAAAAGGAAGACCTTTCTCTCTCTCTCTCTCTCTCTCACTGTCCACTCTGCCTGTCAAAAAAAAAAAAAAAAAAAAAAAAAAATTGAAGCCGGCGCCGCGGCTCACTAGGCTAATCCTCCACCTTGTGGCGCTGGCACACCGGGTTCTAGTCCCGGTCACGGCACCGGATTCTGTCCCGGTTGCCCCTCTTCCAGGCCAGCTCTCTGCTGTGGCCCGGGAGTGCAGTGGAGGATGGCCCAAGTGCTTGGGCCCTGCACCCCATGGGAGACCAGGAGAAGCACCTGGCTCCTGCCATCGGATCAGCACGGTACACCGGCCGCAGCGCGCCAGCCGTGGCGGCCATTGGAGGGTGAACCAACGGCAAAGGAAGACCTTTCTCTCTGTCTCTCTCTCTCACTGTCCACTCTGCCTATCAAAAAAAAAAAAAAAAAAAGGCATTTGTTGCCAACCACTTTTCTTTTTAGCTACAACTTATAAGCATCAACCAAATGTTTTCTTATATCAAAAACACAATGCCTGTCGTACTCATCTCAAAGAGTTATTAATTGGATAAAAAGAAACAAAATTGGTTTGCTATACAATAAAGAATTTTATATAAATATATTCAACAGTTTGACATCCCCAACCTTTTATTTTTTACTTTTTAAAAAGATTTATTTATTTATTTCAAAGTCAGAATTACAGAGAGAAGGAGAGGCAGAGAGAGAGAGAGAGAGAGAGAGAGAGAGGTCCTCCATCCGCTGGTTCACTCCCCAATTGGCCGCAACAGCTGAAGCTATGCTGATCTGAGGCCAGGAGCCAGGAGCTTCTTCCAGGTCTCTCATGTGGGTGCTGGAGCCCAAGCACTTGGGCCATCTTCCACTGCTTTCCCAGGCCATAGCAGGGAGTTGGATTGGAAGTGGAGCAGCCAGGACTTGAACTGGTGCCCATTTGGGATGCCGGCACTGCAGGCAGCAGCTTTATGGGCTATGTCACAGCGTCAGCCCCCTCCCCCACCACAGTGTGTCTCTTGTAGCCAAATGGTCTTAGGTCCACTGATTTCCCTATTGACAAACTGTATAACTGTACCACATATACAATTGCTGGGGAGACAAATGGGTAAAATTTGCCCAGTGAAAGCATATGGGCAGCGCAGTGCCAGCATCCCATGTGGGTGCTGGTTCAAGACCCGGCAGCTCCACTTCCTATCCAGCTCTCTGCTATGGCCTGGGAAAGCAGTGGAGGATGGCCCAAGCCCTTGGGCTCCTGGCCTCACATGGGAGACCCGGAAGAAGCTCCTGGCTCCTGGCTTTGGATCGGCACAGCTCCGGCCATTGTAGCCATCTAGGGAGTGAGCCAGCGGATGGAAGACCTCTCTCTCTCTGCCTCTCCTCTCTGTGTGTAACTGTGACTTTCAAGTAAAATAAATAAATCTTAAAAATTTTTAAAAATATATATTTTTGTATAGTGGAAAACTGGATACAATTTTATAACAAATATGTTGGCCCTTTCCAAGAGTACTCTCTTCTTGCATGTCTAAAATTTATCATGAATGATTTATTCTGCAGGTAATAAACAAAAATATACAAGTGCATTAGATGGGAAATGTTGATAACATACTACTGTCTCCAGATTCTGGTAATGTTGCTTTGGAAGGGTTTTTTTTTGAGGAAATCTTTTCCTATTTCCTGTTAGTGTGAGACACTAGATTCCCAGTCTCACAGGCTCCCTGTGGCAAAGCCAGTACAGCCTGGGCATCCCCCGTCTGGAAATCTGAAATCCAAAATGCTTTAAAATCTGGAACTTCTTGAGGGTAGACGTTTTGGGTTTCTGGGTTAGAAGTGCTCAAACTGTAAAGTCTGTGCAAATATCCCCAGAATCAAACAATCCTGAAATCTGACACTTCTGCTCCCAGGGACCTGTACCGTTGAGGCCTTTCCGGGCTTGTTACCGGGCAAGATCTGGAAATCCCGAAGCTTCTAAAGGCCAGATGGGGGCACGGGGGAAGCCAGTGTTGCAGTGCCAATTCCTCCACTTTGAGGAGGTTATGAACTGATCTCTTGATTCTCTTCCAGAGCCCAAAGGAAAGAGTGGGCAGATTGGCTGTGGGAACCCCAAACCGCAGCCTTCCGAGAGGGACAGGAACCAGTGATGGAAGATCTCGCTAGCACCCTGGGTACTTTCTTGACACCCACTGCCATACGCATGACAATGGCTGTCAGAGTAGGGAGAGACACTGATGGTGTTGAGTGGGATCTTTTAGGCTGAACAACCAGCAACTCTTATGGTAAAAATATCTTCTCTTTCTCAGGTAGCTGAGCTGTTTAAAATAGGGGAAACTTACAGCCAAAAAGGAACTGAGAAAGGACTAACACCCTTGATACGTAGGTAAGGAAGTGGGCCAAAGGTCAGGAGAGCAAAAGTTAGCGATCAAAGCTTGTGACTTGAGATTCTTGGGCTCTGGAGATTTGCTCACGAAGTTGACCAGGAGTCTCTGCCTAAGGGTATTCTGTAGACCTGAAGTGCTGAATCCGTTGATCACCTCGTAGTATGTGATCACCTATGATGTGCCATTTGGGAGCTTTCTATTCAGAGGAGCAAGACTAACAAACGTTAAGCAATTATAAAACCTTAGAAGATCGCTGGTGGCAGGAACGGTCATCTAGGCTTCCTGCTTGTGGGATTTAAGGTGGACGTTAAGGCAGAGCTGGCGAACTAGAACCTGACTCCACCGCCACACGACGTGACGGCCCTTCATTGTGATGACCCATAGTGTTATTTCTGAAACACTAGGAACTTTCACATAAAAATCTCAATTTCTGGGATTTCATGAAAAACTGCAACACTGGCTCACAATCCCACTGTTAGAAAGGTCACAACATAAAGGCAGCTGCCCCCTAAGACTGTATAAGCCTCAGCTCAACACTCACAGCCAGTTCATTACCCAGGGGGCTCTCTGGGTGGGAATCTGCTACTCTATAAGGAACAGGAAAAACAGCCCAGAAAGGAGAATGAGACAGAGATGAGTGGATATGCCAGCTCCACACATAATAGGGGTAATATACTCATTTCCCTTCTATTCTCATTTTGGTGTAAATTTTGAAATTTACATTAAAATACAATTATACATTATAAAAATATAATTTGTATTGCACAATCACATTTGACTCCATTATATAAAGCCTCGTGATAATTAGTATGGCTAGCTCATACTTTTATTCCTGGGCAAGGCTGTCTACCAGTTGCTTTTTTAGAAAAAAAAATTTATTTATTTATTTGAAAGTCAGAGTTACAGAGAGAGAGTCTTCCATCCAAGGGCTCACTCCCCAATTGGCTGCAACAGCTGGAGCTATGCCAATCTAAAGCCAGGAGACAGGAGCTTCTTCCGGGTCTCCCACACGGGTGCAGGGGCCCAAGGACTTGGGCCATCTTTTTTTTTTTTTTACAGGCAGAGTGGACAGTGAGAGAGACAGAAAGGTCTTCCTTTGCCGTTGGTTCACCCTCCAATGGCCGCTGTGCTGCGGCCGGCGCACCGCGCTGATCCGAAGGCAGGAGCCAGGCGCTTATCCTAGTCTTGGGCCATCTTCTGCTTTCCCAGGCCATAGCAGAGAGCTGATCAGAAGTGGAGCAGCCGGGACTCGAACTGGTGCCCATATAGGATGGCAGCACTGTAGGCAGCGGCTTTACCCAATACGCCACAGCACCAGCCTGGCCAGCTGCTTTTCATAGACCCCAACTCTTAACCTTCTCACTCAGGCTTTGGCTCTTCTATTACCCTCATAATATTCCATTGTTCATTTTCACAGTTAAGCCCCAGTTAGCCTATGATACGCAAAGGGTCCATGAAGAGCCCCACGGGCAGGCATTTGGCCAAACAGGATGCCCACCGCCCGTATCCGAATGCTGAGGTTGAAGTGCAGGCTCTGCTGATTTTGGATTCCTGCTAATATGCACCCTGGGGGGGCAGTTGTTGGTCAAGTAGTTGGGCCCCAGCCACCTACATGGGGAACCTAGGTTGAGTTCCTGGATCCCAGCCATTGTGAGCATTTGGAAGGTATGTCAACTGATACAAGCTTTCTACCTCTCAAATATAAAAATAATTAATTTTTAAAAAATATTTACTTACGGGCCGGCGCCGTGGCTCACTAGGCTAATCCTCCGCCTTGCGGCGCCGGCACACGGGGTTCTAGTCCCAGTCGGGGCGCCGGATTCTGTCCCGGTTGCCCCTCTTCCAGGCCAGCTCTCTGCTGTGGCCCGGGAGTGCAGTGGAGGATGGCCCAAGTGCTTGGGCCCTGCACCCCATGGGAGACCAGGATAAGCACCTGGCTCCTGCCATCGGATCAGCGTGGTGCGCCGGCCGCGGCGGCCATTGGAGGGTGAACCAACGGCAAAAGGAAGACCTTTCTCTCTGTCTCTCTCTCTCACTGTCCACTCTGCCTGTCCAAAAAAAAAAAAAAAATATTTACTTACTTGAAAGTCAGAGTTACACATACACATACACACACACAGACTCTTCCATCTGCTGGTGCACTTCCCAGAAGTCCATAACACCAGGAGCCAGGAGATTCTTCCAGGTCTCCCTCTGGGTGGCAGGGGCTCAAGTGCTTGGGGCATCTTCCATGGCAACTGGGACTGGAACCGGCACCCATATGTGACGCTGGCATTGCAGGAGGCAGTGTTACTCACTATACCACAATACCAGCCCCAGCACTTTTTAAAAAGGAAGAAAAGAGCCCCATCTCAGCCTTGAAGTCTGCCCTTACAAAAAGCAAAGTTGTTCTATTGGTTTGTTTTGTTTTTCAAGATTTATTTATTTGCAAGGTGTCAGAGAGAAGAGAGAGGTGTCCATCTGCTGGTTCACTCCATAAACAACCGCAATGGGCAAGGCTGCTACAGGATGAAGACAAGAACTAGAAATTCTCTCCTGGTCTCCCACATGGGTGGCAGGGGCCCAAGTACTGAAGCCATCTTCCACTGCTTTCCCAGGCACATTAGCAGGAAGCTGGATCAGGCGTGGAGCAGCCAGGACTTAAACGAGCACTGACAGGAGACGCTGGTATTCCAAGTGGTGGCTTAAGCTGTTGCACTACAGTGCTAGCCTCTTCTGGACTTTTCTTGCATGGAGAGTTACAATTCAAAATTTACAAAATGAGCCTGAGTATAAAGAAGGTTAAGGGGCCAAGATTGTGGTCCAGCAGGTTAAGCAGCTGCCTATAATGTTGGCATCCCATTTTGGAGTGCTGGTTTGAGTCCCAGCTGCCCTGCTTTGGATCCAGCTCCCTGCTAATGCACCTGGGAAAGCAGTGGGTGATGGTCCAAATTCGTGGGCTTCTGCCACCCATGTAGGAGACCTGGATGAAGTACCAAGGTACTGACTTCACCCAGGACCAGGTTTGGCCATTGTGACCATTTGTGGAGTGAACCAGCAGGTGGAAAATTTCTTTCTTAGTCTCTCCCTTCCTGTCCTAATAAATGAGTAAATAAATAAATCTTTTTAAAAAAAGGTTAAGAAGGATTACCCTATGGAGATTGCTATATATTAATCTGAAGAGCTGTTTTTCAAACCATAAGCCCTTGGCCTACTCTTCATTAAACCTACTTTTCTGTTAAATGCCCAAAGGAAAATTAATACTCAGAGAAAGCACTTAAACAGTAATAGCTAATCTCTTCCTTTCAGTTCAAGTTCAGCAAACTGAATGATGTTTGACACCACCCAGTGGCCGTCATTTCTCCTCCACCTTGCGGCGCCGGCACACCAGGTTCTAGTCCCAGTCGGGGCGCCGGATTCTGTCCCGGTTGCCCCCCCCCTTCCAGGCCAGCTCTCAGCTATGGCCCGGGAGTGCAGTGGAGGATGGCCCAAGTCCTTGGGCCCTGCACCCCATGGGAGACCGGGAGAAGCACCTGGCTCCTGCCTTCGGATCAGCGCAGTGCGCCGGCAACAGCGCGCCGGCCGTTGGAGGGTGAACCAATGGCAAAAGGAAGACCTTTCTCTCTCTCACTGTCCACTCTGCCTGTCAAAAAAAAAGAATGACTTTGCACTCATGATCCTGAGATACGAATGCATTTACTGGGGCCACGGTTGTGGCATCTACAACTCTGGCATCCAAGGAGCGCCAGTTTGAGTACACCTGCTCCACTTTCCATCCAGCTCCCTGCTAATATGTCTAGGAAAGCAGCAGAAGATGGCCCAAGCACATGGGCCCTTGCCACCCATGTGGCAGACCCAGATGGAGTTCCAGGCTCCCAGCTTCAGTCTGGCCAAGTCCTGATTGGTGTAGCCATTTGGGGAATGAACTAGCAGATAGCCCTCCCCACCTCCCTCACTGTAGCTCTTTCAAATAAATAAATAAATAAATCTTAATAAAACAAAACCACAGGCCGGCACTCTGGCATAGTAGGTTAATCACCCACCTGTGGCGCCAGCATCCCATATGAGTGCCAATTGCAGACCCCGCTGTTCCACTTATGATCCAGATCTCTGCTGATGGCCTTGGAAAGCAGTGGAAGATGGCCCAAATGCTTGGGCCCCCGCACCCACTTGGGAAACCCAGAAGCAGCTCCGTGCTCCTGGCTCCTGTTTCCTAGCTTTGGATTGGCTCAGTTCAGGCCAATGCAGCCATCTGGGGAGTGAACGAGAGGATGGAAGCTCTCTCGCTCTCTCTCTCTCTGAATCTCCATCTCTCTGCTTCTCAAATAAATAAATAAATCTTTATAAAATAATAAATCAGGGGCTGGCCCTGTGGTGTGGTGGCTAGAGCCACCACCTGCAGTGCTGGCATTCCATATGGGTGCCGGTTCTACTCCCGGCTGCCCCACTTCCTATCCAGCTCTCTGCTATGGCCTGGGAAAGCAGTAGAAAGATGGCCCAAGCCCTTGGGCCCCTGCACCTGCGTGGGAGAATCAGAAGAGTCTCCTGGCTCCTGGCTTTGGATCAGCACAGCTCCAGCTGTTGCAGCCAATTGGAGAGTGAACCAGTGGATGGAAGACCTCTCTCTCTCTCTGCCTCTCCTTCTCTCTCTGTAACTCTTTCAGGTAAAATAAATAAATCTTTTAAAAAATAATAATAATAAGCCGGCGCCGTGGCTCAATAGGCTAATCCTCCACCTTGCGGCGCCGGCACACCGGGTTCTAGTCCCGGTTGGGGCGCCGGATTCTGTCCCGGTTGCCCCTCTTCCAGGCCAGCTCTCTGCTGTGGCCAGGGAGTGCAGTGGAGGATGGCCCAGGTGCTTGGGCCCTGCACCCCATGGGAGACCAGGAAAAAAAGCACCTGGATCCTGGCTCCTGCCATCGGATCAGCGCGGTGCGCCGGCTGCAGCGGCGGCCATTGGAGGGTGAACCAACGGCAAAGGAAGACCTTTCTCTCTCTGTCTCTCTCTCTCACTGTCCACTCTGCCTGTCAAAAAAAAAAAAAAAAAAAAAAATCAAAGTCTTCTACTTTTAAAACTTCAAACCATTTTAATGTTGTTTTCCTTGTCTCATGTTTCCTTCAAGACAAATAGCTTTGGGGCGGGAGTTGTGGCACAACAGGTTAAGCCACCACTTGGGACACTCTCATCCCATGTCTGAGTGCTGGTCAGAGCCCTGACTATTCCACCTCTGATCCAGCTCCCTACTCATGCATCCTGGGAGGCAGCTGATGATAGCTCAAGTGCCTGGGCCACTGCCAGCCAGGTGGAGGACACAGGTGGAGCTCTGGGTCCCTGGCTTCGGCACTGCCCAGCCTCAGCTATTGAAGACGTTCGAGGAGAGAACCAATGGATGGAAATCTCTCTATGACTCTTTCAAGTAGATAAAACACACACACACACACACACACACACACACACACACAAATTGCTTAGGTAGCTGAACAACAAAAAGAACGTCTTTAAAAATCTGACCTGGTTCCTGACTTTGGCCTGGCCCAGCCTCGGGCCATTGCAGACACTTGGGGAGTGAACTAGCAGATGAAGCTCTCTCTCCCTCTCTCTAACTCTGCGTTTCAAATAAATATATCTTTTTAAAAAATCAAAAATTTTCTCCTTTTCTCTAACTGAATACATAGACTGACTTTAAAAGTTACAGGTTAGAGGAAGAGTCCATTTGTAAGACATAGTATCAAATTTTTCTTATGAGAATATAGGAGTGTTACTTAGTGCTTAAAAAAATGGAAGGTGGGGCCAGCGCTGTGGCGCAGCGGGTTAACGCCCTGCCCTGAAGTGCCTGCATCCCATATGGGTGCCGGTTCGAGATCCACTACTCCACTTCTGATCCAGCTCTCTGCTATGGTATGGGATAGCAGTAGAAGATGGCACAAGTCCTTGAGCCCCTGCACCCACGTGGGAGACCCGGAAGAAGGTCCTGGCTCCTGGCTTTGGATCAGCACAACTCCGGCTGCTGCGGCCAATTGGGGAGTGAACCAGCGGATGGAAGACCTCTCTCTCTCTCTCTCTCTCTCTCTCTGCCTTTCCTTCTCTCAGTGTAACTCTGACTTTCAAGTAAATAAATAAATCTTAAAAAAAAAAAAATGGAGAGAGAGAGAAAATCAGGGCTCCTTCTAGACAGGTCTTGTAATTATTTCATCTAAGAAAACCAACTACAATAAAAGGTGGTTCTGTCCCACAGCAATCTAATCACAATCTTTAATGTACACAAACATATAAAGCACGTCGTGTGGCAGCCGTGTGCAGGGCAGTAAGCTGCTGCTTGCGAAGTCTGCGTTCCACATCAAGAGTACCGGCTGGAGTACTGGCTCCTCTGCTTCTGATCCAGCTCCCTGCTAATGTGCCTGGGACGCAGGTGATGGCTCAAGTACTTGAATTCCTGCCACCCATGTGGGTAACTCTGATGGAGTTCCTGGCTACTGCCTTCAGCCTGGGTTAGCCCTGGCTGTTGTGAACATTTGGAGAGTAAACCAGAGATGGACGATCTCTCTCAGTTTCTGTTACTCTGCCTTTTAAATAAGTAAATAAACCTTAAAAAAATATATATATGTGTGTGTATGTGTGTATATATATATATATTTTTGACCAATTCAGAAGAAAAGCAAAATTCTAGTATTTTCTCAAATTATTTTTTCCAAACTGGATCCATTCTTAGGCAGCTGCTTCCATCAGTGAGGGAGGCTGACACCCGCTGGAAGGACAGAATCAACAATGAGGACGTGACCACCGGCAGGAGCTGAAGAATTCTTTACAGTTTCAGGGTTTACAAGAACACAGATCACTGCTGTGCTCTGATTTCCCATTTTTGAAAGTTACTTTGAGTAAAAACTTCTTTAAGTTTCCATGTATCAAAGATAATACACAACTTAAATCACAGTATCTTCTCAAAAGGAAGAGAAAAAAAATAGTTCTTCAAAGGAGTCTTCCTTTTTTGTGTGTCTTAAATGTCAATGATCACAAAAACTTCTGGCTTCTCTTCATTATAAACCTGCATTGCTGAGTATGTTATGGCTTTGACTTCGGTTCCCTAAAGTTGGGGAAGAGAAAAAACAAATAGGAAACAAGAACACTGAAATTAGAATCATTAACTCTAGCAACAATTGGCAGAGTCAAAATTTTTAATACAATCTTGAAAAACTAAAAACCCCCATGAAACAATTAGTTATCAGATCAGCATAGTATTTCATACTGATGTAATAAAATGACAGAACACTGAACTGGAGTTAGGAGATAGGACTGGGAAAGCTGTCTGACCTCTCTGGCACCAGTTCTTTCCTGTGTAAAATGGGCTGAATCAGGGTGGGCACTGTGGCATACAGGGTTAAGCCACTACCTGTGGCACTGGCATCCCATATGGGCGCTGGTTTGAGTCCCGCTACTCTACTTCCAATCCAGCTCCCTGCTAATGCACCTGGGAAAGCAGCAGAAAATGGCCCAAGTGCTTGGGCTCCTGTACCTACGTGGGAGACCCAGAAGAAGCTCCTGGCCCCTGGCTTTGGACTGGCCCAACTCTGGCCGTTGTGGACATTTGAGGAGTGAACCAGCGGATGGAAGATTCTCTCTCTCCCTCTCCCTCTCACTCCCTTCCTCACTTTCTCTTTCCCTTTGAAATAAATTAATTAATTAAAAAAAAAAGTCAAATCAAACAACACAAGCTTTGCCAGTGTTTGGCTCAGGACTCCTTCTCAAGCCCAAACCTCCTCCTAATTTTGTGACCGAGGCCCCAGGAAGTCAGTCAATGCTTCTCAGCTGCCAGCAGTCTTGGATTCTGCTCTTGGGATTCTGCTTTTCCAGGACTAGCTGGAGAGTAAGGTATCATTTCTCAGGCCAAAAGCTCTCCACGTACTTCTGATACATGACACTCCCCCACCCTGCCCCAGTTTAGAACCATGGATTAGATGTTCCCTTAGGTTTCATGAGCTCTAAAAAGATTCTTCAATAATGCTACACCACAAAACATATCAGACATTTGCTAGCGCTACAGCACAAAAGAAATTCCAAGAGTTCCAGGCCTCTTCCCCTCTGCAATAATCAATCAGCATAGTCTATGTTAAAATCAGCTTTCTGCCTGTGGCAGCACACACAGTGCTAACCGCTATCACCTTATACAGATAACCACAAATTTCAAACAGGCATTCAGCACTGATCAGTAATCCTACATTTGCCATTAAATTCACTTCCTAATCTCTGAGATAGTTATTTATCTTCTCCTGTGGCATCATCCCTTTCTCATTCCCTCCAGTCAACTGTGCTTCCTAGAGAAAATAAGAACAATCAGTACGAACTGACTCTTCCCACCACCTGACTGCCCATCCTACTGTATCTGTACTCACAGTAGCCTTCCCCGGGGTTACAGTGAATGACCTATCTCTGTTCCTCCAAGAAGCCCAACTTTCCCAGTTGAGCACTCGATCCCGTACCCCTCTTGCTCTGAAATTATCCTCTCTCCAGCATATCAGTTTCTGCCTCTTCCTAGATCATTTCCACTTAGTATAACACCATCTCCTAACCAAGAAGAAACACAACCTTCTCCTTTCCTGGCGCAGCTCCTGCCAGCCAATACTCTTCTACCCCGTTCCAGTCTCCTGCGGTCTCTTCCAGCAAAGTATGCACACGCTGCCTCTGCTTGCCTACTGCCTCTCACGCCTGACCTCTGCGCGCCTCGGCAGCATGGGACTGCCGGACATCCCTCTTCTGCTCCCTCCTTTGCTTTGTGGCTCCTTCTCTCCCAAGCCGAGTGCCCCGTGGCTCAGCTGTCTCCACTGCTCTCTTTTATTACACTTACTCCTTGGCAATCTCATCTAATCCTATCACTATAAATATTTATTCAGTGATGACTCCCAAATTTATATTTTCAGAAACATCTGAACAAGCCACCCTGTAGCCAAAAGCCTATTATCTAACATCTCCGTTTAGATGTGTAATAGACTTCTCAAGGGCCGGCGCCGTGGCTCAATAGGCTAATCCTCCAACTTGCGGCGCCGGCACACCGGGTTCTAGTCCCGGTCGGGGCGCCGGATTCTGTCCCGGTTGCCCCTCTTCCAGGCCAGCTCTCTGCTGTGGCCCAGGAGTGCAGTGGAGGATGGCCCAGGTGCTTGGGCCCTGCACCCCATGGGAGACCAGGAAAAGCACCTGGATCCTGGCTCCTGCCATCGGATCAGCGCGGTGCGCCGGCTGCAGCGGCGGCCATTGGAGGGTGAACCAACGGCAAAGGAAGACCTTTCTCTCTCTGTCTCTCTCACTGTCCACTCTGCCTGTCAAAAAAAAAAAAAAAAAAAATAGACTTCTCAAACTAATGTGCTGAACCAGGTATTTGGCACAGCTGTTAAGATACTACTTGAGAGCCGGTGCTGTGGCATAGTAGGTAAAGTCACCAATTACAGTGCCAGCATCCCACATGGGTGTTGGTTTGAGTCCCGATCCGGCTCTCTGCTGTGGCCTGGGAAAGCAGTAGAAGATGGCCCAAGTCCTTGGGCCCCTGCACCTGTGTGGGAGACCTGGAAGAAGCTCCTGGCTTCAGATCGGCTCAGCCTCAGCCATTGCAGCCATTTGGGGAGTGAACCAGTGGATGGAAGACCTTTCTCTCTCTCTGCCTCTGCCTCTCTGTAATTCTGTCTTTCAAATAAATAAATAAATAAATCTAAAAAAAAAAAAAAAGATACTACTTGGGATGCCTGCATCCCATATCAGAGCACCTGCATTCAAGTCCTGACTCCACTCTTAATTTGTTTCCTGCTAATATGTACTGCAGGAGGCAGCAAGTAATGGCTCAAGCACCTGGGTTCCTGCTGCCCACGTGGGAGACTCAGATTTAGTTCCTGGCTCTCGGCCTCAGCCTGGCACAGCCTTTGCTGTTGTGGGCATTTGGGAAGGAACCAGTGCATGGGAGATCTCTGTGCGTCTCTCTACCTTTCAAGTAAATAGATAAAAATTTAAACATTAAAAAACACCTTAAAAACATAACATGTTCAAAGGCCCACTTTTCCCTTAGTCTTAACTACTAAGCAATGGGACCAGCACTCCCTCAGTTGCTCAGACCAGTAAGAATAGTGTCTACCTTCAAAATAAATATTTTTTTTTTTGGATTTATTTTTTATTTTTTGACAGGCAGAGTGGACAGTGAGAGAGAGAGACAGAGAGAAAGGTCTTCCTTTTGCCGTTGGTTCACCCTCCAATGGCCGCCGTGGCCGGCGCACCGCGCTGATCCGATGGCAGGAGCCAGGTGCTTCTCCTGGTCTCCCATGGGGTGCAGGGTCCAAGTACTTGGGTCACCCTCCACTGCACTCCCTGGCCACAGCAGAGAGCTGGCCTGGAAGAGGGGCAACCGGGACAGAATCCGGCACCCCAACCGGGACTAGAATCCGGTGTGCTGGCACTGCAAGGTCAAAATAAATATTAATCTAACCACTTATCATCTCTGCACTGAAACCCTCATCCACGTTATCATCTGTCTTTCATGTAGATGCTTGTAAAGGCTTCCTAAATGGCTTCTGTGATGCCAGTTTCACCCCCTTTATGGTCTATTCTTGGTCACTTTAATGCTCAAATCAGATCATACAACTCCCATGATTATAATCTTCCCATGGCTCCCCATTACACTAAGAGTAAGATCCACAGAGCCATGCTGTGGCCTAGTAGGCTAAGCCTCTGTCTGCGGCACCAGCATCCCATATGGGTGCCAGTTCATGTCCTGGATGTTCTTCTCTGATCCAGCATTCTGCTACTGCCTGGAAAAGCAGTAGAAGATGGCTCAAGTCCTTGGGCCCCTGCACCCATGTGGGAGACCTGGAAGAAGCTCCTGGCTCTTGGCTTCTGAATGGCCCAGCTCTAGCCGTTGAGGCCATTTGGGTAGTGTACCAGGGGATGAAAGGCCTTTCTCTGTCTCTCTCTCTATTTATCTCTCAAATAAAAGAATAAAATCTTGGCGCCAGCACTGTGGTGCAGCGGGTTAATGCCCTGGCCTGAAGCGCTGGCATCCCATATGGGCGCTGGTTTAAGACCCAGCTGCTCCACTTCCTATCCAGCTCTCTGCTATGGCCTGAGAAAGCAGTAGAAGATGGCCCAAGTCATTGGGCTCCTGCACCTGTGTGGGAGACCCAGAAGAAGCTCCTGGCTTCAGATTGGCACAGCTCTGGCCATTGCAGCCAATTGGGGAGTGAACCAGTGGATGGAAGACCTCTCTCTCTCTCTGCCTCTCCTTTCTCTGTGCAACTCTGACTTTCAAATAAATAAATAAATTTCAAAAAAAAGTTTAAAAACAAAAAATAAAATCTTAGAAAAAAAAACCTGAGATCCGCATGCCCTGCTCTGTATCAGCACCACCTCATCTCCAAGGCTTCTGTCCCTCTCTCAGCACCAGCAGCACTGTCCTTGCTGTTTCCTGGGACACGGATCATCTATCTCCCTTCCTGACCTACACATCTCTTTCTTCTGCCTGGAAGAATTCCTTCCTTGTCTCTACTCATTTTCCACTCCCTGGCCTCTGCTAAAATGTAACCTCCTCAGACCACCTTTCTGATCACCCTTTCCTCTCTTCCAACCACCCGCCCTTACCCCAATGGGACTATTTACCAACTGAAGTTACATTGTTCAGTTGTTTCCATGTTTTCAGGCTCGCTTCCATCATTAGATTTGAAGCCCAGTGAGGGTAGAGACCTTGCTTGTCCTGTTACCTCTCTACCTAAAGGGTCTAAAATAATGTCTGGCATATTACAGGCAAAATTTCATTTACATAAAAATACATTTATATAGGCCAGATTTGTGACTGAGGAGATTAAGCCACTGCTTTCAACACGAGCATCTCACATCAGAGTGCTGCCTTGAATCTTGGCTGCTTCACTTAAAATCGTGCTTGGGAAGGCAGTGGAAAATGGCCCAAGTGCTTGGAGCCTTGCCACTCATGTGGGAGACCTAGATAGATTTCCAGGCTCTTGGCTTCAGCCTGGCCCAGCCCCAGCCATTGCAGCCATGTGGTGAATGAGCCAGTAGGTAGATGATTTCTCTCTCTCCCCTTCACTCTCTGTTACTCTGCCTTCAAGTAAATAAATATTTTAAAAAATGTTTTAATTTCCAAGGTAGCACATTCCATCCTTATCATGACATTAGGAAGCCTTTATCTTTATTTTTTTTTAATATTTATTTATTTATTTGAAAGTCAGAGTTACACAGAGAGAGGAGAGGCAGAGAGAGAGAGGTATTCCATCCACTGGTTCACTCCCCAGTTGACTGCAACAGCCAGAGCTGTATCGATCCGGAGCCAGGAGCCAGGAGCTTCTTCCAGGTCTCCCACATGGGTGCAGGGGCCCAAGGACTTGGGCCATCTTCTACTGCTTTCCCAGACCATAGCAGAGAGCTGGATGGGAAGTAGAGCGGCTGGGATTCGAACCGGCACCCATATGGGATGCTGGCACTGCAGACTGCAGCTTTATCTGCTACACCACAGTGCTGGCTCGCAGGAGACTTTATCTTTATACACCAAAATAAGCTTACCTTTTAATTCTATTTTCCATGAACTTTCTGGAAAAAAGTACCCAATATTTTAGCATAACATACCCAGATAGCTCAGAGAAGTGTAAGAGAAGTTTATTGCATGCACATCAATTATTAGAGTTAGTTGGAAGTTTACTATCACATATATGGACTTTATAGTATGGAATGTTTTTAATGACTGGATTTTAAAATATACCTGAGGGTGCTTGGACAATGAAAATTCTTCTCCCCACCTTAAGAAGGAAAATTAAAACATGATTAAGATTTCCAAGATTTAATATTTTAAAATAAAAATAAATATTTTAAAATAAAAAATATATATATACATTTTTTTTTTGACAGGCAGAGTGGACAGTGAGAGAGAGAGACAGAGAGAAAGGTCTTCCTTTTTCCGTTGGTTCATCCCCCAGTGGTCACTGCGGCCGGCGCACCGCGCTGATCCGAAGGCAGGAGCCAGGTGCTTCTCCTGGTCTCCCATGGGGTGCAGGGCCCAAGCACTTGGGCCATCCTCCACTGCACTCCCGGGCCACAGCAGAGAGCTGGCCTGGAAGAGGGGCAACCAGGACAGAATCTGGCGCCCTGACTGGGACTAGAACCCGGTGTGCCGGCGCCGCAGGTGGAGGATTAGCCTATTGAGCCACGGTGCCGGCCAAAATATATATATTTTAAAATAAAAGTAAATGGTCTCATAAATATGCGTAAGATACTAGAAAGCACAAGAGGTATGAGGGGTAGGGGTTGTAAACAAACTGCACTTTGCTTTTCCAGCAGATACAGGTCTGGGGGACATATGTGCAATGGCCATTGGTGGCTCTCAGGATTGACAATTGCTCTAAAGTGCCCCAATACAGTGTGCGTATGGTAGATTCTCAATAAACATTGTTTAATTTGTATTATTTTATAATACGGTACCACATTTAAAAGTTTCACTAAACTTATGGCTATAGAATTAACTAAATAATATCTCCCACTGGAAAAAGCAAGTCTGAGAATAATCAATTGTGCAATATGGTCTAAACTTGGTTCGCATTCTTCTGACTTTTCCTAAAACATCCATGATCTGTTTTTTATTTATTTATTTATTTATTTTTTATTTTTTGACAGGCAGAGTGGACAGTGAGAGAGAGAGACAGAGAGAAAGGTCTTCCTTTTGCCATTGGTTCATCCTCCAATGGCCGCCGCGGCCAGCGCGCTGCGGCTGGCACACCGCGCTGATCCGAAGGCAGGAGCCAGGTGCTTCTCCTGGTCTCCCATGGGGTGCAGGGCCCAAGGACTTGGGCCATCCTCCACTGCACTCCCGGGCCACAGCAGAGAGCTGGCCTGGAAGAGGGGCAACCGGGACAGAATCCGGCGCCCCGACCGGGACTAGAACCTGGTGTGCCGGCGCCGCAGGTGGAGGATTAGCCTAGTGAGCTGCGGCGCCGGCCCGTGATCTGTTTTGAAAGCCCTAGCAAGGTGCTCTCTTAGAACTTGGGATAAGTGTCCTCTCTAACTTTGACATTAACGTGGCTGAAGATCACAATGCGTTATAGTAGAAGGGGCAAACTTTTAAAATTCTGTTCAACTACTTATTAGCTAAGTACCTTTGCAAAAGCCTTTCTCCTTACCCACAAAGAAAAAAGAGGGGGAGATAATAAAAGACTTCACTTGATAAAAAAAACTGGGGCCGGCGCCGTGGCTCACTTGGTTGGTCCTCTGTCTGCGGCGCCAGCATCCCATATGGGCGCCGGGTTCTAGTCCCGGTTGTTCCTCTTCCAGTCCAGCTCTCTGCTGTGGCCTGGGAAGGCAGTGGAGGATGGCCCAAGTGCTTGGGTCCTGCACCCACAAGGGAGACCGGGAGGAGGCGCCTGGTTCCTGGCTTCGGATCAGGGGGGTGGAGCAACATAGGGAAGACCTTTCTCTCTGTCTCTCTCTCTCTCAGTAACTCTGCCTGTGAAAGAAAGAAAGGAAGGAAGAAAGAAACTAATAAAATTCAATATAAAGTAGAAAAGATAAGCTATAAAAATGACCTACAAGCTATAATTAAGCAACTAAGAAACCTGGGAAACAAGTCCAATCAAAGTGACCTAATCAAGTGTTTAAAACTGTATGGGGCTGGCACTCGCACAGTAGGCTAAGCCTCTGCCTGCAGTGCTGGCATTTCAAATGGGTACCAGTTTGTGTCCCAGCTGTTTCACTTCAGATCCAGCTCCCTGCTAGTGGCATGGGAAAAGTGGAGGATGGCCCAAATGCTTGGACCCTAAACAGCTCTGGCCATCGCAACCATTTGGGGAGTAAACTGATGGTTGGAAGACCTTTCTCTCTATCTCTTCCTCTGTCTGTAACTTTGCCTCTCAAATAAACAAAATCTTAAAAACAAAAACAAGAGGCTGGCGTTGTGGCAGAGCAGGTTAATGCCCTGGCCTGAAGCGCCGGGCGTCCCATATGGGCACTGGTTCGAGACCTGGCTGCTCCACTTCCTATCCAGCTCTCTGCTATGGCCTGGGAAAGCAATTGAGGATGGCCCGAGTCCTTGGGCCCCTGCACCCATGTGGGAGACCTGGAAGAAGCTCCTGGCTCCTGGCTCTGCATCGGTGCAACTCTGGCCATTGCGGCCAATTGGGGAGTGAACCAACGGATGAAAGACCTCTCTCTCCTCTCCTCTCCTCTTCTCTCTCTCTCTCTTTCAAATAAATAAATAAATCTTTTTAAAAAATCTTATCATTAAAAGAAACACTTTACAGATAAATTCAAAAAACAAAACAAAAACAAACAAAAAAATTTTGGAAGGAAAAGAAAAGGAACTGATCTGAATGGGTCAAGAAGTAAAGATTTGGGGCCAGCGCTGTGGCATAGTGGGTAAAGCCATTGCCTGCAGTGCCAGCATCCCATATGGGCATCATTTTGAGGCCTGGCTGCTTCACTTCTGATCCAGCTCTCTGCCATGGCCTGGGAAAGCAGTGGAGGATGGCCCAAGTGCTTGGGCCCCTGTATCCATGTGGGAGACCCGGAAGAAAGTCCTGGCTCCTGGTTTCAGATTGGCTTAGCTCCAGCTGTTGTGAACATTTGGGGAGTGAACCAGTGGATGAAGTTCTCTTTCTCTGCCTTTGCCTCTCTGTAACTATGCCTTCCAAATAAATAAATAAAATAAATCTTTAAAAAAAAAAAAGTGAAGATTCATGGAAAGGATAAGATGGGCTTTAATCTGTGCCACTTATCTTGATATATATATATATATGGTGTGTGTGTGTGTGTGTATGCGTGTGTTTCTCTCCCCTCTAAAACTCAACAAATTGGAAATCAGGCACAACAGCCGGATTGTGTTAGCTCCTGTGGGCAGCCACAGGTAGTCACTCCCTTTGTTTACACTTAAACATATGAATGGAGACTTCTCGGCACAGACAATTAGGCTAGGGGAGATTCCGGGAAGAGGCAGGAGGAACCTAAACCTTTCACAAGAGATGATACAAATAATCAGTCACACCTGTAACCTTCATTTATCACCTAAGTGTTTTTATTGTAACCTTAAGAGCCGTTTTGATATGTAAATCTTTTGTGCTCCTCCTTGTAAACAACTGTTCATGTTTAAATACTACTGCATTTATTCAATAAACGAGCCTTGATCAGGACTTGTCTTGGCTCCATTCTTTGCGTCCTTGTCCCCGCATTCCCACTCTCTGTTTCAGGAAGACCCAGTTCATTGTGCCGCAGGCCGGCACAAGCTCCTGCAAAGAATATATGAGCCCTCACTCCTGAGTATCTCACAAAGCTCATTCTGCAAAGTCCTATTGAAAGTAAACAGTCCTTTGCCTTAACATTGCTCTGTGTCTTCTTGCCTGCCTACTGGCTTCAGTAAAGATACCACTTTAACATCTTTCATGACTTGCAACTTAAAAGAAATTTCAAAACTCACCCAATTGATCGTAATTTAAAATTTCTTTGATCAATATTAAGTACTTTCACTTCCTAAAAAGGAAAAACATATTTTAACTTAAAAATGTTCAAAATGGACTATTAAAACATGTCTAAGTTACTATCTTTTCTAAAAAACAATAGCATACAGCTTCTCTAAAACAAAGAAAAGTAAACTTTTAACTAAAATAGAACAATAAATATGTTTCACAGAAATTTTTTTTACATATTCAAAGTAGCAATTTTTTAAAAATGCAGTCTAAAAACAAGAGTCAAAAGATTCTCTATACATGACACATGTTAAGAGAGGAAAGACACAGGGCTTCATCCATCTATACAGTAGAGCTGATAAGGTAAAAATAGAAGAATTATGGAAACAGGGGGAGCCATGGGTGTCACCTAACAATGACAGAAATTGCTTAACGTAGGCTAACAAGACACAACAACTAAATTTCAAATGGAACAAAAGAAACAGTGATGGACATAAATATAGCTCACACTCAGGAGATGAAAGTGTGGAGGAAGTCAGTATAGGTGCATTCTGATCACAGAATCCTGATTAGTACCAAGTACATGATCAGAGACCTAAATAGAAAATGCACACACACAGGCAAACTCAGGCTCGCCAAGAAGTTGTCATGGTCATCATAATTTCTGCAAATCAGTATCATCTTACAGATCTGTCTGGATGTTTTATATCACATATTCTGTTTCAAGTCAGGTGTGCTATTTTAAAATATGAACAAAGAACCCATTTGTTCAGTAAAAATCAAAAACCTTAGCTTACCCGGGGTATGAAGAATTCATCAGCACTAAATTTATAAAGCCACTCATCCAAAAAGTGGAAGAGAAGAGACTGCAAGTCATCTCCTATACAGGATCAGAGAGAGCCATGATAATAGGATGGTTAGTAATTCTGCTCTCTAAAAACCTGTTTGAATTTTAAAGTTAAATAAATTTCAGAGGCTAGTTGAAAGAGGATTAACAGGCTCATTGTTGTTGTTCTAGTGAAAATATACTTGAATATGAAGAACAGCACACATTGGCATAACAATGGCTCCCTTGTGATTAAATTAGTTACCTTGAGTTTCCACTTCCACGGTTTGGAGGGGCTCCACAGTCCCCGTATCTGTCATATAACCAAACATGGCCATGGCACATTGCTCAAAGGCTTCCTCCAGGGTATCGCCCCATGCATGCAACCTAAAAACACACATCCATGCTAGGTGTAACACAGTCCATTGCAAGAGAGAAAACTCAACAGCAAGGTCAAAATAAAATCAGTGTGATAGATACAAAACTAAAGGCTTCAGTCAATTCAATGGTACTAGAACCCGGAGCTTTTAAACTATCATTTCACATTCAGAAGGAACCAAAATGAGAGAAGAAAATTAAAACAATAAGTGTTCCTATTCAAAAGAACAAATTCTGGCTATACTCACTGGACATCCGCTGTATGATCCAAATCTGAAGGAAAGAGGGAAAAACACTTTTAAGTTGCTAAACTTGACTCCAAATCACAACTCAAGCTCATCATTAAGAACATCATCCCTGAAGAACAAGAAAATATGGGGCTGCCTAGAGGTTTTGTTATCCATTTATTCAATAAAGTTAACTGCTTTCTTAAGGTTATTATTATTTTTTTCAAGCCAAGATTTATATTTAAATGAATGACAGTTTCTGGAAGGTAGCAAGGCCAAGGTCTTCTAGCTAATCTAAAAAATGTGTAACATTTTCTCAATAAACAAATAACATTTCCTGCTAACATTTACTTCTTCTTAAAAAAAAAAAACAAATTAATCTCTTTTCTGAATATCTACTGTGTGGATGACCAAATTCTAGGAACTGCATCATAATTAAATATGTACAATTCTGGATTTCTCTCTCTTACCTTTTCATAAATAGGTGGTCTAATCCTAGATAAAACTGTTTTAGGGGCCGGCATTGTAGTGCAGGTTAATTCTCCACCTGAGGCACCAGCATCCCTATAGGCAGAAGTTCTAGTCCTGGTGCCCCTCTTCCAATCTAGCTCTCTGCTATGGCCTGGGAAAGCAGTAGAAGATGGCCCAAGCCATTGGGCCCCCGTACCCGTGTAAGAGACCAGAAAGAAGTTCCTGGCTCCTGGCTTCAGATCAGCATAGCTTCAAGCGTTGCTGCCAACTGGAGAGTGAACCAGTTGATGGAGGACCTCCCTCTCTTTCTGCCTCCCCTTCTCTCTCTGTGTAACTCTGACTTTCAAATAAATAAATCTTTTTTAAAGAAATAAAAATCAATCAGTAATTAGTTTATTAACAAGCTGGTCACAGGTAATCAAAGGTACATATTAAAAAACAGACAGGCCGGCGCCTTGGCTCACTAGGCTAATCCTCCGCCTGCGGCGCCGGCACACCGGGTTCTAGTCCCGGTCGGGTTCTAGTCCCGGTCGGGGCGCCGGATTCTGTCCCGGTTGGCCCTCTTCCAGGCCAGCTCTCTGCTGTGGCCCGGGAGTGCAGTGGAGGATGGCCCAAGTCCTTGGGCCCTGTACCCATATGGGAGACCAGGAGAAGCACCTGGCTCCTGGCTTCGGATCAGCGCAGTGCGCCGGCCACAGCCACAGTGGCCATCGGAAGGTGAATCAACGGCAAAGGAAGACCTTTCTCTCTGTCTGTCTCTCTCTCATTGTCCACTCTGCCTGTCAAAAAATAAAAAAATAAATTTAAATTAAATAAAAAACAAACAAACAAACAAAAACTAAAGACTGTGACATGGGGCTGGAGCTGTGGCAAAGTAGGCTAACCATCTGCCTGCAGCGCTGGCATCCCCTGTGGGTGCTGGTTTGAGTCCTGACTATTTCATTTCCAATCAAGCTCCCTGCTGGTGGCCTGAGAAAACAGTAGAAAATGGTCCAAGTGCTTGGGCCCCTGCACCCGCATGGGAAACCCGGAAGAAGCTCCTGGCTCCTGGCTTCGGATGAATCCAGCTCCAGCCATTGCAGCCATTTAGGGAGTGAACTAGCAGATGGAAGACCTCTCTGTCCCTCTGTGTAACTCTGCCTTTCAAGTAAATAAATAAATCTTTAAAAAAAAAAAAAAAAAAAAAACTGTGACAAGGTATTAACCCCAGAGAAATGAAAGCATGTGTCCACAGAAATACATGAGAATCTTCACACCAATTTTATTTATAAAAATTAAAAAATTCAACGGCCATCAAAAAGAGAACAGATAAAACAAATGGAGGTATAACCATCTAATGAAATACTATTCAGCCAAAAAAAAAAGCATCAACTGTGGCTCCATGCATTAACATGAATCTCAAAACATTTTGTTGGGTGAAAACTACAAATTCTCAGCAAAAAGCAACTGTATCTAAATCCCTGTACTTGACTATACTCTAGCCATGGCTTCCTAGTGACATAAGTCCATGTTCTTGGGATGACGGCAGTCCCCTATGAAAATGCCTTCTTGGGGGCCAGGGCTAAGCCTCTGCCTGCGGCACCGGCATCCCATATAGGCGCAAGTTCATATCCTGGCTGCTCCACTTCTTTTTTTTTTTTTTTTTTTTTTTGACAGGCAGAGTGGACAGTGAGAGAGAGAGACAGAGAGAAAGGTCTTCCTTTGCCGTTGGTTCACCCTCCAATGGCCGCTGCGGCCAGCGCGCTGCAGCCGGCGCACCGCGCTGATCCGATGGCAGGAGCCAGGAGCCAGGAGCCAGGAGCCAGGTGCTTTTCCTGGTCTCCCATGGGGTGCAGGGCCCAGGCACCTGGGCCATCCTCCACTGCACTTCCTGGCCACAGCAGAGAGCTGGCCTGGAAGAGGGGCAACCGGGACAGAATCCGGCGCCCCAACCGGGACTAGAACCCGGTGTGCCGGCGCCGCCAGGCGGAGGATTAGCCTAGTGAGCCGCGGCGCCGGCCACTGGCTGCTCCACTTCTAATCCAGCTCTCTGCTGTGGCAGGGGAAAGCAGTGGAGGATGGCCTGGGTGCATGAGCCCCTGCACTGGTGTGGGAGACCTGGAAGAGGCTCCTGGCTTCGGATCAGCTCAGCTCTGGCTATTGCAGCCATCTGGGGAGTGAACCAGTGGATGGAAGACCTTTCTATCTGTCTTTCCCTCTCTCATTCTGTAACTCTGCCTCTCAAATAAGTAAATAAAATTTTTAAAAATGCCTTCTTGAGAAAGCTCCACATGGCCAGAATTTACTGTTTGTTCTAGTCAACACCTGATACAGGCCCCTGACCTCCCTTTCTTAGAACTTGTATTGTGAATATATATCTCTTATAACTCAGAAGTATCTTTTTCAAGGACCCACGAAAAGGGGCCCTCTGTTTCCAGCTCTTAGTGGGAGGACAGAGTCCTAACTTAGATAACACTAGTTACAGACACAGCTGGCCTCTTTGCATTTACATGGACTGGCCCTTAGTACCTTTTTACTTCTCTTACTACTGAGTCCCTAATAATAAAGCTCCCTTTATTATCCCTATAAAATGCCCAATCATCTCTGCACAAATCAGAATGAAGCTTAGTTCTTTCCCCTATTGGTAGTAATTACTGAATTAAATCTCTTTCCGCCTCCTCAACCAATATCCAGTTGAGTTTACTGTAAATATGAGTGAAGAAGTCAGATTTAAAAGAACCTAGACTGGGGTGCAGCTGGTTAAGCCGCTGCTTGGGATGCCTGCATCCCATATCAGAGTGCCTGGGACTGAGTCCTGCCTCTGATTCTGGTCCAGCTTCCTGCTAATGCACCCTGGAAACAGATGATGGCTCAAGAACATGGGTCCCGCCACCCACATAGGAAACCTGGAGGAAGCTCTTGGCTCCTGCTATGGCCTGACCCAGCCCTGGCTGTTGTGGGCATTTGCAGAATGAACCAGAAGATGGAAGATCTCTCACTTTCTCTCTTCCCATCTTTCAAATCAATTCAAACCAAAAACCTTAAACAAAGAAAATCTATACTAGGTGATTCCATTTATATGGAGTTCTAACTAAAACATGTAAAATTAAGCTGTGGTGGAAAACACAACAGCGTTGAGCTTCACTGGTGGGGGATTTCCTGGAAAGTGCAAAACGGACCTGTCTAGGGAATGTTTATAGTCTGAAAATGTTTATAGTCTGGAAATACAGATGTATCTTCTACCAAAACTCACTGGACTTTATACCCTCAGATTGAGCACTTTATTCAGGTATGACATTTACATTTTTTTTTTTTTTTTGACAGGCAGAGTGGACAGTGAGAGAGAGATAGAGAGAAAGGTCTTCCTTTACTGTTGGTTCACCCTCCAATGGCCGCTGCAGCGACCGGGACTAGAACCCGGTGTGCTGGCGCCACAAGGCGGAGGATTAGCCTATTGAGCCACGGGTGCCGGCCTGACATCTACATTTAAAAAATCAGTTTAGGGAGCTGGCGCTGTGGTGTAGAAGGTTAAGCCTCCACTTGTGGTGCCAGCATCCCATAATGGGCACCGATTCCAGTCCTGGGTGCTCCATTTCCAATCCAGCTCCTTGCTAGTGTGCCTGGGAAAGCAGCAGAAGACAGCCCAAGTGCTTGGGCCCCTGCACTCATTGGGAGATTTGAAAGAAGCTCCTGGCTCCTGGCTTTGGCCTGGCCCAGCCCCAGCTGTTGTGGCCATTTGGAGTGTGAACCAGCGGATGAAAAATTCCCTATCATTCTCCTTCTCTCTTTGTATTTCCACCTTTAAAATAAATAAGTAAATCTTAAAAAATAGTTTAAAAAGACAATGTCAGATTGCTATAGGACAGTGATTCTCAATTTTTGGTTTCAGGAGCCCTTTACTTTCTTTCTTTTTTTTTTTTTTTTTTTTTTTTGACAGGCAGAGTGGACAGTGAGAGAGAGAGAGAGAGAGAGAAAGGTCTTCCTTTGCCGTTGGTTCACCCTCCAATGGCCAGCATGGCCGGCACACCGCGCTGATCCGATGGCAGGAGCCAGGTACTTATCCTGGTCTCCCATGGGGTGCAGGGCCCAAGGACTTGGGCCATCCTCCACTGCACTCCCTGGCCACACCAGAGAGCTGGCCTGGAAGAGGGCCAACCGGGACAGAATCCGGCGCCCCGACTGGGACTAGAACCTGGTGTGCCGGTGCCGCAAGGCGGAGGATTAGCCTAGTGAGCCGCGGCGCCGGCTAACCCCCTTTACTTTCTTAAAAAATTACTGAGATCCCCAAGAGCTTTTATTTATAGGGGTTACATCTGTCACTATCAATCATATTTGAAAACTTAACATAAAAAAAAAAAACTTTGAAGACTTATTAGTTCATTTAAAGAGATTAAGCCCCAAGGCTGGCGCTGTGCAGCATGTAAAGCTGCCGCCTGCAATGCTAGCATTTCAAATGGGTGCCAGTTTGTGAGTGTCCCAGCTGACGGCTTGGGAAAAGCAGTGGAAGATGGTCCTCGTGTTTGGGCCCCTGCCACCCACATGGGAAACCCAGATGAAGCTCCTGGCTCTGGACTGGCCCAGCCCTGGCCATTGTGGCCATCTGGGGAGCAAACCAATAGATGGAAGATCTCACTGTCTCTTGTAGACCTCCCAGCGCCAGGGGCTCCATTTGGGTCTCCCACGTGGGAGGCGGGGACCTGCTTTCCCAGGCGCATTAGCAGGGAGCAGGATCAGAAGTGGAGCAACAGGGACTCCGGCACCCGAAGCCTGATGTCCAAGGGGCAGGCGGCGGCTTAACCAGCTGCACCCCCAACACGGCCAGTTTTCCTAATACAGAACTTAACAGTCTGCACTATACCTCCACACTCATTATTTATTCATCAAATGTAGGAATCGAGATGCAAATACGGTTATGGAATTTACTTAAAGTCACCAAAGCAATAAATGGCAAACATCAGGTCTTACTACCAACACGACCAAGGCGAAACACCAAGTCCCCTACTTAGCTTTCCGAGTCCTCTACCCTGGCTACACTGCATCCCAGTGTCAGGAGACAACCTGGGAGCGACGACCCCCCAACGCTGGAAAACACGGTTACACTTGCACAATTCACCAAGATAAATGGGCTCGGGCACCTATGGAAAGAGTTCAAGAGACTGTAAACGCGGGAGCCCAGGTTTCCCGAATCAAACACATCTGGAGGCTTTTTTGCCCTCTCAGCATCCCCCGTGACAAGCAGAAAAGCCACACCACAGGGCGCCACGGGGTCCACACCTGAAGCACCCCTGGGGCAGAATACCAGGCGAGGCCGGAAGGCATGCCCGTGTACCGCTACCTGAAGAGCAGCGAACCACCTACTCACACTCGTACTTCCGATTGACTGGAGGATACTTGGCCTTGATCGCCTTCTGCTCCTCAGTCAAATTGTAATCTCTAACATCTTCCTCGCCCTGCGCCATGACGGCCAGATTCGGACACTCTCCTTCCGCCCTACACCTGCAGACTTCGACTCCACGTTACGACTTCCGCCCTAGACCCCGCCCCTTGGCACGCACCCTTAAAGGGCCAGGACTCCAATCTCACAGTTCGACCTACGTTAGGCCCGAAAACTTCCATCTGGGGCCGTGCCGCTCGGATCTCGTATTTGAAAGGCTAAACTCCCATTTTCGGCGCTTCTCAGTAGTTCTTTCTAAAGACAAAGGAAACTAGTTGACGGAAAACTTTTATTAAGACACCTCTGGGTCTGGAGGGGTGAAGGCTTTTCTCTCCGCCTCGCCCCCAGAGTTGATAACCAGATGTGAAAGCATCCGAAATTTCTCGTCTCAGGGCTCTTCTCAATAGATTCATATGCTTAACAGCCTTAAAGAAAATGGCCGCCCCCGGGAGTGCGCGAGCTAAAACTCTCTCACGTGACTCGGGATGGGTACAGCCCCACCTACTCGGGTGCGCGCGCAACCGGTGGAAGTCGGTCCCCGGCGGTGGGGGGCAGGGGTGGAGAGCGCTCTTGGGCCCCGCGGGGAACGATTCCGCGCGTCTGGATAGGCTGCGATGGCCGTTTCCCCGCCCACCCCGCCGCTCGGCGCGCTCCGATTGGTTGCTGTTGGCGCGAAGGTGCGCGAGTCGGGCCTCACGCAGGGGCCGCAGGAAACAATAGAGGCCGCGCGCGCCGAACGAGCGCCCGCAGCCTCCCCGCCCCTCCCGCAGCGCTCGACCCCGGGATTCCCCCCGGCTCGTCCGCCCGCCATGGCCGACAAGGAAGGTGAGGTTGCTGGGGCCGCCTCAGGAGGGCGGGGGGTGCCGGGGCTGCGCCGTGGCCTCGGCTCGGCCAAAGAGTGAAGGCAGGCCCGACTTGGCTGAGCGCAGTCCCCGGCGACGGAGGCGCGAGGAGGGCGCTCCCCGCGGGGCGGCTAACGGCACGCCAGGTCCTCAGGAGCGATGCCCGCCGGCGCGCGGCGGAGCTGGCGGTGGGGGCCGGCCGGTTGTTTGTCCCTCCTCGCGCTCGGGCTCTGTGGCCGCCGTGCCGCGCCGCTGCCTACCCCTCCCCGGGCCTCCTGGCCGGTCCCGTAGACTCCGCGGCGCCCCGAACTGGAGCCTCGGGCCGGAGTGAGCTGGGGACTTCCGGCCCCGCGCGGGCGGAGAGGCGCGGCGGAGCCTCGGCCTGGGAGGTCGAGCCGAGTCGCCTCCATTTCAGTCAGGACGGGGGAGCGCGCCTGCCTCCACTCGCTAACTTAGTTTGCTTAAAAAAAATCTTTAGCAGCCTTTGACGACGCGGTGGAAGAGCGTGTGATCAACGAGGAGTACAAAATATGGAAAAAGAACACCCCATTTCTGTACGACTTGGTGATGACCCACGCCCTGGAGTGGCCCAGCCTAACTGCACAGTGGCTTCCAGATGTAACCAGGTGACAAGAATCTCTTGCGCGCTGTTTTGATGGCTCTTCGGTGTAGAGTCTCCCGTTCCTTTTTTTCTGTTCTCGCTCCGGTCCGCCGGAGAGTGCACGTGATCCGAGGCTCTGGGGGACGTGTTTTCACTCCCCCCTCTGCCTCCCTTCGGAGGCCCAAAAGTAAGGCAACATGTAACATTGTGTAATTCTCCTGATAAGAGAAAACAGACCGGCGTTGTCTTGCTCTGATACTCGAGGAGTCGTGTTATAGCTGCAGTTGACCCAGTATTTAAAATCGTGTGAGATTTGTCAGCTTTCGGCAGCGTTACGACCTTGTAGCAAGACATTTGGGATCTCATGTCACAGCTGATTACAAAGATGCCCGGCAGCTGCCTTCAGGGAGGCAAGTGGAAGCTGCTGAGAGGCAGTGGAGATAGTTGGGATGCGGGGGAAACACCTGGAAGGATAGTTTTCCTGTCAGGGAGAGGGCATGGCGAAAGCCTGTAGGTAGCTCTGATAGAGGAGATGAAATGTTGTCTAGTATTGCCGATGTGTCTGTTAGAATAATGGTTTTTCTGTTATAGAACATCTTTGCTTTTGATAATAACATTCTGACAGTGTTTTGTGTACTAAATAAAATCTTCAAAATAAATCTTTGCAAGTTAAAGTGTACTAAGCCTTTGACTATAGTGTAAAAAATGCTTCAAAAAATAAAATATAAAGTTAAAAGTATTTGCAGAATGTGGATTATTAGACTATGATTCGGCTCAGTGACAAGGAGGCCCCCTCCGCTGGTTCATTCCTTAAATGCCCCTAACAGCCAGGTCTGGGCTACGCTGAAGCCAGGAGCCAGGAACTCAATCCAGGTCTCCCACACAGGTGGCAGGAACCCACTCACCTGAGCCATCACCACTAGGAGCCATTGCCTCCTATGGTATGCACTTACAGAAAGCTGAGACTCGAAACCAGGCATTCTGATATAGATGCCAGTATCCCAACCTGTGCCTTAACTGTTGTGCCAAATGCCAGCCCCTTTCTGTCTTTCTGTGTAAGATGGATGTTCTCGGCATTGTTTGTCAATTCTGTGTGAAGGGGTATTTCTCAACCTAACTTCTGAGCTCTTGATTTTTTTCCAGCTGCCTTTTAGTGTCGTCTTTGGAGTATTTTACTGGCTTCCCTAACTTGATATGTTCCAAACTGAATAATTCCTTCCACTGAGGTCCCACTTCAGTTTATCTTATTTTTGTCATAGTTGGCTTTGGTTGGACATTCTTAGGTTTTAGCTTTTATCCACTTGACAGGCAGTTGATTTATAAGCCGTAATGAATTCTACTTGCGCAGCATCTTCCCCAGGTAGACCAGGGATTCTCAAATTCTAATATGCATCATGATCAGCTGAAAATGGAAAACATTGTTGTGCCCCACACCAGAGTTTCTGATTCAGTAAGTCTGGGGTGGATCTAAGAATTTTTTTTTTTAATTGGCACAGAAAGAGACAAAGAGATCTTATCTGCTGAGATACTCAAATGCCTTCAGTAGTTGGGGCTGGGCCAGGCTAAATCCAGGTCTCCCACATCAGTGGCGTGGACTCCAGTACTTGAGCTGTCACCTGCTGCCTCCCAGGGTACACATTAGCAAAAAGCTATATTGGAAGTGAGGAGGGCACTCACACCCAGACACTCTGCTCCTGTATGGCATGCCAGCTGCCTAACTGGCCTATTAAAAGCTTTACCAAATGCCTGCCCCTGTATTTCTAACCAAAGTTCCCAGGTAATGCTGATGGTATTGGTCCTGGCACCACAGTAGAAGAACCTCTGCTTTGGGGGAGTGTGGTGCAGAAGGTTAAACTGCCAATTGGTGTCCAGTCCCATATCAGAGTTTGAGTTCAAGTCCTTGCTACTTGACATCCAATCCAGCTTCCTGCTAGTGTACTCTGGGAAGCAGAGTGAATCATGGCTCAAGAGGTTGGGCCTCTGCCACTCATATGGGAGACCTGGGTAGTTCGAGCTCCTGGCTTCAACCTGACCCAGACCTGGCTGAAGCCATTTGGTTGTGAGCCAGCAGAGGGAAGGTGAGGGGGTCGTGGCAAGGTGGCAGGGGCCCATGTGCTTTGACCATCTTCCATTTTGCTGCTTTCCCAGGCATATTAGGAAGCCAGCTGGCGCCGTGGCCCAACAGGCTAATCCTCTGCCTAGTGGCGCCTGCATACCGGGTTCTAGTCCCGGTCGGGGCGCCGGATTCTGTCCCGGTTGCCCCTCTTCCAGGCCAGCTCTCTGCTATGGCCCGGGAAGGCAGTGGAGGATGGCCCAAGTGCTTGGGCCCTGCACCCCATGGGAGACCAGGAGAAGCACCTGGCTCCTGGCTTCGGATCAGCGCGGTGCGCCGGCTGTGGCGGCCATTGGAGGGTGAACCAACGGCAAAGGAAGACCTTTCTCTCTATCACTATCCACTCTGCCTGTCAAAAAAAAAAGGGGGGGGGGGAAGCTGGATCAGAAGCAGAATAGCTGGGACACCAACTGGCACTCCAATATGGGAGCTGCACCACAGCATAGCCCCTTAAGTTAGAAAAAAGTGCTTGGAGGGGCTGGCACTGTGGCGTAGCAGGTTAAGCCTCTGCCTGGCGACTGGCATCCTATATGGTGCCGATTTGAGTCGTCTTGGCTGCTTCACTTCCAGTATAGCTCCCTGCTAATGTGCCTGGGTAAGCAGCAGATCGCCTTGGGCCCCTGTACCCATGTGGGAGACTTGGAAGAAGCTCCTGGTTCAGCCCTGGCCGTTGTGGCCATTTGGGGAGTGAACCGGTAGATGGAAGATTGGTTTCTGTATGTGTGTGTGTCTGCCTTTCAAATAAATAAATCTTTTTTTAAATACTTGGAAAATTTAACTTATGTGGTTCTTATACTCAGCTGTATGGAAGATGCATTAAAAGTAGAAAACAGGGGGGCCGGTGCTGTGGCACAATGGGTTAACGCCCTGGCCTGAAATGCCGGCATCCCATATGGGCGCCGGTTCGAGACCCTGCTGCTCCTCTTCCGATCCGGCTCTCTGCTGTGGCCTGGGAAGGCAGTGCAGGATGGCCCAAGTCCTTGGGCCCCTGCGCCCACGTGGGAGACCTGGAGGAACCTCCTGGCTCCTGCCTTCGGATTGGTGCAGCTCTGGCCGTTGTGGCCAATTGGGGAGAAAACCATCAGATGGAAGACCTCTCTCTCTCTCTCTCTCTGTATCTCCTCTCTCTGTGTAACTCTGACTTTCAGATAAATAAATAAATCTTAAAACATTTAAAAAAAAAAAAAGTAGAAAACAGGGGCAGGCATTTGGTCTAGCAGTTAAGACACCTGTATCTCACTTTGAAATTCTCTGGGTTCAATACCCAGTTCTGGCTCCAGCATCAGCTGGGAGAGAGGCAGCATTAATGGCTCAAGCGATTGGGTTCTTGCCACCCATGTGGGAGGCCTAGAATGAGTTTACAGCTCCCAGCCTCAGCACAGCTCCACCGTGAGCATTTGAGAAGTAAGCCAGTGGGTGGGAGTTCTGTGTGTGTGTGTCTCTGCCTCTAAAGGAGAATGGAAGCAGGCACAGGGCATAGCAGTTGAGATGCCACTTATCCCTTGTCAGAATGCCTGGGTTCAACTTCTGCTGTGATGTCAATTCCAACTTCTGCTCATGTGCTTCTTGAGATGTAGTATGTGATGGCTTAAGTAGTTGGGTCCCAGATACCCAGGTCAGAAACTTGAATTGAGTTCTTGGTTTCCCCAGTTTTGGCTTAGCTTAACACTGGTTGTTGTGGGTACTTGGGGAGTGAACCAGCAGATGGGAGATTGATACTGATATATCTTTCTCTGCCTCTGCCTCTCAAATTAGTTTCTGAAAATGTTAATTTTTTAAAAAATTTATTTGAAAGTTGTTAGAGTTACACATAGAAGGAGAGGCAGAGGGAGGGAGAGGTTTTTCATCTACTGGTTTACTCCCCAATTTGCTGCAACGGCTGGAGCTGTGCTCATTTGAAGCCGGGAGCTTTTTCCTGGTCTCCCACGCGGGTGCATGGGCCCATTGAGTTGGGCCATCTGCTGCTTTCTCAGGTCATAGCAGAGAGCTGGATCAGAAGAGGAGCAGCCAGGACTTGAACCGGCACCCATGTGGGATGCCAGCACTGCAGGTGGCAGCTTTACCTGCTACGCCACAGCACTGGCCCCAAGGGTTTTGGAAAATAGGGAGCAGTTTTTTAGCCTGGTAGTTGAGATACCCATGTTCCACACTGAAGTGCATGGGTTCAATTCCTGATTCCAGCTTCCTGCCAGTGTGTGCAGTGGTGACAGCGCAAATAATTGGGTTCCTGCCACGCACATGGGAGTTCTGGATTGAGTTCCCAGCTTTTAAATTCAGCCCTGCCCTAACAACCCCAGCTGTTGGAGGCGTTTGGAGAGTAAACCAGCAGATGGGAGTGTGTTCACTGACGCCCTCCCCCATCTCTCCCTTGTTTTTCCTCTGTCCCTGTGGCTCTCAAAAGAGGGAAAAAAAAAAAGTGAAAAAGGTCAGAAATAAGGCTCTTAATGACTTTCTGCTCTGAAAACTTGGTTGTAATAGTGCCCTATTGTGTACATTTATGTCTGTGTGATCTCTCTTGGTGTTACTTACTTGAATAGTAACCATATATTGATATTACAGACCAGAAGGAAAAGATTTCAGCATTCATCGACTTGTCCTGGGGACACATACGTCGGATGAACAAAACCACCTTGTGATAGCCAGTGTGCAGCTCCCTAATGATGATGCGCAGTTTGATGCCTCACACTACGACAGTGAGAAAGGAGGTAGGAATCTTAAAGGTGAAAAAAGTAACCAGTTTTAGCTTTCATATCTTTGAATTACCATAAAAGGAATATGCAATTTGATAAGGTAACTTTTCAAGTTAGAAGCAACATTTAAGCTAGGGGAAAAAAACATGTTTGTTATAAAAAAAATATTAACATGTACTTGATTGTGTACCTTTGTTATACACTTTTCTTTACCAAAGGGCAGGGGCAGTGTTTGTATAATTGAAAGAAGCAAATAACAGCCATATCTTATTGGCTGTGTCCGCTTACGGATGAGGGGTTGCCCTTGAAGAGGTGAAGATTTGCTTGTGGGTGTGAGTAGATATAAGCAGTCTTACTTTTTGTATGAATCAAGCAATCAAGCACAGGTACAGAGGCAGATGTTGTACAGTATGTTGAGCTGTGTCTTGGGTTACCCCATCCCAAACTAGAGTGCCTGCTTGAAGTACTGGCTACCTTGTGCTTCCAATCCAGCTTCTTACTAATGTGCCTGGGAGGCAGCAGGTGATGGCCCAAGTATTTGAGTTTCTGCCACCAAATGAGACACAGATGCAGCTCATGGCTGATGAGGGCTTTTGGTGAGTGAACCAGCAGATGAAAGATAAGTCTCTGCCTCTGTTTCTGTCACACTGCCTTTCAAATAAATCAACCTAAAAAAGGAAACATACATAGGGTATATAAACAGGCATCAAGAAACATGGGTCTGAATTACCCTTGCTATGTGTGATTGGTAGCAATCACTTAACTGTGGCACTCACTGTGTATATAAAGTTAAATTTCAGTAAGCCATTTATGTCCTATTTTTAGGAAATACCCTAAAGGTTTAAATGCTCTTGAAATGCTTACTCCTTCCTTTACAGGAGTGGGAATTGGTGTTTCTTTTATTAACATCAAAGTCAAAATCTTTGTTTGTTTGCATGCCATCCTTCAAATCAGTTTTATTCTCTGAAGGGACGGGACACCAAAGATAAGTTTTTTATAGATGGCCAATAGCCTACAGTGGGGACCAAATGCCCATCCCTATCATATCATTTGTAACATTGTAAATTGCATTACTCTTGTCATTTATCCACTATTCAAAGTCAAAATCTTTAGATAGAAAATGGGGTTCATTATTAAGACTTGAACTGTAAATAATTAATGTTTAATATTTCTAATCTTAGATTTCTCCTGAATAGAATGAATTTTTATATCTTTAAGTTACTTACCATGATTGTAATTGTATTTTTTGGTGGTCTTGGGTTGAGTGTGTTTTGTCTTTTTGTTTTTTACATACTTGTTTGAGTGACAGGCTGAGAGGGAGAAAAACACAGCTCTTCCATCCAGTGGGTCAGTCCCCACATGACCACAACAGATGGGACTAGGCCAGGCCAAAGCTAGGAGCCTGAAACTCAATCCAGGTCTCCCACTTGAGTGGTAGGGAACCAGCTACTTGAGCCATTGCTTGCTGCTTCCCAGGGTGTGCATTAGCAGGAAGCTGGAGTTGGAGGCAGAACTGAGACAAACCCAAGACTCTTGATTAAGAATGCAATTGTCCCAAACTTTTTTCCTTTTTTTTTTTTTAATATATTAAGGCAACAAATTTCACGTGCTTCATAAATAGTTTTATTTTAGATTCATTTTTATTTATTAGAAATGCAGAATTACCGAGAGAGTGAGATCTTCTGTCCACTAGTTCACTCCCCCAAATGGCCACAATGGCCAGGGATGGGCCAGGATTAAGTCAGGAGCAAGGAACTTCATCCGAATCTCCCACATGGATCCAGGTGTCGCTCCCCCTCTTCGCGGAGGAACGACACAGGACCCTGCGCTGTTCTTTCATCTGCTTGGCCCTCCCCGGGTTTGCTGCTGGTCCTTCCCGGGTTGGCTACCGCCCCTTCCACCTCCGTGGAAGGGCGGTTCCCCCTGCCACATTCCCCACTTCCGCAGGGGAGCGGCACACCGCCGGCCGGCTCTCTCGGGGGCTGCACAGGTGTTCCTTCAGGTAGATGTTCCTGGTGCATGTTGTCTCTCTCCTCCTTTATAGTCCTCTTCCACCAATCCCAACTCTGCTACCCACACGCCGAGTACGCTACTCTCCTCCAATCAGGAGCAGGTCCTACAGTTTATTGGTTGAACTGGAGGCAGCTGTGTAGAAGCTGTTTCTCCCTTCTCAGCGCCATATTGTGGGAGAGCAGATGCATAGAATAAGTCTTAATCCCAGTAACTTAGTCTAGTCCGGGTTGCTCCCCACATCCAGGGGCCCAAGCACTTAGACCATCCTCAACTGCTTTTCCCAGGTGCATTAGCAGGGAACTGGATTCGTCCAGCACCCATATGGGATGCTGGTGTTTTAGGCAGTGGCTTAATCTATTATGCAATCATGCCAGCCCCACATACACAGTTCTAAGGACATCATAATACTTCTCACCCTACCCTCCCTACCTCTGAACAGCATCTTTTTTTTTTTTTTTTTTACAGGCAGAGTGGACAGTTAGAGAGAGAAAGGTCTTCCTTTGCCGTTGGTTCACCCTCCAATGGCGGCCACAGCCAGCGTGCTGCTGCCGGCGCACCACGCTGATCCGATGGCAGGAGCCAGGTGCTTATCCTGGTCTCCCATGGGGTGCAGGGCCCAAGCACTTGGGCCATCCTCCACTGCACTCCCTGGCCACAGCAGAGAGCTGGCCTGGAAGAGGGGCAACCGGGACAGAATCCGGCGCCCCAACCGGGACTAGAACCCGGTGTGCCGGCGCCGCAAGGTGGAGGATTGACCTAGTGAGCTGCGGCGCCAGCCTGAACAGCATCTTAAGCACTATACTGCCTGCTACCGCAGTGTAGTTTTCAGTTGTCTTCCATCTGCTGGTTCACTCCCCAGATGCCCACAAAGGCCAGAGCTGGGCCAATCTGAAGCCAGGAGCCTGAAGCTTCTTCCCAGTCTCTGACATGGGTTCAAGGGGCCCAAGGACTTGGGCCATCTTCTGCTTTCCCGGGCCACAGCAGAGAGCTGGATAGGAAGCGAAGCAGCTGGGCCTTGAACCAGCGCCCGTATGGGATGCTGGCGCTTCAGGCCAGGGTGTTAACCCACTGCGCTATAGCACTGGCCCCTGAAGGATTTATCTCATGTATTGGATCACTCATTCAGCAGATAAGTTGAGTACTTAAGTGTATGGCCAACATTTTTCTTAGTATAGTGGATACAGTATGCTATATATATTTTTTTTTTTTTGAGATTTATGTATGTGTTTGAAAGAGTTACAGAGAGAAGGAAAGAGAAAGAGTGAGCTTCCATCTACTGGTTCTCTTCCAAATTAGCCTTAGTGGCCAGAGCTGGGCCACACTGAAGCTGGGAGCTTCATCAGAGTTTACTATTTGTGTGTAGGGGCCCAAGCAGTTGGGCCATCTTTTGCTACTTTCCCAGGCACGTTAGCATCAGAAGCTGAATAGATGAGACTTGAACCGCTACACCACAGTGCTGGCCCCACAATATAAATCTGTAATTTGCTTTTCTGGTATAATGTATCATGACTCTATTGTGTACCATAATTAACCATCGCTTACTGATTGACATTAGGTGATTTCCTTCCCCACCCCCCAACGGTTCTTATGTGTATACATTGGATAGTTTCACTGTAGAAATGTTTTCTATGAATACAGTGCTGGATCAGAGGGCAAGACTAGTTTTAAGTATACTTGATGCTGCCAGATTGCCATCCAAAGGATATTCACAATCTCACCTACAGGTTTTGTATTTATCTGTTCCCTTGCCAACATTATATGTAATAGCACCCAACCTCATTTTACTTCACTTTTTAATTTGTGATAATTAGCTTATTTTAAAATATGTGCCTTTTGTTAATATGCTTTGAACTATCTAATTTTTTTGCTCATTTTTCCTTTTTGAGCTATCTTCTTATATGGTAAATTACCCCCAAAAAAGATGCTGTTGACTTTTCCGAGTATTCACTAGTTCTTCTTTCAGTGCTTCTTTTTTTTTTTTTTTTTAACCATTAAAGCTTTTTCTTTATGATATTTGTTTTGGAGTTAGGCATGGAGTAGGAATCCAAGCTTTTCTCTTAAATGATAAGCAGATTTTTAAATATCAGTTTTTTTATTTTATTTTTTTGTGTGTTTTGACAGGCAGAGTGGACAGTGAGAGAGAGACAGAGAGAAAGGTCTTCCTTATGCCGTTGGTTCACCCTCCAATGGCCGCCGCAGCTGGCACGCTGCGGCCGGCGCATCGCGCTGATCCGATGGCAGGAGCCAGGTGCTTCACCTGGTCTCCCATGGGGTACAGGGCCCAAGCACTTGGGCCATCCTCCATTGCACTCCCTGGCCACAGCAGAGAGCTGGCCTGGAAGAGGGGCAACCGGGACAGAATCCGGCGCCCCGACCGGGACTAGAACCCGGTGTGCCGGCGCCACAAGGCGGAGGATTAGCCTAGTGAGCCGCGGCGCCGGCCTAAATATCAGTTTTTTAAAGATGTATTTATTTATTTGAAAGAGAAGAGAGTCAGAGGGATCTTCCATCCCAAATAGCCACAATGGTCCGGGACCAAGCCAGGCCAAAGTCAGGAGCTTCATCGGGGTCTCCCATGTAGGTGGCAGGGATCTAAGGACTTAGGCCATCCTCCTCTGCTTTCCCAGGTGCATCAGTGGGACTTAGATCGGTGCATATACAGGATGCTGGCTTTGCAGACAGTAGTTTAATTCGCTATGCCACAGCACTGGTCCCCAAATACCAAGTGTTAACTAATCCATTTTACCTACTGGTTTGAGGTGACATTTTTTGGGGGGAAAAACAAAAAAGATTTTATTTATTTGAGAGGGAGAGACAGAGAGAAAGGTCTTCCGGCCGCTGGTTCATTCCCAAATGGCCAGATCTGAGCCAATCCAGAGCCAGGAGCCAGGAGCTTCTGGGTCTCCCATGTGGGTGGCAGGGCCCCAAGCACTTAGGCCATTTTCCACTGCTTTCCCAGGCTACAAGCAGAGAGTTGGATAGAGGAGCAGCTGGAGCGGGAACCAGTGCCCATATGGGATGTCACACTGTTTGACATGTATGCCCAAATCTTTTTTTCTGGTAACTTTTTTTTTTTTTTTTTTTGGTGTGATATCAAACCATTTGCCTTTAATGTACTGAAGAGACCATTATCTTCATGATTTTATTAAATAGTTTTTTTAAATGCCAGTAATATATATGATAATGACTATGTAAATCCCCTGTTTGAGCCTCACAAAGTTTTCTTGTGACCCAGATTTTGTAACTTACCCCAGGGTTACAAAGTTTATCATCTCCCATACCTTCCTCTTTATTTTTTGTGCCTCCCTTCCCCCATTCCTTCAAAATCTTTTTCAGATCAGTGGGTAGGCTTAGTGCTTGAAGGATATGGAATGATGGAGGCAGATGTCCTGATTAATGTCCCTTAAAGTGTGTGTTTCTTAGGTGATTGGGAAGATAGCTTCCTACCTAAAAGGTGAAGTGTCCTGGACTCTCGGATTTAACCGTTGATTTAATCTTGGCAGTCGATTACAATCTACTTAACCCCGTTTGGTTTAAGGCAGTTGCTGGCAGACAGTTTCAGAAGATCATTGAACTTCCAAAGTGCAAAGAAATAAAACTGCTTCTGTTTTGACATTAAAAGGAATCCATGTTTTTGTTAGAGCTAGCTTGGCTGTAGTCAAGTTTTAAGCCCTTTAATGCAAAATTGTACCTCACACCCTTTACCAAGAATAAGTTTATTTTTAACAACTTTGTAGAATTGGTTTCTGTATTTTATTTGAGAGGCAGGAGGAGAAAGGAGAACTTTGATATGCCAGTTCATTCCCCAGAAGCCTACAGCAGCCAATTCTGACTGGCAGGGACCCAACTGCTCAAGCCATGCTGCCTCCCAGGGCCTGTATTAGCAAAGAATTGGAATTGGGAATAGAGCCAGGACTCAAACCTATGCCCTCCTAAATGTGACACCAGCATCTAAACCTGTGTATCAACTGCTAGGCCAAATGCCAGCCCCTATTTTTTCCCTTTAAAAAAAGAAATCTTTGTTCTCAATTATGTAATAAGCTTATATTGAATTATAATACAGATACTTTGGGTATTTGACTTAGGATGTTAGAGTTAGAGCTTCCTTTTTTTTTTTTTTTTTTTTTTTTTTTTTTTTTTTTTTTTTAAGATTTTATTTCAGAGGTAGAGCTAGAGACAGAGAGAAAGGTCTTCCATCTGCTGGTTCATTCCCCAAATGGCTACAGTGGCCGGACCTTGGCTGATCCAGAGCCAGGAGCTTCTTCTGGGTCTCCCACACGGGTGCAGTGGCCCAAGGACTTGGACCATCCTCCACTTTGTATCCAGGCCATAGGCAGAGAGCTAGATCAGAAGTGGAGCAGCAGGGACACAAACTAGTGCCTATATAGAATGCTGGCGCCACAGGTGGAGGCTTAGCTTACTATGCCACAGGGCCAGCCCTGTTAGAACCTCTTAGTTTCAAAAGTTTATAGACTTATAACACTATATATATAGTGTTAGCAATCAAAATGTTGGTTCTTTGTGGTGCTATTATTGATTTGGAAGTACACATTAATGGCTTCTGGGACACTGGAAATGTTTATATTTTCACCTGAGTGGTCATTCCCCTGGTGCATACATATGTAAAAATTCATCAGGCTATAGATTTGTGGACTTCTATAATGTGTTATATCTCTTTTGTTTTAATAGTATTTTATGTGGAGAGAAATAGAAAGGAAGTTGGACCTTAGTTTCAATTCAGTATATTGTGCATTGATAAGCCAGCCTTTCTTCCTGTTTCAAATTGGCCTGTAGCCAACTTGAACCTGGGAGCCCACTAATTATAGATAGATAAATCTTTGTCTATATTAAAGCTCAATTTTGAATTCTCCAAGCTGAATTCTTACTACTGTACTTTGTTAGGGAGGATCACATTTAGTCTATGCCCAGTACTGAAATGACTACATTATGTAATGAAGCCTCTTGTTCTGTGCTGGCTTTTGCTTTTCCTTTGTTACTGGTGCCTCTTTTCAGGCATCATGCCTTCTTTGGTAGTAATGTGTTACAGGTGTGGACCTCCCTGTGCTTAAACTGGAAGTTCCGTAAGGAGGTATCATAATGCTTTTGTGTGCTTGTTGGCGGGTGTTAATCTGTTTTTTTCTCCCTTGGATTCTTTCTTGAACTTTCATATTTAGCTTTTTAGCCTGTTTGAAACATTTGCTTTTCAGTTTGTAAAAGTTATTTTGAAGTTAAAAGTTATCTAATACACCAACCGTATTACCTATCTACATTTTTGTCTTCTGAAAATTTTTGTCCTTCAGTGAGTAACACTTGTTTAGCAGTGCTGATAGAGCATTTGTATGTACAAGTTAACTGTCACAGCTTCTTTGCCTTATAGAGAATGTATTTGAGAGTCAGAAAGTGAAGGCTTTTCCCATAATCATCAAGGCCTGGTCTAACACTTCTGAGCCTTTTAATATTTATCCTGGCTTCTGTAATTCTTTGGCTGACCATTAACTATACCTTTGTTTTTATATTGCCTTATAATATTGCCTTATTATATTGTTGAATATTTTGTAATGGTATTTAGGTGAACTCTTGGATGCATATAGTAGTCAAAATGAGAATTTAAAGTGTTTTTGTCTAGTCCATGCATACCTTTGTTTTTATATTGCCTTATAATATTGCCTTATTATATTGTTGAATATTTTGTAATGGTATTTAGGTGAACTCTTGGATGCATATAGTAGTCAAAATGAGAATTTAAAGTGTTTTTGTCTAGTCCATGCATACCTGTTTTATTTCAACCAAGGACATTGATTGGCAAGTGTAAATGGAGGTCAAGAAAATGGAATTAGCTGTTGGGGCTCTGTTACTCCTCATTGGGCTAAAAGAAATGCTGTAGGGATATGAGTGTGATAGTATTTCAGAAAGGTCACTCAAGGGCAGGTATTGTGGCACAGTAGGTTAAGCCGCTGCTTGGGACACCTGCATCCCATATTGGAGTGCATTTATTTATCTTTTCAAGCAGAGAGAGCTTCCATTCACTGGTTCAATCCCCAAATGTCCACTGCTGCCAAGGTTTGGTCCAGACCAAATCCGGGAGCCTTGAAGTCCATCCTGGGTGGTAGGTACTCAAGTACTTGAGTCATCTGCTGCTGCTTTCTCAGGCACATTAGCAGGGAGCTGGATTGGAAGCAGAACAGCTGAGACTGGTCCTGTGTGGAATGCTGGCATCAAAAGCCATGGCTTAACCCACTAATGCTAACCTCATTTTTTTTTTTAAGGTGGGAAGTGCCCCAAATTAGAGATTCAGGTGAATGGTATAAGAGGGACTCTTTAATGCTTAGTAAACTGTGTACTTAATAATCATTTAAATAGTAACTTGAGTTTTGTTTATTTGGCATAATTGTAGTTTAAATGATACTTGAAAACTAGTAAGAATCTCCTTTTGAAGTGGAATTGCTAGTTAATTTCAAATAGTGAGGGCAGTGCTTCTTATTAAGTATTTAACTATGTACTTAGAGTGTAAAAGACCAACAAATATCTAAATCACTTGTATACTGGCTTACTGATAAAAGTCCTTGTACTCTGGATGACATACCTAGAATAATTCCTGCTTTTTCCTCATTTGCACTTGATCTTATTTACAGAATTTGGAGGTTTTGGATCAGTTAGTGGAAAAATTGAAATAGAAATAAAGATCAACCATGAAGGAGAAGTAAACAGAGCTCGTTATATGCCCCAGAACCCTTGCATCATTGCAACAAAGACTCCATCCAGTGATGTTCTTGTCTTCGACTATACTAAGCATCCTTCTAAGCCAGGTACCTGCCCTTTTCTAGTCAATTGCAAATAATGCATCAAGAGTGGGAATACATGGTTCCACTCATTCTGAGTATAATTACTTGTTGTTTGTATAATTTAACATTTTGTGATTTATATTACTACGTAAATATGAATGCATACATTTTTCCCTTTATGCTTCTTGCCTTAAAAATTTTTTTTAAGCAGAATGATAATATACCTTAAGTATCATATATTTGGTCATAATGAGTTCTATATTTTTAAATGTTAAACTTTAGATACCTTGATCCAGTCGAGTTGTGTTATGCTTAGTAGATCCAGAGAGTTGATGGAGTAGGTAATCTTGGTGTGTCTCAACTCTGCAGACCCTTCTGGAGAGTGCAACCCAGATTTACGTCTCCGTGGACATCAGAAGGAAGGCTATGGACTTTCTTGGAACCCAAATCTCAGTGGGCACTTACTTAGTGCTTCTGATGACCACGTGTGTATCCTTCCCATTTGGGCTAATTACCAGTTGGATTTCTTTTAGGAGGTTTGTGAAGTAAAAATTTGTCATTTAATGGTTGATTTTACATTTAAGACCATCTGCCTGTGGGACATCAGTGCTGTTCCAAAGGAAGGAAAAGTGGTGGATGCGAAAACCATCTTTACGGGGCACACAGCGGTCGTAGAGGATGTTTCCTGGCATCTTCTCCATGAATCTCTGTTTGGGTCGGTTGCTGATGATCAGAAACTTATGATGTGAGTGGGATCCTTTTTTATTTTTCCTCTGAGTGTTTCCTAAGTTGTGTAGTTACCATTTCAAGCGTTTTTCTTATTTACTTTTTCTTTCTTTCTTTTTTTTTTTTTTAAGTTGGGATACTCGTTCAAACAATACTTCCAAGCCAAGCCACTCAGTTGATGCTCACACTGCTGAAGTGAACTGCCTGTCTTTCAATCCGTATAGTGAGTTCATTCTTGCCACAGGATCGGCTGACAAGGTCTGTTTTGTTTACTTTAAGAGAATATATAGGATTAATTTCCCCAGCATCATTGGAATGTACATAGATCTTTTTAGTCACAGATTTTCTTTAAAAAAAAATTTATTGTTCTTGTTCTTTTCCTTTTGTATGTAGACTGTTGCCTTGTGGGATTTGAGAAATCTGAAACTGAAGTTGCATTCCTTTGAATCACATAAAGATGAAATATTCCAGGTAAGAAGCACCAGTGTTACTAAATTTTTTTTTAATTTATTTATTTAAAAGTCAGAATTACAGAGAGAGAGGTGTCTTCCATCCACTGGTTCACTCCCTAAATGGCTGGAGCTGCGCTGATCCAAAGGCAGGAGCCAGGAGCTTCTTCCCACGCAGGCACAGTGGCCCAAGGACTTGGGCCATCCTCCACTGCTTTCCCAGGCCACAGCATAGAGCTGGATCGGAAGCAGAGCAGCCGGGATATGAACCGGCATCCCTGTGGGATGCCGGCACTGCAGGCGGAAGCTTTACCTGGTATGCCACAGTGCCGGCCCCAATTTTTTTTTCTTAAAAGAAGACTTGTGTATATTACTGGGCACACTTGTGCTTTATCTGGTGCATAAAATAGTAGGGATCTTTCTTTTTGCCTGTATTAACATCTGTGGAAATGAGTTGTTTTTCCTCCAATTGTGTTGTGTTTTATATATGTATACACACACACAGAGAAATGTTATTTCTTTGAGTTTGGATTTTAGTTGGTTTTGTTTTAGACTGATTTATTTATTTGAAAGAGAAAGAAAGAGCTTCCATCTACTGGTTTACTCCTCAAATGGCCTCAACAGCCAGGGCTGGACCAGGCTGAAGCCAGAGACCCACAGACTTGGGCCGGGATTCAAGCTCTACCCATATTGGATGACAGCATCAGATGAGGCAGCTTAACTTGCTGCACTGTGTAACACGATGCTCTTGCCCCCTCTCCCCCTCCCCTGTACTATCAAACTGTATTTTGGCCACCTACAATCTTAGGGTATTAGTGTCTGATTATTTTCACAGCTTTAGTCCTGACAATTGTTTTTGTTTCCATTCATTCATCTTTTTTTATTTTTTTTTTCGTTTTTTTTTGTTTGTTTGTTTGTTTTGTTTTTGTTTTTGTTTGTTTGTTTTTTTTTTTTGACAGGCAGAGTGGACAGTGAGAGAGAGAGACAGAGAGAAAGGTCTTCCTTTTTTCCGCTGGTTCACCCTCCAATGGCCACCATGGCTGGTGCGCTGCAGCCGGTGCACCACGCTGATGTGATGGCGGGAGCCAGATACTTATCCTGGTCTCCCATGGGGTGCAGGGCCCAAGCACTTGGGCCATCCTCCACTGCACTCCCTGGCCACAGCAGAGAGCTGGCCTGGAAGAGGGGCAACCGGGACAGAATCCGGCGCCCCGACCGGAACTAGAACCTGGTGTGCCGGCACCACAAGGCGGAGGATTAGCCTAGTGAGCCGCGGCGCCGGCCCATTCATTCATCCTTTATAGCTCCTGGTTTTCTGCCTAAGATTTATTTATTGAAAATCAAAGTTACAGAGGGAGAGAGAGAGAGAGTGCATGCGTCTTCCATTTGCTGTTTCACTCCCCAGATGGGTGCAACAGCCAGTGTTAAGCCAGGCTGAAGCCTGGAGCTTCATCCGGTTCTCCCTAGTGGGTGGCAGGGGCCATCTTCTGCTTTTAGCAAGGAGCTGGATCAGAAGGGGAGCAGCCGGAACACAAACTGCCACCATACAGAATGCAGTCTAGTGCTTTTGTCACAGGCAGCAGTCTTACCTACTGCACTGCAACACCAGCCTTGGATACAGCTTTCTTTTTTAAGACTTTTTTTTTTTAAAGGCAAAGTTACATAGAGCGATCTTCATTCACTGGTTCATTCCCCAAATGGCCACAACAGCTAGGGCTGGGCCAGGTTGAATCCAGGAGCTTCATCTGGGTCTCCACGTGGCTACAGGGACCCAAGGACTTGGGCCATCTTCCACTACTTTCCCAAGTGTATCAACAGTGAGCTAGATTGTAAGTGGAGCAGCAAGGACTCCAGCTGGCCCCCATATGGGATGCCAGCCCCAGGTTTATCTTTTTAAAAATTACTTGCTTTGGAAGGCAGAACAGAGAGGGATCTCTCATTCTCTGGTTCACTCCTTACATGCCCACAATTGCCACAGGTAGGCCAAAACCAGGATCCAGGAATAACATATAGGTCTTCCCCATGGATGACAGGAACCCACTGGGTACTTGGGTGCTCATTAGTAGGAAAATGGATCAAAAGCATAGTGTAGCCAGGACTTGAACTGACATGGAATATGGATGCAGAGTCCCAAGCAGTTAACCATCTGTGACATCACCAGCTTCTTGCTCCTTTATAATAAAGCCATTTGACTCAGCTCAACAAATTCATTTGCTGTATTCAAAGCTTATTGCCAAGTCACTGTGAGGGAGATACAGTGTAGTTTGTGCATTGTTTTAAATTTGATAGTGAGGAAAAAGCTATTTAGAAATTATTATAATAAAAGGCTTTGTTATGTGTTCAGGAGGTGAGGATAGTCAAGGTTAATTCTGGAGGGTGAATGTGGCATCTGATCTGGGCTTCAGATAAGATGTACTGCTACATAACGTAACATAGTCTGTTACCTTTTATAATGGTGTTCTGGTGTTCTTGCCTGAAGAGTATTCAAATTCTTCCCTAACTGCTGGTCAGTAATGCTTTCTCTGTACCATGAAGCTAACACTTTCTTTCCAAACAGTATCAGGATATGTGATTGTTGCGTTTGTCGTAGTTGACTTTTGTCTAACTATAATAAAGTCATTGCTGTTTGTTTCGGATATTTTTTAATGGGAGTCTTTTTAATTAACTAATTTGAGGGCGGAGTATCAGAGAAAAAGAGTTTGCATCCACTGGCTCACTCCCCAGATGGCCACAACAACCAAAGCTGAGCCAGGTACTTGGGCCATCTCCCACTGTTTCCCAAGCATTCGCAGGAAGATCTGGAGTAGAGTAGTCAGGACTCCAGCGAGCACTCTGATACGGGATGCTGGCATCACAAGCGGTGGCTTAAATGCTATGCCACAATGTTGGCCCCAGTAGGAGTCATTTTTAATCTTTATATGTGATACGGAATTCATAAGTAATTGGGAAAACAATTATATATGCCATCTGTACTTTAGTTCACAATTGGATTGCATTTGGCGAGAGATCAGTTATACAATCATAGATAAGATGTAATCTCAAAAATATGAGGGTTGGGTGTTTGGCATAGCAGTTAAGTTGCCACCTGGGACACTTGCATCCTGTATCCCTGGCTCCATTTCTTCCGGCTTCCTGCTAATGCAAACCCTGTGAGACAACAGATGATGGCTCAAGTACTTGGGTCCCTGCTACTACCCACTTGGAAATAAAATTTCAGGTATTTTTCCCCTTGGTATTTCTAATTCTTGGCTTTTCTACTTCATTTTTGTGTGTAGGTTCAGTGGTCGCCTCACAACGAGACCATTTTGGCTTCTAGTGGTACTGATCGCCGACTTAATGTCTGGGATTTAAGGTAAGTCTTGTATTAGCTCCTCCTTGCATAGTGTTTTATTTACACAGGTCGTTGGAATGAATCTCTTTTGACTTTTTAAATTATCTTTATGCTAGTAAAATTGGAGAGGAACAGTCCCCAGAAGATGCAGAAGATGGACCACCAGAGTTGTTGGTATGTTGTGAACTTTTGAGTCTTATTGAAATAGCAAGTAATTTAATGTTCTCGGTATACATTTCATATCTTTGTTTTTCCTTTTCAGTTTATTCATGGTGGTCACACTGCTAAGATATCTGACTTTTCCTGGAATCCCAATGAACCCTGGGTGATTTGTTCGGTGTCAGAAGACAATATCATGCAAGTATGGCAGATGGTAAGTGTTGGGTCATTTATTTATGGAAGCTTAGATAAATGAGAGGTAGCATCATCTCATACATGGAGTCTTCAAGAAATCTGTGGGCTACATATTGTGAAAAAACAATTTCAGTGTTTTTGCACAAAAATAAACAGCTTTTTATTTTTAAAAAAAGATTTATTTGGTTTAAAAGAGTTACAGAGAAAGATCGGTCTTCCATCCACTGGTTCACTCCCTAGATGGTCATAGCAGCCAGGGTTGGGCCAGTCCATTTTGCTGGATGTGGGTCCAGGGGCCCAAGCACTTGGGCCATCCTCTGCTGCTTTCCCAGGCACATTAGCAGGGAGCTGGATTGGAACTGGTGTCTTTATGGGATGCTGGCATCACAGGCAGCAGCTTAACTCACTATGCCACTATACCAGCCACAACTTAGCTGTTTAATTCTATTTTTCCATAAGCTTTTTATAGTACCTTCTTATATGCCTCACAAATGTAAATATAATCTTCAGTTTACTCCCAGGCATGACTTTATTACCTGCATATATTTTGTCGTTTCCATCTGCCTGTTCTTTACCTTTATCTGATTGTCTCACTGGTGTTTCAAATTCAGCTAAACAAAACTAACCTTTCCCTCTCCTGTTTTTCATTCCCCTTTCTCCCTCTTGACTTTGCTGTTTTCTGTATAGCTCCAGTGTTTCCCCAAGTTAATCAGACTTCCTCAAGAGTTCTCCATGTCTGGTCATCTTTAGATCTGTCTCACTTGCTACATTTGAAACAGTCTTCTCTGCAGTGTTTCTCCCATCTGTCTTCATTGCACAGATAGAGACAGACATAACCAGAGGAGGTATATAGGCTCTCACAGCATCGAATACTACAGTTTCTTTATGAAACCTATCTAGACATCAAAAACATTCCTACTTCTGTGCCCAAGTTTAGGTTGTTACCTTTAACATTTTCAGAGCACTTAGAAATTAATAAAATAACTGTAATGTACAGTAGTATTTAAAAACTTGCATTCTGGCGATGGGTGGCAGATTGTTATACAACATTTTGAGTGTGCTTAATGCCACTAAAGTGATCACATAAAATGGCTAAGATGGTAAAATTAGGAATTTGAGACAGAACATGCTCACATCTGCTGGTTCATTCTCCAGATTTCTACAGTGACACAGGCTGGGCCAGACCAAAGTTGGGAGTGAGGGACTAAGTCCAAGTCTCCCACATAGATTCTAGGAATCCAATTAATTGAGCCATTATTGCTGCCTTCCAGGGTAAGCATTAGCAGGGAACTGTATTCACAAGCAGACACTCTTGATAAGGCACATGGGTGTCTTTACTATGCTAAATGCTTGCCCTATTATGGATATTTTAGTAATTGCTGGGGGACTGTTGTAAGAACTTGAACTAGGTCCTTTCCAAGACCATCACTTCTATTCTAGTTCATTACTTCATCCAAGTGTTTTTTGTTTAAGGAATTGTTGTAGTATAATAAGAAGTATATATTTAGTCTTTGTCCCAGTTTTAGCACAGCTCCTAAAAAAAAAAAGTGAGCTTTCCAGAATGATGGCTATCTTTTGTCGTTCATAATGATTATCTTTGGATCCCACTTGAGTAAAACTGTAGGCCCCCTGGGTAACCTCATTGTGAAGCTTATTGGAAAGCTGGCATTGTGGAGTGGCCAGTTAAGCTGCTGCCTGGGGAAGGGTGAGGGGTTGTTGGAAATTGAGCTCTCTAAATTTGCTGTGCATCTGGGTTGGTAAATACATTGGTTTGACGGGAGGATGGCATGCCCTGATGTTTCGTGGAAACTGAGCCCCTTCTCTGCCCTCCCTTTGGAATACCTTCCATTTGATTCTAAAGTTGCATTCTCTGTCCTATAAACCAGTAATCAGTAGTACTTTCCTGAGTCAAGAGTGAGCAGACGTCAGAGCCCCCAAAATTGATAGATGGCATACAAGTAGTCTGGGGACCCAGGACTTACAAATGGCCTCTGAGTTGAGGGGGAGGGTCTTTGGGCCTGACCAGGGTTGAGTGGTGTCAAGCCATGCACCACATAGACCTGGGAAATCATTTGGTCTGTTCCTGCCAAGGCAGCTGCAGCCAGGACCCAAAATTCAGTACATCTATACCAGGCAAATTAAGTTAAAAATTTTGCATGGCCTGCTAATGATGTTATAGATGTCCAAATGGTGCTTGGCAGAGACAAAAGATTCCCCAACCTTATACCTATATAGAGTCTGATGCTGTCATTGTTTTTCTTACAGCCTACCCTAGCCCTAGGCACCCATCAGTCCACTTTGTGGATTTGCCTATTTTGGACATTAAAGAAATCACACAGGGTGATTTGTACTTTCTGACTGCTAGATAATCCATTGTAGGCATTTATCATTTATTCACTGATCAGTTGATAAGCAGCTGAATATTACCACTGTCTGGTTAAAGGGTTCAGGAATGTTGGTTATAAAAACAGTAGCCAAACTTCAGTTTTGAGGGCCTATGGGCCAGGTGCCTGTTTTTATTGAAACACAGCTTGTACCGGCGCCGCGGCTCACTAGGCTAATCCTCCGCCTTGTGGCGCCGGCACACCGGGTTCTAGTCCCGGTCGGGGCGCCGGATTCTGTCCCAGTTGCCCCTCTTCCAGGCCAGCTCTCTGCTGTGGCCAGGGAGTGCAGTGGAGGATGGCCCAGGTGCTTGGGCCCTGCACCCCATGGGAGACCAGGAGAAGCACCTGGCTCCTGCCTTCGGATCAGCGCGGTACGCCGGCCGCAGCGCGGCGGCTATTGGAGGGTGAACCAACGGCAAAGGAAGACCTTTCTCTCTGTCTCTCTCCTATTCTTCTATATTATGGGAATGCTGCCTTTTTCTTACTTTACTAAATATTCTTTGCTCTTTTTCTTGTTTTCGGGCAGGCAGAGAACATTTACAATGATGAAGATCCTGAAGGAAGTGTGGATCCAGAAGGACAAGGCTCCTAGACGTATCTGCACTTCTTGTGACTTTAAGCTCCCCTTTTTTTCCTCTCAACCCTGAGATTGACTTAACACTGGTTTTGAGACACACAGACTTTGTTCTGCTATCCCTCTGTAGTAGGTACCACCGACAATGCTATTAGCCCAAGCAGTGGGCAGTTTTCTAATGTTAACTGCGGAACTTGATTCAGCAAAGCCACAAACTTAATATTTAAACTTTCTTCAGGAATTTTCTAGTAACAAACCCAGGTCTAAAGTAGCCACAGAGGGGAATATTGTGTGTGATTTTTTTTTTTCTTCTTACACTATATCCCCGAGTTTTTCAGATTCATTTAATGGTAGAGCAAGGAATAGAGCCAACTGAGGTAGGTGTCTGAGCCATGAAGTTGAAATAATGCAAGTTGTCATTTTTATTCAGGAAATAGGGGAGATTCAAGTCATAGGTTCCTACTCTGAAATCTTCACACCTGACTTTCCAGGATGCACATTTTCCTACATAAACCAGTCTCCTGGTTTCTTCAGTTAAGTTGAAATTACATGTTCCTCTTTCTCCATATATTTTTGCTCATTAGTGTATTTCTTGAGCTGTTTTCATGTTACTCCTTTCCTTTCTGTGAAATGGTTTTGTGTGTTTTTTTTTTTTTTTTAAACTTGGGACCACCAAGTTGTAAAGATGTATGTTTTTACCTGACAGTTGTACCACAGGTAGGCTGTCAAGTTGAGAAGAGTGAATCGATAGCTTGTATTTGTTTTTAAATTTAAATTAATCCTTGATAAAAGTGTTTTGTTTTTTTTTAGGAGTTAGTCCTTGACCACTAGTTTAATACCATCTCCACTTTGGGTGACCTGTTTCACCAGCAGGCCTGTACTCTCCATGACTAACTGTGTAAGTGCTTATAATGGAATAAATTGCTTTTCTACATAACCTCATGCTGATGGGTTTTATTTAGTATATATCAGTCTGTTTTCAAGAAGAGTTGTTTATATTAGGGTTATTTTCCATGATCTTTGATTGTCAAGAATAAAATTAAATATAATAGACCCCAAGCTGGGGCTGGAACTGTGGCACAGCAAGTTAAAGTCATGGCTCACAGTGCTAGCATTCCATGTGGGTGCCAGTTTGAGTCCTAGGTGCTTCACTTCCAATCCAGCTCCTTGCTAATGAATGCCTAGGGAAACAGCAGAGGATGGCCCCTGCACCCATATGGGAGACCCAGAAGAAGCTCCTGGCTTTAACCTGGCCACCCCAGTTGTGGCAGCCATTTGGGGAGTGAACCAGCAGGTAGAAGATCTGTCTCAGCTTCTCTCTTTAACTCTGCCTTTCAAATAAATACATGTTTTTAAATAAAATCGAGCCCAAGCTATAGAAAAAAGCTTTACTCCTTCCCAGGGGAAGTGAAAGACATAAAACACGAAATTAGAGGTGCACAGATCAGTCTTTGGTAAAATTGCATCTTTTTAAAATCTATTCTTAGAGCGCTACATGGATTTTCCAAGAGTGTCAAAGGCAGTGTGGTAAGATTTAAGGCATAATTTAAATTTGGAAAAGATACTTGAACCTTTTCTCATAGAGAGGTTGAATCTCCCCACTATGTTTTTCACTGAGGGTCTATCCTTAGAGGCTGTAAGGAAGCAGTTCTGAAAACTTTTATCATCAAGTACCATAACGAGTAACTCCATTTTTGTTTTTTCACACTGAGTAGATCATTCTGATACAAAACCACTTAAGATCTTTCTGGAAATCTGAAGAGACTTAACACTGGGTTCAAAATTATATTGGTTCCTTTCCAATTCTAGTGTTAAAGTATACTAAAGTTATCTTGATACTATTTTAAGAGTATATATGTCATCACAGTCTAAGAAAAAGTAAACTTTTAAAAGGAGTCGCTAACACGGCACAAAATAATTCAAATTATAAGCCTACATAACAAAAATTGGCTCCTTTTGGACCCCACCCGTGCCTCCCCAAAGTTTTTGAGTTTGGGTTAACATCAGGCAAGATACATTCTTTACAATACTGTAAGAGGTATCCATACATTCATCCGTTACTCAGCATGTGTGTGAGGTTTGCTGCTGGGAGGCAGGATGCTCATGTTCCTCTCGTCAGCGCGCTGACATCAGTACCCGCAGCCTGTGAAACAATCCAGCTAAGAGTTGACTGATGTTCTTCTGCCTCCAGCCAACACAAGAATCCTTGTAAATAGGTCAGCCAGCATTTGTAACTTCTACAGGGTGAATTGCTTGCCAAGTCTGTGGCACTTGTCTGTTTGGAGAAAAGTATATCCAAAAGGTACTTAGTGATCCTTTGCTAAGAAGGTTGGTTTGTTGTTTCTGGGTTACAGATTCGGCAGTACATTTCTAAACAGCCCCTGTAAGGTTGAGAGGGAAAAAAAAAGTAAATTTACACTTTGTGCAACTTGAAATAGTATAGTAGAAAGTTTGTAACAGTGAACTCCCAAGGTTTAAAAGATGCAGGTTTGTGTTCCATCTGATCAGGGCTTTTTATTGGCAAATATATGGGTGCCTCCTATTTGCAAAACTGAATGGTAATCTATCTGATGCAAAGGAATAAAAATTTTCTTTAACCAGGCTAACTTAAGTATTACAGTGCCTGAGATTCTGTAGTTTGATTTCTTTGAATTAATCCTCGTCTTTCCCTGTTGCACTTTAAATCTGCTCCACACAAAGATGTTTAGCAGTTGATTGTCCTCAATTGCAAGATTAAAATAATCTCTGAATAAGTAAAATGAGTTACAGCTCAATAAATCTGTAAACAAATCCTAGCAGATTAGGAAAAGCATAAGTTTGTTATTTGTGAATTTGCAACCAAGATAGAAATTTACTAGGGAATGAATAAAATTTATGAGCATCTATATAATATACCACTTAACACAAGCTTTTGTCTTTTTTTTCTTTTTTTAAGGTGTATTTACTTGAAAGGCAAAATCATCTTTTAATGATCACAACAGCCAGGGTTGAGCCAGTCCAAAACCAGGGGCCAGGAGCTTCTTCCAAATCTCCCATGTGGGTCCAGGGGCCCAAGCACTTGGGCCATCATCTGCTTTCCCAGGCCATAGCAGAGAGCTGGTTGGGAAGTGAGGCAGCTAGGTCTTGAACCGGCACCCATTCCTTTCTGCATCTAAAGCACAGGACTTTATGGGGGTACTTCAGAAAGTTGACAGCATTTAAAAAACAGTAATTCTGGAGCAAGCGTTGTGGCCCAGGAGTGTGAGCTGCCACTTTGGATGCTTGCATCCCATGTCAGTGTGCCTGGGATCAAGTCCTGCCTCTGCTGCTGATCCACTTTCCTGCTAGTTACCTGGGAGGCAGCAGGTGATGGCCAAATAATTGGTTCCCTGCCACCCATCTAAGAGACCTGGATAGTTTCTGTTCCTGGTTTTGCCTGGTCACACCCAAGCTGTTGCAGGCATTTGGGCAGGAACCAATAGATGGAAAATCTGTCTTACTCTCTCTGTCACTCTGCCTTTCAAATTAGTAAATACATCTTTTTTTTTTTTTTAAAGGTTCTTTTTGTTTAGGGGTGGGTGTGTAGCCTAGCAGTCAAGACACCCACACTTCACATTGGAATACCTGGGTTCAGTACCTACTCTGGCTTCTGGCTCCTGCTTCCTACAAATACAGACCCTGGGCGGCAATAGTGATGGTTCAACTAATCGAGTCCCTACTACCCACATAGGATACCTAGGTTAGGTGCCCAGCTTCAGCCTCAGTTAGGGGCACTTGCAACAAGTATTTGGGGAATAAACCAGAAGATGCCAGCTGTGTCTCTGCTTCTCAAGTTAAAAAAAAAAAAAAATTTTTTTTTGGTGCAAAAAAGTGGGAATCTATGCATAATTTTTTCATGCTAGGGGTTTGCCATATAGTTTTTGAAGACTTCACATATAAAGAATGTGTTAGGACATAGAGGGATTCCAAAAGATTAATTGGTCAGGATGTTGCTGTGTTTTGGCAGGTCTGAAATATAAACAGATTATTCATTTATACCCCAAACAGCCTGTGCATAATTATATAAAAAATTGATATGTGTGGTGGTGGTTAAATATATACTAAGTAAATCTCTTTTCCCTATCCTGTAAACAACGTCGCTTCTCAGATTTTTTTTTTTAAATAAAACTTGCATAGTAATTTAGCTCTCTGGTTGGACTCTTGTCATAGTCTGAATGTGATGGCATAACTACCTTTTTTTTTTTATTTCCTTTGACAGGTAGAGTTACAGACAGAGATAGAAAGGTCTTCCTTCCGTTTGTTCACTCCCCATGTGGCCACTATGGCCGGTGCTGTGCGGATCTGAAGCCAGGAGCCAGGTGCTTCTCCTGGTCTCCCATGCAGGTGCAGGGGCCCAAGCACTTGGGTCATCCTCCACTGCCCTCCTGGGCCACAGCAGAGAGCTGGACTGGAAAAGGAGCAGCCGGGACTAGAACCCAGCGCCTGTCGCTCCCCGTCTTCGTGGAGGAACGACACAGGACCCTGCGCTGTTCTTTCGTCTGCTCGGCCCTTCCCGGGTTGGCTGCTGGTCCTTCCCGGGTTGGCTACCGTCCCTTCCACCTCCGTGGAAGGGCGGTTCCCCCTGCCACATTCCCCACTTCCGCAGGGGAGCGGCACACCGCCGGCCGGCTCTCTCGGGGGCTGCACAGGTGTTCCCCTTAGATGTTCCTGGTGCATGCCGTTTCTCTCCTCCTTTATAGTCCTCCTCCGCCAATCCTAACTCGGCTGCCCACACGCCGAGTATGCTGCTCTCCTCCAATCAGGAGCAGGTCCTGCAGCTTGTCAAGTTGGTGAGAGGCAGCTGGGTAGAAGCTGTTGCCTCCTCTCCCAGCGCCATATTGTGGGAGAGCAGATGCATAGAATAAGTCTTAATTCCAGTAACTCAGTCCAGTCCGGGTTGCTCCCCACAGCGCCCATATGGGATGCCAGCATGACAGGCGGAGGATTAACCAAGTGAGCCATGGCGCTGGCCCATAACTACCTTTTTTGCTATACTAAAGAGATTGAGGGGCAGGCTTTGTGGCATAATGGGTTGAGCTGCATTGCATGCCTGCAATGCCATCATCCCGCACGGGTGCCAATTCAAGTCCCAGATGCTCCACTTCCAACCCAGCTCCCTGCTAATGCGCCTGGAAAAGGTGCAGAGGATGGCTGAAATTCTTGGGCCCCTGCATCCATGTGGGAGACCTGGATGAACCTGGCTTCTGACTGGCTTAGCACATCTGTGACCACTGGTTCCATTTGGGGAGTGAACCAGCACATGGAAGATTTCCTTCTGTCTCCCCATCTCTGTAACTCTGCCTTTGAACATTAGAACTCATTTGGAATGTTTTTTTCTACTAAGTGCTTGACCCAGGTGTTTTTTTTTTTTTTTTTTTTTTTTTTTTTTTTTTTTTTTGACAGGCAGAGTGGACAGTGAGAGACAGAGAGAAAGGTCTTCCTTTGCCGTTGGTTCACCCTCCAATGGCCGCCGCGGCCGGCGCACCGCGCTGATCCGATGGCAGGAGCCAGGAGCCAGGTGCTTTTCCTGGTCTCCCATGGGGTGCAGGGCCCAAGCACCTGGGCCATCCTCCACTGCACTCCCTGGCCACAGCAGAGAGCTGGCCTGGAAGAGGGGCAACCGGGACAGAATCCGGCGCCCCGACCGGGACTAGAACCCGGGGTGCCGGCGCCGCTAGGCGGAGGATTAGCCTAGTGAGCCGCGGCGCCGGCTGACCCAGGTATTTTGAGGTATGGGTTATCCCTGAATAATGTCACTAGACTAGACATGCTCAATTTTTTAAGTCGTTAGTATTGTTAGGAAGGCAGTAACAATGGCAAGCACCACTCTTCTGCCCATGAAGATCACCTTGAGACTGTGTCTCGACTCCACCTGCCTGAGAAATTGGAGCAGCAGCCTGTTCCAGGCTCCTGGGTAGCATAGCCCTTTAGGAAAAAAGAAAAAGGTATTTTGAATCTGTCTATGGGTGAGCACAACTTAAAACTCATTTCCCAAATCAGTTTTTTTTTAATCACTGTTCAGTCATTTTCTGAGCCCTCTTTATCCCTCTGCCAGGATGAGATGAGATTTGAGTAGCAGCAAACACTGACTTATAAGCTGAGAGCTCTTCTGCAAGACTGATCCTTAGCTGCTCCATCTCTTTGTTCTTCTGCTGCTGGAGTTGGACCCCACTTCTCAGTTGCCTCTGCCGTTCTTCCATTTCCTCCAGCTGTTCCTGCATAAGATGTCCAAGAACATTTCTAATGAGCCAAGCAACACAAACCTGACTTCATCAGTTCATAAAGCACTTTCTTAGGCAGCACAAGGCTAGTATTACTTCATGTTAGGAAACTGAGGTTCAGAGAGGTTCTCTTGACAAAGTGACACTGCTTTTTAAAATAGTGACATAAAAGATCTTGTCTATTAACAGAATCCTGGGAGGGTGAACAGGTACTCGGGGACTTTTTAGTTTTACCAACTCAGCTTAGTGCTGTTGCGAAGGATTTTGTTCCTTTGCTTGGTGAGCCGTTTCCTACACCTGTGTGCAAGCTTGTTTCCATTAAGATATAACCAGTAATTTTTATACTAGCAACTAAACTTAAAATGAGAAAAGTCTGGAAGCTACCGTTCTTAAATATTGACTGGAATTCTAGGAGCACAACTAAATAGGAGTCCGTATTTAGAAGATAATTGGGTGGTTTGCAGGGAAATGGGGAATATCTATCAAGGATAACCTCTGCTTAGTCCACACTTAGAGATCTAAATGCTTTATTGGTAAGGGGGGTTGCTATCATACGTGTTAATTTCCTGCATACCTGCTCATGTAAAAAGACTGAAGTTGTTGAGTAGTTCTAAATCGGAAGGTGTGATGCTATGCCCTTTGAGCTCTCAAATAATTCCATTTCCCTTTATGCCAAGACCAAGCTGGGATACATTCTCTAAACTGTTTTTGCCTAGGGTTAATGTATGAGGAATGAGATAGGGAAGATGTCATTAAGTCAGTCTCTGGCTTAGCTACTAACTGGCCTGCATTCTTGAGAGAGTTAGGAGGGATGAGTGGTTTGGGGTGGGGAGTACATTTAGAGGAGCAATGACTTCAGATTTTGAAGAATACCAAGACAAGAATCCAGTCTGGGTACATGCTATTTTTAGAAGGCTCTAAACTTGTTCTGTGAGTCATCCTTGATTCTGTACCTATGGCACATCAATCTGCAATGTTTAATAACTCTGGTTGAATCTCAGCTTTCATCAACATTGTCTAAAGAGGTTTTTTTTTTAGTGTCTAGCCATGCCTTGGCACCACACAGGGATGCGGCATTACCACATCTGAAGGTAAGCAGGTGCACCCTGCTGCCCCGTTCTCACAAGCCCCACTACTTGGCAGACCTGTTGGGGTAAGGCACACACGTGGGAAAGCAGTCTGCATCGACCGTAAGCCCTGGAAGGGTGGAACAGCCTCACTGGAGTGGAGGAAGGACAGCTTCTACTCAGCCCCTCAATAACACACCACCAGGCTACCTGTTAGAAACGTTCATCTCAAAATCCTCCAAAGCTTTCCTCTTTGGTGGTGTTTGGATACCTCTTGAGTTTGACCCCTTCCTACGACTTGACTGTTGATCTTCAGACAGACATTTTCCTGTAGCCCTGCACTATCCGGTAAGGAAGCCACAAGTCACAGCTATTGAGCTGTTGGCCACTGAAATAGGACTAGTGTGGGAGCTGTTGAGATGCGGCAAGTTCTGATTAGGCACTGCTAAGGGTGTCTGCATCTGAAATGTAGGGTCCAAGTCCTGGCTGGTCTGCTTCTTTGCTAATGCCCCCCGGGAAGCAATGGATGGTGGCACAAGTGCTTGAGTTCCTGCCACTCACGTGGAAGACCCTGGTGGAGTTCCAGGCTCCTGGCTTCAGCCTGGCCCACCTCTGGCTGTTGTAGCCATTTGGGGAAAGATACTCTTTCCTTCCTTCCCCTCTCATTGCTGCCTTTCAAATTTAAAAATCTTTTTTAATTTTTTTGACATTCAATATAGTTAAATTTAAAAATCTTTTCTTAAAAATGACTAGGGGCTGGCACCCTGGTGCAGCGGCCTGCAACACCAGCATCCCATATGAATGCCAGCTTGAGTCCTGGCTGCTCCACTTCTGATTCATCTCCCTGCTGATGGGCCTGGGAGAGCAGCAGCAAATGGCCCAAGTTCCTGGGCCTCTGCCACCCAGTTGAAAGACGCAGAAGAAGCCCTAGTTGTTGCAGCCATTTGGGCAGTGAACCAGTGGACGGAAAATCTAAGAGCACACAAAAAGTAAAATGCCTCAATTTTTGAATCTGATACATGTTGAAGTAATATTTTTTACATGCTGGATTAAATAAAATGTATTAAAGTTGATTCACCTGTTGATTTTTTTTTAAGATTTATTTATTTATTTGAAAGTCAAAGTTATACAGAGAGAGAAGGAGAGGCAGAGAGAGAAAGGTCTTCCATCCGCTGGTTCACTCCCCAATTGGCCACAACGGCTAGACCTGTGCTGATCTGGAGCCAGGAGCTTCTTCAGGTCTCCCACTCAGGTGCAGGGTTTCAAGGACTTGGGCCATCTACTGCTTTCCCAAGTCATAGCAGAGAGCTGGATTGGAAATGGAGTGGCCGGGACTCAAATGGGCACCCATATAGGATATTGGCACTGTAGGTGGCAGCTTTACCCACTATGCCACAGTGCTGGCCCGTATTGCTTACTTTTTACTGTGGCTACTAGAGAACTTAGAATGACAGCTGTGGGTTGCACAGAAGGGCAGCCTAACCTTTGTTCTCTGCCTTCCCTTCCCTACATCCTACTCATCCAATTTCTGTCTGTAATGGCCCCAACAGCAAATCAGATCTCCAGTAACACATTTAATTGGCAGCATTCCTGATGCAATTTTTCTAGTACTAATTGTGCCAAAAGCAAGAAAGAGACATTGTCCATCTCTGGAGAGGCGGACCGGCTAGAACAGCATGAAGTGATAGATGTGGAGCCAGGAGAAGTATCTGTGGCGCATAAAGGATGTTGGAAAAGATTTACAGGAAGAAATAAAACTTGTAAGAAAAAGTATAGAAGCATGCCTTATAGTGAGTGTGAGTTGCACAAGTCCTGGTTACTCTGTTTCTGATCCAACTTCCTGCTAATGTAGCTGGGAAGGCAGAGGAAGATGGCCCAAGTACTTGGGTCCCTGCCAGTCACTTGGAAAATCCAGATGAAGTTCTAGGCTCCTGCCTTCAGCCTGGCCCAACCCCAGCCATTGCAGCCCATTAGGGATTAAACCAGCAGATAGAAAAACCTCTGCATCTCTGTCTTCCAAATAAATAAAATCTTAAAGAGAAGTTGGGCATAAAGAACAAATGAGAAGTAATATGGGGGAAAGGAGGTATAGTTGATGTATAGACACTGAATTACGGGGAAGGGGCTGGACCACGGGTAGCTGTATCTACTTTTTTAAAAAAAATTTCATTTGAAGGACCATTGTTGCGGAGTAGCAGGTAAAGCTGCCACCTGTGACAGCATCCAGTATGGGCACTGGTTTGTGTCCCAGCTGCTCCACTTCCTGATCCAGCTCCCTGCTAATGGCTTGGGAAGAGCAACAGAAAATGGTTCAAGAGTTTGGGCCCCTGCCACCTATGTAGGAGACCCAGATGAAGCTCCTGGATCCTTACTTTGGCCTAGCCCAGCACTGGGAGTAAAGTAGCAGATGAAGATCTCTACCTCTCTAACTTCCGAATCTTTTAAAAAAAAGTTTGAGTTTCATTTGAAAGAGTGCTGAGAGGAAGCGGCAAGAGGTCCTATAATAGCTGAGGCTGGCCTAGGCAAAAAGAAGGCCAGAACTCCATCTGGGGCTCCCATGTGGACAGCAGGGACTAAAGTACTTGAGCAGTCCCCTGCTGCCTTCCCAGGCACATGAGCAGAGAACTGGGTGGGAAGTACAATTCAAACCAGTATTCCCGTACGGGGTGCAGGTCCCTAGGAGTGCTTAACCTGCTGTACCATAACACCCACTCCATGACTTACTCTTAGATATTTAATTCCCAGATTGTAGGTCCCTGGCTGTTTTGTTTTCAGCATCCTACACAGGCTAGTTGACATGAAGTATACAGATAATCATATCCATATTTAAGCAGCTGTCCATCAGTTATAAGCTAAAGACTTTAAATTTATCCTCAGCAAGTTCTACCACCATTGCAGTCGGTCACAAAGTCTGACCTGTGGGGAGCAACTCGGACTAGACTGTTACTGGAATTAAGACTTATTCTATGCATCTGCTCTCCCACAATATGGCGCTGGGAGAGAAGTAAACAGCTTCTGCACAGCTGCCTCCAGTTCAACCAATAAACTGTGGGGCTTGCTACTGATTGGAGGAGAGCAGCGTACTCGGCGTGTGGGCAGCCGAGTTAAGATTGGCGGAGGAGGACTATAAAGGAGGAGAGAGACGGCATGCACGGGGAACATCTAGGGGGAACATCTAGCTGAAGGAACACCTGTGCAGCCCCCGAGGGAGCCGGCCGGCGGTGTGCCGCTCCCCTGCGGAGGTGGGGAATGTGGCCAGGGGGAGCTGCCCTTCCGCGGAGGTGGAGGGGATAGTGGCCAGCCCGGGAAGAGCCAGCGGCAAGCCCGGGGAGGGCCGAGCGGACGGGGGAACAGCGCGGGGTTCGGTGTTGCTCCTCCACGAAGAGGGGGAGCGACACTGACCCATTTTACCTAGAACCTCTCAAATTACCTCCCTGCCATAGTCTAACTACAGGCTGTCAATCTACCCTCCATGTTGCTGCCTGAATAGTGCCTGCCTGGGTGGGTGAGTGGCACAGTGTTTGTCCATGCATAGGATGCCTGCATCAATTATTGGAGGGCTTGGTTCGAGTCCCACCTCCTTTGCTGCCCCCCCCCCCTTTTTTTTGGTTGGTTCGTTGGTTGGTTCGAAAGAGCAAGATCTTCCATCCTCTGGTTCACTCCCCCAATGGCTGCAATGGCCAGGACTAGGCCAGACCAGAGCCAGGAGTTCCTGCCAGGTCTCCACATGGTAGCAGGAGTCCAAACACTTGGGCCAGCTTCCTACCAGTGTGCACCCTTGGAAGCAGCAGGTGATGGCTCAAACGCTTAGATCCCTGCCATCCACCTGGGAGACCTGGATTGAGTCCCAGCTCCCAACTTCAGCCCCAACCCAGCACTGGCTGTTACTGGCATTCAGGGAGTGAGCCAGTGGATGGGAGCTCCACTCGCTCTCTCTGCCTTTCAAGTAAAATGAAAATAAAAATTTAAGAATGGAGCATATATGACTCTATAGGGTGCCATTGCCAATGCCTTATTTAAAAAGAATTATTTGAAAGCGTTACGGGGCTGGCGCTGTGGCACAGTGGGTTAAGCTGCTGTCTACAGTGCCAGCATCCAGAATGGGTACCAGTTCAAGTCCCAGCTGCTCCACTTCAGAATGACTCCCTGCTAATGCACCTGGGAATGCAGCAGAAGATGGCCCAAGTCCCTGGGTCCCCGTATCCACGTGGGAGACCCAGAAGAAGCTCCTGACTCCAGATCGGCCCAGCTGCAGCCCTTGTAGCCATTTTGGGAGTGAACCAGCAGATGGAAGTGTGCTTGCATGCGTGATTTCTCTCCCTCTCTGTAACTGGCTTTAAAATAAATAAATAAATATTTAAAAAATAACAGAGGGAGAGCTCTTTCATCCACTGGTTCACTACCCTAAAGGCTACAACAGCCAGATCAGGAACTCCATTCAGGTCTCCTACATGGGTGGCAGGAATCCAAGCACTTAAACCATCAACTGCTGCTTTCTCAGGTACAACAGTAGGGAGCTGGATCAGAAGTGGAGCAGCCAGGATTCAAATTGATGCTCTGATATGGGATACTGGGGTCACAGGTGGCAGCCTAACCTGCTGTGCCACAATGCCAGCCCCGCCTAGGGTTTATGAATGCTAACTACAGATATTGTAAGTACTTTTTAAAGATGTATTTTGTTTGAAAGTGTGAGAGAAGGGGAAAGATACAGATTTTCTTTCCACTGGTTTACTCCCCAGATGGCTGCAAACAACCAGTGTTTGGCCAGGCCAAAGCCAGAAGCCTGGAGCTCCTTATGGGTATCTCATTTGGTTGGTGGGAACCCAAGCACTTAAGCCATCTTCTGCTGCTTTCCAACATGCATTAGCAGGGGCTGGACAGGAAGCAGAGTAACCAGGACTTGAACCAGCCTGGTACTGCGATGGAGGATGCCAGCATCATAGGCATCTAACCTGCGGCGCCACAACTCTGGCCCCAGAGTGGGTGTCTTAGAAATAATGGTGCAACCCTCTGATGTGATCCCAATGGTGAGCCATGAGATTAAGAGTTTGTCCAGTGTTTCCCAGTTGCAGGGTTTGCTCTTGGCTTAGAGCCCATGCTCCTAACAACTCCACTTTGTTGCCTTTCTAGAGCCAGGCTCTTCAGTGGTTTCCAAAGTGTTTTCTGTACAACCCCAGGAAAAGTTATATAGAATTTGAGTGTTCACTTCTGCCTGTCGGATGTGTTGACATTCCATATAAAATTCTATTTTGGGAAGCAAGTCAGTGACTTTTAAGAAAACCTTTTGGATGGCCCAAGTGGTTGGGTCCTGCACCCGCATGGGAGATCAGGAGGAAGCACCTGGCTCCTGGCTTCGGATCGGTGCAGCACTGACCGTAGGGACCATTTGAGGGGTGAACCAACGGAAAAGGAAGACCTTTCTCTCTGTCTCTCACTGTCTAACTCTGCCTGTCAAAAAAAAAAAGAAAAAGAAAGAAAACCTTTTGAAAGCTACTGGCCTAAAGAAGGAAACCATATACAGTCTGGTCGAGCCTCATCACCTACCTCTCACCTTCCTGTGAGTCAGCCACACTGAGCTCACTTCTCAAAACACCATGTTTTCATGCATTTGTATGAGCTGTTCCCTCTGCCTAGAATACCTTTCCATTACCCACCTACCCTCTGAGGCTCGGCTCCCACACTGTGTACTACCTGCGTGTGAACTTATTTGTTAGAGAGGAGAACGTCCATCTGCTGGATCACTCTCCAAGTGGCCGCAACCGCTGGAGCTGCGCCAGGCCAAAGCCAGGTCTCCTATGTGAGTGCAGGGGCCCAAGCACTTGGGCCATTTCCACTGCTTTCCCAGGTGCATTAGCAGGGAACTGGCTCAGAGTGAAGCAGCCAGGACTCAAACCGGTGGCCATACCTGACGCTGACACTGCAGGCAGAGGCTTAACCTTCTACCCCACAGCTCCGGCCCTTCTGTCTCACTTCTGTGGCCTTTTTCAAACACTTCACACCTTTCTCAGATGTAAGAACTAAATGGGCCCTGGCATGGAAAGAGTGTCAAGGGCATCCTCACTATGTATGCCTCTAAGAAGTGTCCCTTTGCTTCCCCAGGCTTCGGTCTTCAGACCTGTGCTATCTGTGCGTGCCTCATTCCTCCCACAGTGAAGGGGATAATTCATTGATTCCAAGATTCTTTCACCTTATAACATCTCAGAACCATCAAGAGGCATCTTAAGAGGGTGGATGGTGTGACAGGTTAGGCCCACATGCCACACATCAGAGTGCCAGTTCAGTCCCCACTCCCCTGCTTTACCTGGGAAGGCAGGGGATGATGGCCAAGTACTTGGGTCTCTGCCATCCAGGTAGGAGACCAGAATGGAGTTCCTGATTCCTGGCTTTGACAAGACCCAGCCCTGGCTGTTCTGTTGTGGGCACTGGGGAGTGAACCGGCAGAGGGAGATTCTCATCCTGTGTGTATGTGTGTCACTCTCTCAAATGTTTAAAAGAAAAAAGCATCTTAAAATCAGCTTAGGATGGCTGGCGCCGCGGCTCACTAGGCTAATCCTCCACCTGCAGCGCTGGCATCCCGGGTTCTAGTCCCGGTCAGGGTACCGGATTCTGTCCCTGTTGCTCCTCTTCCAGGCCAGCTCTCTGCTGTGGCCCGGGGAAGGCAGTGGAGGATGGCCCAAGTGCTTGGGCCCTGCACCCCATGGGAGACCAGGAGAAGCACCTGCCTCCTGGCTTCGGCGCGGCACGCCGGCCGTAGGGACCATTTGGGGGGTGAATCAACGGAAAAGGAAGACTTTTCTCTGTCTCTCACTGTCTAACTCTGCCTGCCCCCCCCCCCCAAAAATCAGCTTAGGTTTTATCAAATATGTCCATTTTCTCTGATACCCTTCCTGAACCACCTGAGGAAGTGGCCCTTTGCTCCCTGCTGCTTCTCCTCTCCATTGCCACATCAGTGTGAGGGTGACAGGTGGCACCAGGCGAATGAAGGGGGAGGGCGATGAAAGCAGCAAACTGCAACCTGAGGAGTGGCCCCGGGCCTGGGGATTAAAGGGGCACCCTTAGAGGTCCTCAGAGGCAACCGGGGATCCTCAGCAAACAGTCTAGGAAGAGGATGGGGACTTCAGACCTCGACTCCCACTGGAGTCATGGTTTGGTGACAGGAGATCGTATCATGTGCGTTCCACAGGATGATCCTCAGAGTCATCAGATTGGGGGACCAGCACCGTGGCGTAGTGGGTAAAGCTGCTGCCTGCAGAGCCAGCATCCCATATGGGTGCCAGTTCCAGTCCTGGCTGCTCCATTTCCGATCCAGCTCTCTGCTATGGCCTGGGAAAGCAGTGGAGGATGGTCCAAGTCCTTGGGCCCCTGCACCCACGTGGGAGACCTGGAAGAAGCTCCTGGCTCCTGGCTGCAGATCGGCATGGCGAACCAGATGGAAGACTCATTCATTCATTCTCTTTCTCTCTCTCTCCCCGCTTCCCCTCCCTCTCTGTAACTCTGCCTTTCAAATAACTAAATCTTTAAAAAAAAAAAAAAAAAAAATAATTGGGGCCTGTGCTGTGGCACAGCGGGTTAATGCCCTGGCCTGAAGCGCCAGCATCCCATGTGGACGCCGGTTCAAGTCCCGGCTGTTCCACTCCCAATCCAGCTCTGCTGTGGCCTGGGGAAGCAGTAGAAGATGGCCCAAGTCCTTGGGCCCCTGCACCCACATGGGAGACTCTGTCACCCTTTCTCTCTCCGTAACTCTGCCTTTCAAATAAATGCATTTTTAAAAAGATTTTATTTGTTTGAGAGGTAGAGTTACAGAGAGTGAGAGGGAGAGACAGAGAGAAAGATCTGCCTTCCATTGGTTCACTCCCCAGATGGCTGCAATGGCCAGAGCTGTGCTGATCCGAAGCCAGGAGCCAGGTGCCGAAGCACTTGGGCCATCCTCCACTGCTTTCCCAGGACATAGCAGAGAGCTGGATTGGAAGAGGGGCAGCCAGGACTAGAACTGGTGCCCATATGGGATGCCGGCACTGCAGGTGGAGGATTAACCTACTGTTCCATGGCGCCGGCCCCTCAAATAAATAATTTTTTTAAAAATTTATTTGACAGGTAGAGTTAGACAGTGAGAGAGACAGAGAGAAAGGTCTTCCTTCCTTTGGTTCACCCCCCAAATGGCCGCCACGGCTGGAGCTGCGCCGATCCAAAGCCAGGAGCCAGGTGTTTCTTCCTGGTCTCCCATGTGAGTGCAGGGGCCCAAGTACTTGGGCCATCTTCACTGCCCTCCCAGGTCACAGCAGAGAGCTGGACTGGAAGAGGAGCAACAGGGACTAGAACCTAGCACCCATATGGGATGCTGGCGCCACAGGCGGAGGATTAACCAAGTGAGCCATGACGCCTGCCCAATAAATAAAAAAAATTTTTTTTTTGACAGGCAGAGTGGACAGTGAGAGAGAGAGACAGAGAGAAAGGTCTTCCTTCCTTTGGTTCACCCTCCAATGGCCGCCACGGCTGGCGCGCTGATCCGAAGGCAGGAGCCAGGTGCTTCTCCTGGTCTCCCATGGGGTGCAGGGCCCAAGGACTTGGGTCATCCTCCACTGCCTTCCCGGGCCACAGCAGAGAGCTGGCCTGGAAGAGGGGCAACCGGGACAGAATCCGGCGCCCCGACCGAGACTTGAACCCGGTGTGCCGGCGCCGCTAGGTGGAGGATTAGCCTATTGAGCCGCGGCGCCAGCCAATAAATAAATTTTTATTTTGCGGGGCTGGCACTGTGGTGTAGTAGGCTAAGCCTCCACCTGCATCATTGGCATCCCATATGAGGACCAGTTCAAGTCCCAGCTGCTCCTCTTCTGATCCAGCTCCCTGCTGATAGCCTGGGAAAGCAGTGGCAGTTGGCCCAAATGCTTGGGCCCTTGCACCCACATGGGATACCCAGAAGCAACTCCTGGCTCCTGGTTTTGAATTGGCCCAGCACTGGCCATTGAGGCCATTTGCGGGGTGAATCAGTGGATGGAAGACCTCTTTGTATCTCCCTTTCTCATTCTGCCTCTCAAGTTAATAAATAAAATCTTTTTTTTTTTTTTTTTTTTTTTTTTTTTTTTTTTTTTGACAGGCAGAGTGGACAGTGAGAGACAGAGAGAGAAAGGTCTTCCTTTTGCCGTTGGTTCACCCTCCAATGGCTACTGCGGCCGGCGCGCTGCAGCCGGCGCACCGCGCTGATCCGAAGCCAGGAGCCAGGTGCTTCTCCTGGTCTCCCATGCGGGTGCAGGGCCCAAGGACCTGGGCCATCCTCCACTGCACTCCTGGGCCAGAGCAGAGAGCTGGACTGAAGAGGGGCAACCAGGACAGAATCTGGTGCCCCGACTGGGACTAGAACCGGTTGTGCCAGCGCGGCAGGTGGAGGATTAGCCTAGTGAGCCACAGCACCGGCCAATAAAATCTTTTAAAAATATTTTTGCAGGGCCGGCGCTGCGGCTCACTAGGCTAATCCTCCATCTAGCGGCGCTGGCACACCAGGTTCTAGTCCCGGTCGGGGCACTGGATTCTGTCCCAGTTACCCTCTTCCAGGCCAGCTCTCTGCTGTGGCCCGGGAGTGCAGTGGAGGATGGCCCAAGTGCTTGGGCCCTGCACCCCATGGGAGACCAGGAGAAGCACCTGGCTCCTGCCTTCAGATCAGTGCGGTGCGCCGGCCACAGTGTGCTGGCCTCGGCGGCCATTGGAGGGTGAACCAACGGCAAAAGGAAGACCTTTCTCTCTCTCTCTCTCTCTCACTGTCCACTCTGCCTGTCAAAAAAAAAAAAATTTTTTTTTTTGCACCAAACTAAATGTCTGCCTTCCATTTCCCATGAACTTTCTGAAGTACGCTCATATTTCTGTTGGACAGCGTGGCCTACACTTGTGAGGTGGGAAGGGAGACGTAGCCTATGTGTGTGCGAGGACCCAAGGACAAACACGGGAAGGGTGTGCGGTTGAGCGAAGGAAGAGCTACAGAAGCAGGCCCGGGAGTGGCCAGGCATTTACGCATCAAGTCTTGCCCATGTCCAGGAACCCTGGCTGTGGGTCCCAGCCCTGCTCAGGGGGACTATCTGGTCCAATAACCCTGATAAAGCAGGGGGAGGATTCCACACCCAGCAACATCCCAGGAGAGGCAGGCAGAGGGCCCAAACCCGTCAAAACGCAGGTCTGAATGCAGACCGGGCTCGGTTCTGTGCTGACGCCCGCCTGGCCTGCCGGGGTCTCCTCGACAAACCTCACACACTCGCTTAATGGCCGGTCTCCGTCACACATCGAATTCATTTCTGACAAGACCAAGACCTATCCTGGCCATCTCCCTAACAGCTGCTCCTATTCTTCAGTATGTATGTCACATTCCACCTCTTTTTCCATAGCTAGAGTTCTCTGATTTACCCCGTGGCTAAAAATAATTGTATTTTCCCAAAACTCTCCTCACCTGCACCTCTTAAATCACATATTACTCTCTACCCTGAGTCACAATTGTTTCTGTAATGTTTACATGAGTATTAGCTGTGAAGGACACTATTTATGTTAAATAAAGTAAGTGCCCTTTCATGAGATTGGGGGAAAATTGCAAAAACAAGCCATGAGGGACCAGCCCTGTGGCGTAGTGGGTAAAGCTGCTGCCTGCAGTGCCGGCATCCCATATAGCCCCATTGGGCCATCTTCCACTGCTTTCCCAAGCTCATTAGCTGGGAGCTGGATGGGAAGTGGAGCAGCCAGAATTTGAACCGGCACCCACATGGGAGCCGGCATTGCAGGTGGCAGCTTAACCTGCTATGCCAAGATTTTATTTATTTATTTATTCATTTACTTATTTTTTTAAAAGAGTGACAGAAAGATATTTTCCATTTGCTGGTTCTCCCCCAGAACAGCCCAAACAGTTAGGAATGGTCCAAGCCTAAGCCAGGAGTCCAGAGCTCCATCTGGGTCTCTCATGGGGGTGGAAGGGGCCCAAGCACTTGGGCCATCTGCTGCTGCCTCCCAGGTACACTAGCAGGGAGCTGGATCGGAAGCAGAGCAGCCAGGACTCAAACCAGCACTTCAACGTGGGGTGCCAGCATCATGGGTGGCAGCTTAACGCACTGTAGCAGAGTAGGTGAAGCCGGCATCCCATATGGGCAGCAGCTGCTCTACTTCTGATCCAGCTCCTGGCTCCTGGCTTCAGCCTAGCCCAGCACTGGCTACTGCAGCCACCTGGAGAGTGAATCGATGGATGGAAGATCTCTCTCTCTCTCCCTCCAACTCTTTCAAAATAAATAAATAAATCCTTTCTCTTTTTTTTGGGGGGGGGGATTGTTTTATAACTATTTTTATATTGGGGAAGAACGAGGGGGAAGAAAGCAGCCCCTAATACTGCTTCCTACTCAGCGGCAGCTTCTTGTTCCATAGGGCTAAAGCCGGCTTTGAGGAAATAAAAGTTTGGGAAAATCCAGGTGTAGCTGCTTTGCGTGTTGTGATGGGCAGAAGGGATGACGTGAAGTGTGGAGGCCCCTCACACCCTCCATCTTGCCCCACACTGTGACCTGGAACCCTGGAGGCGAGCAAAGCACCACTTTCATTCCTGCTTCTGTGTTGATGGCCGTGTAGTGACAGAGAATGACAAGCAAGAAGAGCAACACGCCCAGCATGTTGCCAGCAGTGGCTAGCTGTACATCCGTGGTCATCCAGATCTGCCCGGCTCAGATCCTACGCTATCTCCACACAGATAATAAACAAATCCACACACACACACACACACACACACACACACACACTAGAGGCCAGCACTGTGGCACAGCAGGTTAAGCCGGCATCCCATATGGGCACTGGTTTGAGTCCCAGATGCTCCTTCTCCGATCCAGGTCTCTGCCAAGGCCTAGGAAAGCAGTGGAGGAGGGGCCAAGACCTTGGGCCCCTGCACCCACTTGGGAGACTCGGAAGAAGCTCCTGGCTCCTGGCTTCAGACACTGAGGCCATTTGGGGAGTGAACCAGCAGATGGAAGATCTTTCTCTCTGTCTATAATTCTACCCCTCAAATAAATAATAAATTAAAAAAAAATAAATAAAATTAATTTAAAAAATCTAACTTGGGGCCAGCATTGTAGCACAGCAGGTCACATACGGGAGCTGATTCAAGTCCGGGCCACTCCACTTCCCATCCAGCACCCTGCTAATTGCCTGGGAAAGCAGTGGAAGAGCCTCAAATGGGGCCCCTGCTACCCAGGCGGGAGACCCAGATGACGTTCCTGGCTTTGGCCTGGTCTGGCCGAGCCCGGGCTGTGGTAGTCATTTGAAAAGTGAACCAGTGAATGGAAGATTCTCTCTCTCTCTGACTTTCAGATAAATAAATCTTAAAAAAAAAGGAGTGGAGGGCATGAATTTTTTTAAGTTTATCCCAAGGGAATACCTCTCCCCAAAGACAGAAACACTGCTCTCAAGGGGCCGCACTGGGGTCCTCAGGGACCCAGCAGCACCCAAGGCACACCCTGGGCCACGTGTGTGAGGAACACAGATCCCGCCTTCTAGAGCTCACGCCTGGGACAGACGTGGTTGTTTATTCACTTAGTATTTATAGCCCACCCTGCTCTACAAAAGGATTAGGACTGGCTCACACTTCGTTGAAGTAACTCGAATACAAGGGAGATGGTGACAAATGCACAAAAGAGGAAAGCGAAGAAGAGATTTATAGATTTCAGCCCAGTCTCAAGACTGGGGACCTTGAAGGACGGGGGTGGGGGGGATGGATTCCCGCCATCCAGCCTCCTTCCGCCTGCTCTGGATCTACCCAAGTATGAGTCACTGCTCAGACAGAAAGCGGTGCCCTGGAAAGAACTGAAGGGGGAAGGGGCTGGGGCTGGGCAGCCAGGCTTCAAACTCCCCCAACTCTCTGAGCCCCAGTTTCCTCATCTATTAAAAAAAAAAAAAAAACTGACTTGTAGGATTAATGGATTAATGTGAAGATCAAATGAGGTCATGGGTATAAAGATGTGAAACGTAAAGGGTAAGGGCCGGCGCTGTGGCGCAATGGGTTAAAGCCTCAGCCTGCAGTGCTGGCATCCTATATGGGCACCAGTTCGAGTCCTGGCTGCTACACTTCCAGACTTCCAGCTCTCTGATATGGCCTAGGAAAGCAGTAGAGGATGGTCCAAGTGCTTGGGCCCCTGAACCCACGTGGGAGACCTGGAAGAAGCTCCTGGCTCCTGGCTCCTAGCTTCAGATCAGGTCAGCTCTGGCCATTGTGGCCATCTGGGGAGTGGACCAGCAGATGGAAGACCTCTCTCTCTCTGGCTCTACTTCTCTTTGTAACTCTTATCTTTCAAATACATAACATAAATCTGGAAAGACGGAAGGCAGGAAGGAAGGAAAGTAAAGGATACAGATAACTCTCAGCCCCTACCACAGGCCTGAAGGAGTGAAACGCACAAAGGAATGGCAGACAGTAGAGTGCAGAGGGGCCGGCACTGTGGCGCAGCAGGTGAGGCAGCCCCCTGCGACGCGGCACCATATCAAACTCCCGTGTGAGAGCCAGCTGCTCTGCTTCTGATCCAGCTCCTTGCTAGTTTACCTGGGAAAGCAGAGGAAGATGCACCTGGCCCAGTCACGGCCATGGCAGTCAGTCTGGGGAGTGACCCCGTGGATGGAGGATCTCTCTCCCTGTCTCTCACTATTTTATTTATTGAAATAAAGACACACACAGAGAGAGAGAGAAAGATCTTACATCAGCTGGTTCACTCCCCAGATGGCCACAACGGCCAGAGCTGGCCCAGGCTTAAGCCAGGAGCCTGGAGCTTCATCAGGGTCTCCCATGTGGGTGCAGGGCCCCAAGCATTTGGGCCATCTTCTGCTGCTTTCCCAGACACATCAGCAGGGAGCCGGATTGGAAGTGGGGCAGCTGGGACTCCCATCGGCACCCATGTGGGATGTTGCAGGCAGCAGCTTAACTGCTGAGGCACAATGCCGGCCCCAGTAAAGCAATATATGTTGACAAGCAGAGGTAGACAGCAAGAGAGAGAGAGAGACAGAGAGAAAGGTCTTCCTTCCGTTGGTTCACCCCCCAAATGGCCGCTACAGCCAGTGTGTTGCGGCCAGCATGCTGCCAGGAGCCAGGTGCTTCCTCCTGGTCTCCCATGGGGTGCAGGGCCCAAGGACTTGGGCCATCCTCCACTGATTTCTCGGGCCATAGCAGAGAGCTGGATCTAAAGAGGAGCAGCTGGGACTAGAATTGGCGTCCACATGGGATGCCAGCGCTGCCAGTGGAGGATTAACCTACTATGCCATGGCGCCGGCCCCCATTTTGAACTCCTTGATTAGAACAATCTATTTGTTTTTTTTTGTTTGTTTGTTTGTTTGTTTTTTGACAGGCAGAGTGGACAGTGAGAGAGAGGGAGAAAGGTCTTTGCCGTTGGTTCACCCTCCAGTGGCCGACGCACCGCGCTGATCCAACGGCAGGAGCCAGGTGCTTCTCCTGGTCTCCCATGGGGTGCAGGGCCCAAATACTTGGGCCATCCTCCACTACACTCCCGGGCCACAGCAGAGGGCTGGCCTGGAAGAGGAGCAACCGGGACAGAATCCGGCGCCCCAACCGGGACTAGAACCCAGGGTGCCAGCGCCGCAGGCGGAGGATTAGCCTAGTGAGCCGCGGCGCCAGCCCCAGTAAAGCAATCTTAAAAAAACAAAGTGAGTGCACAGCCCAGAGAACACGGCGTGCTCCGACACAGGACAGCATGCTTCTGCCTGGCAGACGCGTGCCTCCTCCCTGCCCCAGGCTAACACGCAGCCCGCGGCCTACCCTGTACTGCTGCACCTCCTCGTCGCGCTTCTGCCTGGCGAGCGCGATCTGGTCCTCCAGGTTCCGGTTCTGCAGGTGGAGCTGCCGGGCCTCTGCCTGCAGGGGTCTCAGGGCCTCCTTCATCTCCTGGATCTCCGCCTGCGTTTTCTGCAGAGCTTTGGCCCCGGCCTCTTTCCGCTCCAGGAGCCGCAGCAGCTGAGGCTCGTACTCCTCCTCCAGGCCCTGGCGGCTTTCCGCCATGAGACTTTCGAACTGGGCAGAGAGCCGCCGGCTCTCCTGGAGGAAGTGCCCATCGCTCTGGCTCGGGGGTGCCTCGAGTCGTTGCCGCAACTGCTCCTTCTGCTTCCGGTAGGCGTCCCGGAGCTGCGCCAGCTCCTCGGAGAGCTGGGCCGCCCGCGTGGTCAGCACCTGCCGACAGTCGGCAAACTGGGCCACGTCCTGCTGGCGGCACTCCAGCTGGTACTGGTAGGCCACGCACTCCTTGGTCACCTTGAACAGCTTCTGCTTGACCAGCCGCACCTCCTCCCGGAGCCCGTCCCGCTGCAGCTCGGCCTGCGCGTGCAGCTTGTAGGCAGCCAGGATGTCCCCGTGCACTTGCTGCACCTCCCGCAGGGCCGGTTCTCGCAGCAGCACCAGCTCGTGGATGAGCTGGTCCCGCTCCTCTTCCAGGCGGGCCACGGCCTGCACGCACTGCTGGAAACGCTGCTCCAGCACCTCCAGGTCCTCGGCGCTCAGGCTCTCCTCGGTGCTGGGCGGCGGCGGCGGTGCGACTGCCCGGCTCTCCTCGGCGCTGGGCTTCTCCTCGCTCCCGACCGCCTCTGCCTGGTCCGCGGCCTGCACGGGCCTCGAGGTCTCCCCTGGCTCCGCGGGCGCCACCGCAGGCTCCTCCTCATCTGGCGCCTCCTCGATGAACAGGGTCGCCGCTGGCTTCTCAGTGTCTTCCAGAGAGAGCGGCTCGGCCAAGTCATCAGAGTCCCCCAGGTAGAGAATGTCTTCTAGGTTCAGGGACCACTCCAGAGAGAGCGCAGCTTCTGGGTCCAAGGCCTCTGCCTCATTCAGGGATCCAGAGGTCTCCTCTCCTCCCGACGCCCTGCAAGAGAGACAGATGGTTGGGAGTGAAAGGGCAGCCATGGAGCCGAGTGCTGGTGTCCAAGGCCAGAAGCCCAGGCGTCACACCCACACACACAGCCCCGCCACCCTGACGGCACCCCCGCGGGTCACTGTGGTCCCTGACCCATCCTTGAGGGCGGGAAACTCCCAGGGCAGGCGTCCCTGTGTCCCACGGTCCTAGCCACACCCTGTGTTAGAAAACTTTCCTTGCCATAGCTGCGTGTGGGCTCCATTCTCCCTTCCGGACTCACACAGTTCTAACGGTTTTCCCCCAGTGTTCCATCCATGCCACACCCTCCAGGCCCTCCTCACTGGCTTCTCCAGGTGCTCCGTCCAGGTCTCCCACATGGGTGGCAGGGGCCCAAGTACCTAAGCCATCATCTGCTACCTCCCAGGTACACTAGCAAAAAACTGGATTAGAAGTGTGGGGCAGGGCGGGGCGGGCGGCGCCTCGGCTCACCAGGCTAATCCTCCACCTGCAGCGCCGGCACACCGGGTTCTAGTCCCGGTCGGGGCGCCGGATTCTGTCCCGGTTGCCCCTCTTCCAGGCCAGCTCTCTGTTGTGGCCCGGGAGTGCAGTGGAGGATGGCCCAAGTGCTTGGGCCCTGTACCCCATGGGAGACCAGGAGAAGCACCTGGTTCCTGGCTTCGGATCAGCGCAGTGCGACAGCCGCAGCGCACTGGCCACAGCGGCCATTGGAGGGTGAACCAACAGTAAAGGAAGACCTTTCTCTCTGTCTCTCTCTCTCACTGCCCACTCTGCCTGTCAAAAAAAAAAAAAAAAAAAGAAAAAAGAAAAAAAAAGAAAGAAAAAAAGAAAAAAAAAAAAAAAGAAGTCTGGAGGAGGTGGGTGACCTCAGGACTCCTCTATGGGATGCAGCATCCCAAGCAGGGGCTTACCCCGCTGTACCACAACACCCACCCCGCCCCATCGTGCTCTTCCAAGTGCTGAGTCCGACTAAAATCCTTACGGCTGGGGGCCAGTGCTGTGACATTACAGGTTAAGCCTCTGCCTGCGGCGCCAGCATATGGGTGCTGGTTTAAGTCCCGGCTGCTCCTTTTCTGATCCAGCTCTCTGCTATGGCCTGAGAAAGCAGTGGAAGATGGCTCAAGTGCTTGGGCCCCTGCACCCACGGGGGAGACCCAGAGGAAGCTCCTGGCTTCTGGCTTTGGATTGGCTCAGCTCAGCTCTGGCTGGTGTAGCCATCTGGGGAGTGAACCAGTGTATGGAAGACATCTCTCCCTCTCAAATAAATAAATAACTTCAAAAAAAAAAATCCTTTAAGGCCTTTTCACACCAAGTGCTATTAAGCCACATCCCGTATTCCTGTAAAACGGCATCTTGTTAGAAGTAGCCAATCTCCTGGCCCATCAAAGGCACGACTCAGATTCTGTGACTCCAACATAGGAGATCCTTGACGGAGCTGCCTGTGGCCTGCCAGCTTAGTCAGTTCCTGCACTGGCCCATGGATGGTTGTGGGCTTCAGTTTCAAATGCATCTTACCTACCGTGGACCTTAGGAAAAATTTTAAAAAGATGCATGTATGTATTTATTTGAAAAGTAGAGTTAGAGACAGAGAGATCTTGCATCTGCTGGTTCATTCCCCCAAAAGGCCTCAACATCTGGGGCTGGGCCAGGCCAAAGTTCGAAGCCAGGAACTCTGTCTGGGTCTCCCACGTGGGTGCAGGGGCCTGAGCACTTCCACCTTCAGCTGTTTTCCCAGGCACACTAGCAGGAAGCGGGATTAGAGGCAGAGCAGCTGGGACTCAAGCCAGTACTCTGACACGGGAGGCAGGTGTCATGCTTTCCATGTTTCAACTCATTTAATCATCATCATTCTATGAGGCTGTTTTCATGTTATCCCCATTTTATAGATCAGGAAACTGAGGTTAGAACAGATGCACTTGCTCAAGGTAACTCAGACCCTCAGTGTGAATCACTCATAAAACAGACTAAATTTGAGCATAGCATAGCCTTCAGGAAGTTTTTCTCCCTTCCAGATACAGAGCACAGTTGTCCTTTGGCGTCTGTGGGGGATCGGCTCCTGCGTGAGACTAAAATCTGCAGCTGCTCAAGTCCCTTATAGAATACGGCGGCACAGGTGCAGGCGTTCTGGTGCAGCAGGTGAAGCCGCCACTTGGCATTCCTGCACCCCGTATCCACGTGTCTCCAATCAAGACCCACCTCTGTTTCTGACCAGCTTCCACACTTGCTGGCTTATGGCTCCTGTTCAGCTTGGCACAGCCCTGCCTGTTGCAGGCATTTGAGAAGTTAACTAGCAGATAAATCTCTTTCCCTCCCTCCCCCCTTTCAAATAAACTTTGTTTTTCTTTTTTTAAGATTTATTTATTTGGGGCCGGTGCTGTGGCGCAGCGGGTTAACACCCTGGCCTGAAGCACAGGCATCCCATATGGGCGCCGGTTCTAGTCCCGGCTGCTCCTCTTCCCATCCAGCTCTCTGCTGTGGCCTGGGAAAGCAGTAGACGATGGCCCAAGTGCTTGGGTCCCTGCACCCACGTGGGAGACCTGGAAGAAGCTCTTGGCTTTGGATCAGCGCAGCCAATTGGGGAGTGAACCAGCATATGGAAGACTGTCTCTCTGCCTCTCCTCTCTCTGTGTAACTCTGACTTTCAAATAAATAAATCTTTAAAAAAAAAAAGATTTATTTATTTACTTGAGAGGCAGAGTTACAGAGAAAGAGAAAGAGGTCTTCCATCCTTTGGTTCACTCCCCAAATGGCCACAGTGGCCAGAGCTGGGCCAATCTGAAGCCAGGAGCTTCTTCCAGGTCTCCCGCATGGGTGCAGGGGCCCAAGCACTTGGGCTGTCCTCTACTGCTTTCCCAGGCCATCAGCAGGGAGCTGGATTGGAAGTGGAACAGCGGGACTCAAACCAGCACCAATATGGAATGCTGGCACTGCAGGCAGATGCTTAACCTACTACACTACAGCATCGGCCCCCCAAATAAGCTTTAAAAATAAATGAAATGGTATATTTACAGATAACCAATGTACACTTCCCACGTACTTGAAAACTTCTCCAGATTACTTGAACACCTAATATAATGTAAGTGCTATAAAGTGGTTGTTAAACCGTATAGATAGGGATCAAGGACAAGAGAAGTCGGGGCGGGGGCCAGGGAGCACAGGAGCTGGGACGCACCGGGTTAGGCTGCAGCTTGGGAAGCCTGCATCCCAGATCGGAGTCCCTGGTTTGAGTGCAATCCAGCTTCCTGCAGCAGATGGTGGCTCAAGTATATTTAGGTTTCTACCACCATGTGGGAGACCCAGATGGGGTTCCTGGCTCCCAGCTTCAGCCTGGCCCAGCTCTAGCTGTTGTGGGCATTTGGGGAGTGAACCAATGGAGGGAAGTTCTATCTCTATCGCTCCCTCCTTCTCTATCTGTGTCATTCTGCCTCAAATAAATTAATAGACTTAAAAAGTCTGTACAGGGGCTGGTGCTGTGGTAGTGGGTAAAAGCCTCTGCTTGCAACACCAGCATCTCATTTGGGTGCTGATCCAGCTCCCTGCTAATGGCTTGGGAAAAGCAGCAGAAGATGGCCCAAGTGTTTGGGCCCCTGCCACCCACTTGGTAGACCTGGAATATGCTCCTGGCTTTGGATCCGAGTAGCTCCCGCCTTTGTGGCCATCTGGGGAGTGAACCAGTGGATGGAAGACCTCTCTCTCTACCTCTGCCTCTCTGTAACTCTGCCTTTATAAATAAATAAATATTAAGGGGAAAAAAAAGATCTCATATAATTTGTGACCTTAAAAAAAAAAGGAAGTTTGGCCTACCGGATAAAATACTGGTTAGCAAGCCTGTGTCCCGCATAGGAGTCCCTGGGTTTAATACCCGGTTCCAGCTCCTGACTTCAGCTTCCTGTTAATGCAGACCCCAGGAGACAGCAGATGACTTACTGGCTCAAATGACTAAGTTCCTGCCACCCATGTGGGAGACCCATACTGAGTTACAGTTTCCCAGCCTTGGCCCTGTCCTGCCCATTGAGGGCATTTGGGCAATGATCATGGGATTGAAGCACTCTCTCTCTCTCTACCACTCAGATTAGAAAAAAAAAAAAAATTAAGTCACACAGTATGATTTTTTTCAAATATTTCTGATCAGCAGTTGGCTGAATTAAAAAAAAAATATGGAACCCACAGATACAAAGGATTGACTGCTTAAATCAAGAAAGTCCAGGCCGGCGCCGCGGCTTAGTAGGCTAATCCTCCGCCTTGCGGCACCGGCACACCGGGTTCTAGTCCCGGTTGGGGCGCCGGATTCTGTCCCGGTTGCCCCTCTTCCAGGCCAGCTCTCTGCTGTGGCCAGGGAGTGCAGTGGAGGATGGCCCAAGTGCTTGGGCCCTGCACCCCATGGGAGACCAGGAGAAGCACCTGGCTCCTGCCATTGGATCAGCGCGGTGCGCCGGCCGCGGCGGCCATTGGAGGGTGAACCAATGGCAAAGGAAGACCTTTCTCTCTGTCTCTCTCTGTCTCTCTCACTGTCCACTCTGCCTGTCAAAAAAAAAAAAAAATCAAGAAAGTCCATGCGTTCTCAAAGAACTTGATTTACGATATTGAAAAGGCCGCTGCATGGGGCCAGCATTGTGGCATAGCGGGTTAAGCCACCTGCTTGCACCTGGCATCCCATATCAGAGTGCCAGTAAGTGCTTGGGGAAGCAGCAAGTGATGGCCATATACATGGGTCCCTGCTGCCCACCTGGGAGATCCAGGTGGAGTGCCTGGCTCCTGGCTTAGCCTTGGCTGTTGTAGACATTTGAGGAGTGAACCAACAGATGGAAAACCTCTCTCTCTTTCTGTAACTCTTTCAAATAAATAAATAAATCTTTAAAAAGAAGAAAAGAAAAGGCTCCTGCTCGTCTTCGAGTTTCTACTTTTATTTTTTAAGATTTATTTATTTACTTGAAAGTCAGAGTTACACAGAGAGAGGAGAAGCAGAGAGAGAGAGTCTTCCATCCACTGGTTCACCCCCTAATTGGCCGCAGTGGCCAGAACTGCGCTGATCAGAAGCCAGGAGCCAGGAGCTTCTTCCAGGTCTCCCACACGGGTGCAGGGACCTAAGGACTTAGGCCATCTTCTACTGCTTTCCCAGGCCATAGCAGAGAGCTGGATTGAAAGAGGAGCAGCTGGGTCTTGAACCGGCACCCAAATGGGATGCCGGTGCTTTAGGCCAGGGCGTTAACCCGCTTAAGTTTTTACTTTTAAATATTTATTTGTTTGTTTGAAAGGAAGAGTTACAGAGAGAGAGAGAGAGAGAGGAGAGATCTTCCATCTGTTGGTTCACTTCCCAATTGGCCATGATGGCTGGGGCTTGGCCAGGCCAAAGCCAGGAGCTTCTTCCAGTCTCCCACGTGGGTGCAGGGGCCCGAGGACTTGGGTCATCTTCTGCTACTTTCCCAGGTGCATTAGTAGGGAGCTGGATCAGAAGTGAAGCTGCCGGGACTCGAACAGGCGCCCATGTGGGATTCAGGTGGTGGCTCAATCTGCTACGCCACAACACCAGCCCCTGTGTTCAAATTTTAAGCTCTAACTTGTAACTCCAAGTTCCTAATGAGGATTTTTATTTTAAGACATGATGTACTCTCCTCCTGTCTGACACGCCTTTCTGCACCTCAGAGAGGCTTCTGGAAGCCATAAAAGTGGCTTCGCCAGGCCCTGACCATCACCGACCTCAGTCGCCTGGCCCCCCTGCCAAACAGGGAGCAAGAAGACAACCTGAACCATTGCCAGTCATCCTTACCACCTTAGCAAACAGGCAGAGAGGAAGTGGTTTCCAGCCTTTCTCACCTGCTGTCACAGGCACCTGCCACTCAACCGCTCCCAAGTTGTCTCCCCTGCCCGGCGTGCTGCCTCTGTATTCTCCAGCCAGCAGAAACACATGGCCACGCTCAGGAGACTGCAGATGAGGCCAGAAAGCTCTCCACAGCTCTCTCCTTCCCCTCGGAGCCAATGCTCAGGGAACTGAGTTTCTGAGCTCAGAAAGCCTCATCTCCACCCACTGCCAGGGCCCTTGTCCAAGCCATCGTCTCTTACTGGCACTCGTGTGCCAGCCTTCTAAAGGCCTTGCCTCCTTCTTCCCCCAAGTCTCTGCTCCGCAGTGCCACAGTTAGCTGATTACAGCATAAAGAGAACCATGCTGCTCCATGTCACAGGTCCTCAGAGATGTGGCCCTAGCCTGTTTGTTGTAGTCTCAACCTGTGGGTCACTCCTGTAGCCCAGCCAATACTCACCAACCCAGGACACCTGGGACCTATGCACACCTGCTACTCTTAGCTCTCTGTGTCTCAATGATTCAGCCGCTTGAATACCCCCTGGCTAGAGAACAGTCCTGCACTCCCTGGGAAGGTAGTGCTCCCAGCACCAGAGAGGATGCACCTGCTCAGCCAGCAGGACGCACCGCACACTCAACAGAACTCCCCCCCCCCTTTCCCAGCAGAGGCCCCTCATGTCATGCTCCTGCCCAGGCCCCCACCTTGGATTGTGTTCAAGGCACTATTCCAAGAAGTTCACAGGAATCCTCAAATACAGAATGCTTATCTCATTTTTTTTTAAAGATGTATTTATTTATTTGAAAGGATGACAGAGAGAGGGAGAAACAGGAGAAACCCATCCTCTGGTTCACCACAAATGGCCAACATCAGCCAAGCCTGAGCCAGGTCAAAGTCACAAGCTAGGAACTCTGTATGGACCTCCTACATGGCTGGCAAAGGCCCAAGCACTTGGGCCATCTTCTGCTGCCTTCCCAGACACATTAGCAAGAAGCTGGATCCGAAGAGGAGTAGCCAGGACTCAAACGGGCGCTTCAATACGGGACGATGGCGTTGCAAGCAGCAGCTTCACCCACTGCGTCACGACGCGGGTCCCAGGCTCATCTCATATCCCCGCTTTACAGATGAGGAAGGCAAAGCACAGAGTAAAGAACTCCCACGGGGGTCTGGAGGCCGTGTTGGTGGGGGAGCCTGGGGATGCCTGGCAGTGTTTGCCACTGTGCTAGGGTAGGGGTGAGACCTAAGAGGGAATTAGGGCACACAACACACAGCTAGTGGAGCCAGTGTCACGGAGCAGCAGACCAGGCAGCCACCTGTGACGCTGGCATCCCACAGGAGCGCCAGTTCCAGCCCAGGCTGCTCCACTGCCGATCCTAGCTTCCTGCTAATGCGCCTGGGAAAGCAGTGGAAAGTGGCTCAAGTACCTGGCCCTGCCACTCACATAGGAGACCCAGATGCGATTCCAGGCTCCTGCCTTCCTGCCACTCTGGCCATCTGGGGAGTGAACCAGCAAATGAAAAATCTCTCTCTCCCCCTCCGTTTCTCAAACAAATAAATACATCTTTCAGTTTTAAGATGTACTTGAAAGGCAGAGTTCCCGAGATGGTGAGACAGAGAGAGATCTTCCATCTGCTGGTTCGCTCCCCAAATGGCCAAAATGGCCGGGGCTGGAACAGAGCAAAGCCAGGAGCCAGGAGCTTCCTCCAGGTCTCCCACACGGGTGCAGGGGCCCAAGGACTTGGGCCATCTTCTACTGCTTTCCCAGGCCACAGCAGAGAGCTGGATCAGAAGTGGAGCGGCTGGGACTCGAACCAGCACCCATATGGGATGTTAGAGAGCGGCAGCTTTACCCACTACGCCACAGCACTGGCCCCCAAATAAATCCATCTTTTAAAAAATAAAGAATTAAACGTCACACAGCTTGGCACACAGCGGTCAGAATATGTGTTCTTTAACAGTTCCTACACTTCCTGAAGCCTCGCTCAAATGCCCTCCGCTGTGCAGTGTTTCCCAGGCGCCATCTCCCTCCCCGGGCACCGTGAACACAGCTGGTCTTGCACTCAGCCCTCCGCATTACACAAGTACAGGCGTATGTCTCCGTGCCAGTGACCCTGCTGAAGACAAGCGTGCGACTCCCTCGTCCCCTATTCCCCCGGGGTGGGGGGTCTGTAACAGGCAGGCAGGCAGAAACCCAAGGCGCTCCAAGGTGGAAACTGGCCCAAGGTCGAACGGCAAAGCTGGAAGTGGAAGCCGGGTGTCCTGGGCGGCTACCACACAGCCTGCGTCAGCCACCCAAGGTGTCAGGTGCTGCTGGAGGCTGCCCCCCCCCCCACGGCTGCCCAGGGGAGACAGAGCCAGTGTCGCTGGGGCTCCTCACCCCAGGCTCCCCAAGGCCCCACCCCTGCTACTCAGTCCCTGTCCCCAAGCTGTCCACCAGGACTGTGGTGGGGCTGTGTCTGCCTCTGTCTACCTGTCTGGCCTACAGCAGTAGGGGTGAGTGAGCGCACATGTAACTGTGCTGGGCCCTGTCCCCTTGGGTGACAGTGACTGGGTGTCACCGGGTCTTTGCTCTGCCACCTCTTGGCATACCAGGAGCTCCCAGGGCCCCAGCCTGATCTGAAGACAGAAAAACTCCCCACTCTCCCCCAACCCCCTGAGCCGGGTAAACTGAGGCTGGATAGATTGGAGGGTTTCCTGCGGCTGGGCTGAGACGGCAGACCCCCCTCCACCCCAGCCCGGGGGCAGGCGGGACCACAAGCTGCCTGGGCAGACTGAATCTGAAGCTGGCAGATGCCCAGCCTTGCGCCAAGTGTCCTACATGGCGAAGCCGGCCGCTGGAGACCTCCGCACCCGGCACATTTGGCGTGAGGGGGCAAAGGGAACCGAGTCGTGAGTGTCTACAGGCCACCCGGCAGGTGAGCAGTGCCGGCCACTGGCACGAAAGGGTTAATTCTCACGCATCCCGTAGGAGGGGGAGGGACAAGGACGCCCCGCGTGGGCGGAGGCGCTAGGACCCCGACCTCTACTCTCCGGCTCCCGGCTGCGGGTGGCTCCGCCCCACGCCCCACCCTGGCGGGACCACCACCCCACAGGCAGGCGAAGGGGGCCCGCGGCGAGCCCCGCACCCCCTCCCCGCAGGGCCGGCGACGCGGGTCCCGGACGGTCCTACCTCGCGGCCTGGGCGGCGCCATCCCCGCCGCGCGGCAGCTCCGGGCTGGCCATGGCTGCGCGACCCCGAGCTGGGCGGCCGCGTTATTAATAGCGGGCCCCGCGGCACTCGCCCGGCGCCCGCGCCCGCCGCACTGCCAGCTGCAGCCGACACCGGATCCCGCCGGCCCCAGGCCGGGCGCGCCCACTTGGCCCGGGCTCCTGCTCGCGGGGGGGAAGAGGGGGAGCGGCCGCACGGCCCTGGGGGCGGGGAGAGGCCGCCCCTCCCCTCCCCGCCCGGGATGGGTGGGGGGCGCTTAGTGGCGCCTCCAAAACTGGCCAGCCCCGAACCTCCCCGCACCTTCCTCCTCCCCGCCTTTCCCTTCCCGGGGTCCTGGTTGCGGGGACGAGGGAGGGGGCCGTGCAATCTCCGGAGAGCCCTTCCACGGCCCAGCACGGGGAGAGGGCTCGGGCCGGGGATCTGTAGGTATCCAGCACCCAGCACCCCCTTCAACACACGCACACAGGTCGCAAGTGATTGGCAGGGTCGGCGCCTTCCGACCCCCGCCCGTGCACCGCGCAGGGGCCTGGCGCGCGGCCACGCTCCCGGCGGCGCCCGGAGGAGCGCTGTGCCGCTGTGCCCGCAGCTGTCGCGGAGGGGTGGGGCAGGGCGCGGGCGGGCGCCGTGGCGCGGGCGGTGGGGGGTTAGCGGCCACACCCCGAGTGCCTGGGGACAGCCTGGGGCCTGGGGCCCCGTGGCTGGGTTTCCGGAAGGACTGGGAGGATGGCCCAGGGAGTTAAGCCTGCAAGCTGGAGTTCTGCTGCCCCACCCAGTGAGGTTCTCTGGGGCCTCTCCCTGAGGTCCACCTGTCACCTCCCTCAACTGGGCTTCTTCCAGCTGCCAGGCAAAACCCCTCGGCCCCACGGTCAGGGTCAAACCAGTCCTCAAGTGCGAAGCTGCCGGCCCTCCCTCCCTCCCGGACCTGGGCCCCTGGCGTCCTCCCAGCTGATTCATGTTTTCCACTTAGCGCCCTTGGGTCCCGGGTGGTCCTTGCCTCAGTCGAGAAGAACGCGGGAGGGCCTGGATCCTGGTGTTTCATCAAAGGCCTGGAGTATGGGGTGGGGGTAGGGTACTCCTGCCGTTGTGTGGCATGGGGTGGGCTTGGGGGCAGCTGTGCCAGGAAGGTGTGTCCATGGTTTCGAGTCTGGTGTGTGGAGGGCAAGCCTAGGGGGTTGTATGCCCATGTGTGACTCTGGGGGGACCCGGCCTTTTGTGGTGGGCAGGTGGATTTGCGACTGCTGGGTCCCAGGGACTGGGCCTGCCGGGGGGAGGGGCTATAGTGACCAGTGACACGCACGTATGTTGGAGATTGGGTGCCCTGCCTGGGGGCCGATGTGTGTGGTTGTTGCAGCAGGGGGCGGGCTGGTGCGCCCCAGCAGCTGTGTGCGTGTCCTGTGTGTGTGTGACCGGGGTCCGTGCCGGGGTTCATTCGTCGGCGTGTGTCTGAGTGTGCACGTGCTGTGGCTGTATAGCTCTATCCCTAACCCCTCCGGGCGGCCCAGCACACCCTTGTAAGGCATGCACGAGAAAAAGCCGGGTTTCCAAGGCTGCTGGTCATTTTCTGACTTAGGCCTGAACTATTCCCGGGGAGGAGGTTGGCAGCGCCCCAGCTGCTGGCTGCCTGATAACTGGTGCCAGTCAGAGGGGCGCGGAGGGAGCAGGGCCAGGCCTGCCAGGGCACTGTTTGCTGCGGATGCCAGGCAACGGGCAGCACGGACGGCCTTCGGCAGGGTCATCCGGCCCCTGCAGCGTGGCCCAGGAGCTGACCCCGGGCAGTTCCCCAGGGCTGCCTGCCTGCCCCCCAGCACCTCTCTTCTTGGCCCAGACACGGAGTCTCCCAGGGTCCCGGACACTCTTCCACTTCTGGGCCATTGTTCTCACTGTTGGCCAAGCCTGGAGCACCTATCCCAGCTCCTCCCGTGCCTGCTTCTCCTCTCCCTCCTTCAGCTCTCAACTTGCGCCATCTGTTCAGCTGGCCCCTGCCCTCAGTGTCCACCTGTTTGCTCTTTTTGTTTTGAAAGATGCATTTCTTTATTCAAAAGGCAGAGTGCGGGATCTGACATTGTGGTGCAGCAGGTTAAGCCACTGCCTGTGATGCCGTCAGCCCATATAAACGCAGGTTTGAGTCCAGGCTGCCCTACTTCAGATCCAGCTCCCAGTGAATGAACCTGGGGCTGGGGCGGGGGGTAGGGGGTGTATGCAGCAGAGATGGCCAAATGCTTGGGCCCCTGCCACCCATGTCACTTTCAAATAAATACATTTTTTTAAAGATGTTTTTATTTGTTTGAAAGTCAGAGTTACAGAGAGAGGAGAGGCAGAGAGAGGGGTCTTCCATCCAATGGTTCACTCTCCAGATGGCCACAACAGCTGGAGCTGGGCCAATCTGAAGCCAGGAGCCAGGAGCCTCCTCTAGGTCTCCCATGCGGGTGCAGGGGCCTAAGGACTTGGGTCATCTTCTACTGCTTTTCCAGGTCATAGCAGAGAGCTGGATCAAAGAGGAGTAGCCGGGACTAGAACTGGCGCCCATATGGGATGCCAGGGCTTCAAGCCAGGGCGTTAACCTGCTGCGCCACAGTGCCAGCACTTTTTTTTTTTTTTTAGGCAGAGTTACGGAGAAACAGGGAGAGAGATCTTCTGTCCACTGGTTCACTCCCCAAATGGCCCAACAGCCGGATCTGGGCCAGGCCAAAGCAAGGAGCCAAGAACCCCATCTGAGTCTCCCACATGGGTGGCAGGGGCCCCAGTACTTGGGCCATTGTCTGCTGCCTCGCAAGAGCGTGAGCAGGACATTGGAACCAAAGCAGGGAGTAGCCAAGACTCCAGCGGGCACTCTGATAGGAGATGCTGGTGTCCCGAGCCACAGCTTGACCCCCTGCACCACAATCCCTGCCCCATCTGTTTGTTTCCTTTCTGTCTCCTCACCTGTGTCTTTGTACAGAAATCTTCTGCCACACAATTGTTCATTTTCAATTCCTTCCTTCTCAGTTTTCCCCACCGGGATGGAAGCCCTACAGGAGCAGGGAGTGTGTGTGTGTGTGTGTGTGTGTGTGTGTGTCACTGCTGGGATCCCAGGAGCAGCAGCGCCTGGCACATGGGGAAAATCGTTGAAGGAAGGAAGGAAGGAGGGTCCTACCAGGGCAGATTCAGGCAACAGTTGATGCCGCCTGGGCGGCAGGCTTGGGCTGCTCACCACCAGGCAGGCCCAGTGGGTGTAGGGAGCACAACCACGCATGTGCCCAGATGGTGTCTTCTCCCAGGCAGGATGAGCTAAGCGAGGTACAGGACTCAGTTCACTTGGCAAGCACTGGCGCTGGGTCTGTGCCAGGCCTGTGTCAGAGCAAATGGCCTTATTTGGCCCAGGCCTGCAAGAAGCTTTCATTGTAGAGAAGGCTAGAACGGTCTCCTGGGGTGGAGAGGCCTGGGCCGAGAACGATGCCAGATCGCTGGGCTGAGTGCCGTGATCAGCATGGAGAACCAGGGAAGCCGGGGCCAGAGAGCTCAGCTTTGAGCTTGTGACAGCCTCTTGGACAAAAGAACCTGCACTGGAAGGTTGAGAAAGGCACGGGTGCACGTTCAAGGCCAAGGGCAGCCACGCCGTCAGCCTCCCCACAAAGCCAAATGGGGAAGAAGAGAGAAAGCTGACCTTGGTGACAGGCTCACCGAGGGAACACCTGGCCTTCTGGCTTCAGGTGGGGTGTGGCCAACAGGAGACCTCCGCAGGAGACTGGAGTGGGAGAACGGGATGTGAATATTTACTTATTATGCCTGCCTCTGGCGGTTACTGGGTCTCTCTAATGAAGATTTAGCTCCTGTTGGTCAGGTGCCCTGCACCCATGGGTACAGACCCTGTCAGTTTCCTTAGTAAAACTCCCTCCCTAGGGGCTGCTGCTGTGGTGCAGTAGGTTAAGCCTCTGCCTGTAGCACTGGCATCCCATATGGGCAGTGGTTTGAATCCCGGCTGTTCCACTTCCCATTCAGCTCTCTGCTAATATCCTGGGAAATCAGTAGAAGATGGTCTCAGTGCTTGGGCCCCTGCACCCATGTGGGAGACCCAGATAAAGCTCCTGGCTTCGGATCAGCCCAGCTCCAGCCATTGCAGTCATTTAGGGAGCAAACCAGGGGATGGAAAACCAGAGGAACCCCTCAGCCCACCTTACTCAGTCTTTTTTTTTTTTTTTTTTTTTTTTTGAGATTTACTTATTTGAAAGGCAGAGTTACAGAGAGGCAGAGGCAGAGAGAAGTCTTTCATCCTGTGGTTCACTTCCCGAATGGCCGCTACGGCCAGAGCTGCACCGATCCGAAGCCAGGAGCCAGGAGCTTCTTTCAGGTCTCCCACGCAGGTGCAGGGGCACAAGGACTTGAACCATCTTCTACTGCTTTCCCAGGCCACAGCAGAGAGCTGGATCAGAAGTGGAGCAGCCAGCACTCAAACCAGTGCCCATATGGGATGCTGGCACTGCAGGCGGTGGCTGTACCTGCTACACCACAGCACTGCCCCCCTACTCAGTCTTAAGCCTGTAATGACCTGGGTCGGGGGAAGGGGTAAAGGGGTGCTGTGAGGGCACAGGAGTGGGGGGCGGAATTGGGGCGGTGGCAGAGCAATGAGCAGGGCAGTGGGGAGGCAGAGCCCAGGCATTGCCTCCCACCATGCCCCAGAGCACATGCAAATGGCCAGGGGAAGCCATGCTCTCTCAACCTCAGTTCCTTGCCAGTGAAGTGGGCGGCTGGCACCCAGGGGTGCAGCTCCTCCTCACAAGACTGAAAAGCTGTCAGCTATGACGCTCCACCCTGGAGTGAGTGGACAGGAAGGTGTCTAGCACGTTTCCTGTTATCAGGATGCAGGCGAGCCAAGCCACTCAGTTGTTTTGTACCAGCAAAACACCTAGAGGCGGGGAGGAGGCACAGAGATGCCTGGAGGGGCCCAGGGAGCCAGGGTGCAATGCAAGCTTTGGGAATGACGGGCCAGAGCCAGAGCTTCGGCACACACCTCCTCGCTGTGTGCTGTTCCGGAAGTCGCTCTGCCTGAAGCAGGCTGTTTTCTCCTCTGCAAAACTGGACATTTTTTACATCGCATGTTTACTCTAAGGATGAGCTAATCACAAAAACATTCACCCAAACACCAAAGAAAGAGCGACTTCTACTAGTTTTTCAAGAATTATTTATTTATTTGAAAGAGCCAGAGAGAGAGAGAGAGAGAGAGAGGTCTTCCATCTGCTGGTTCACTCCCCAAATGGCAGCAACAGCCAGGGCTGGGCCAGGCTGAAGCCAGGAGCCAGGAACTCCATCTGGGTCTCCCACGTGGTTGCAGAGGCCCAAGCACTTGGGCCGTCCTCCGCTGCTTTCCCAGGTGCATTAGCAGAGAGCTGGATCAGAAGTGGAGCAGCCAGGACTCAAACCAGCACTCACATGGGATGCTGGTATCTCAGGCAGCAACTTACCCCACTGCGCCACAGCACCAGCCCCCCCCCCCTTTTTTTTTTTTTTTTTTGACAGGCAGAGTGCATAGTGAGAGAGAGAGACAGAGAGAAAGGTCTTCCTTTTTGCCATTGGTTCACCCTCCAATGGCTGCCGTGGCTGGCGCGCTGCGGCTGGCGCACCACGCTGATCCGAAGGCAGGAGCCAGGTGCTTCTCCTGGTCTCCCATGGGGTGCGGAGCCCAAGGACTTGAGCCATCCTCCACTGCCTTCCCAGGCCACAGCAGAGAGCTGGCCTGGAAGAGGGGCAACCGGGACAGAATCCGGCGCCCCGACCGGGACTAGAACCTGGTGTGCCGGCGCCGCTAGGTGGAGGATTAGCCTAGTGAGCCGCGGTGCTGGCCGCAGATTCTATTTCTTAAACTCTCCTTTCTCCTTCTGACTCTCTCCTAAACTGCAACCAGAAGCCGGCTGATGGCAGCATAAGTCTTCATTCATTCATTCATTCATTCCAATGTTTATTAAGCCAGACAGTGTTCTAAATGCTAGGGACACAAAGACAGTAAATCATTAAAGCAAGAACAATATCTGGACCTTTTCATGGCTGTAACCCTAACCCTGCGTTCTCAATAAACGATGGCCAAATGAGTAAATGACATTAACTGTTTTTTTGAGCCCTTCTTATTAGATGGCAAGGTAGAGATTAGCCTACGTGCGTGAGGGAGGGTAAAGGAGAGGCAGAAGCATGCCTTGGAAGCAGAGCGGCATAACCTGGGCATAACCTCCAGTGGTGGGTCCCAGCCCGCTCCAGAGGGCAGCTTGGAGGAATCCTCCCCACCCTGCTCCAAGGGGGCTTTTAGGTGCAGGAACACTGCTGATAAAGTCCTGGAAAGAACGTCAGGAATTCCATGCCCAGCCGTAGATATCCCCGAGGAGGAGGAGGAGGAGAAATACAGGGCCCATTCCCAAGGCCATAAACGCTCTGGGCTGGCTGCACTCTCATTAAACTCATTAAACTCGCCCAGCACGCTTGCTGCTACTCTGTCTCAGATCTGAGTTAGTTCCTTCCTTCCTTCCTTCCTTCCTTCCTTCCTTCCTTCCTTCCTTCCTTCCTTCCATCTTTCCTTCCATCCTTCCTTCCTTCCTCCCTCCCTCCCTCCCTCCCTCCCAGATTTGTTTTATTTATTTGAAATACAGAGTTATAGAGAGAGATAGAGACAGAGAGAGTCTTCCATCCCGTGGTTCACTCCCCAAATGGCCACAACAGCCAGGGCTGAGCCAGTCCAAAGCCAGGAGCCAGGAGCTTCTTCCGGGCCTCCCACACGTGTGCAGGGGCCCAAGGACTTGGGCTGTCCTCCGCTGCTTTCCCAGAAGCATTAGCAGGGAGCTGGATCGGAAGTGGAGCAGCCAGGACTCAAACCGGCGCCCATACGGGATGCCGGCGCTGCAGGCCGGGTCTTTAACATGCTGTGCCACAGCGTCAGCCCCTGAGTTCTTTCTTACTGAAGACAAGGACCTCTGAGCGGCTGTCTCCAGCACCAGCCCGTGCTCCATGACAAGCCAGGCCTTATATCTGCATTGTCAAAATGACTTGGGTGGGAGGGGGCTTCAGCATTGTGGAACAGCAGCTTAAGTGGCTGCTTGTGACACTAGCATCCCACATGGGCGCCGGTTCAAGTCCTGGCTGGGTCCCAGTTCGAGTCCCGCCTGTCCTACTCCCTGCTCAAGCACTTGGGCCCTTGCCACCCACCACCCATGTGGGAGACCCAGATGTAGTTCCAGGCTCCTGGCCTTCATTACGGCCATTTAGGGTCCTCTGCCCGCTCAGACTGACTCCCGAGGGGGCCCAGGAATGCACAGACTTTTTGTGTTTCTATCCCACAGCGAATGACTCAATCTCCCTGAACCTCAGATTATGCTCTGGGAACTGAGCACACGCGGAAGAAACGCCCAGAGCCTTGCCCAGGAAACAAGAGGCACTTGACAAGTGCTATTACCTCCCGCCCACCGCGGTCGCTGTCTGGGGGCCGCCGGCCTCCCCTCGGGTCTGGCCATCAGGGCCCAGGACGCCGCGCCCCCGCCGCCCCTCCCGACGCGGGGCTCTCCAGCAATGCCGAGCGCCGCCTCCTGGGGGCGCCGCCGCTGCGCCGCCGCGCCCCTGTGATTGTAGTTCCCTGCGCAGCCGCGCGGGGCCGCCCGGGCTCTGTTTTCAGGACCGAGGGCGCGTGGACAGCGGGACGATCTAGTCCGAGCTCCATCACGGAGGTTCTTGCTCATTGATCAACAGTAGTGGTCACAGCACCAGATTCACCAGTAACCGGCTGTTGCCGGCTGTTACCGATGGACAAGCGCCTTCGGGTGCTGGGAGGCTCAGGGGGAACCGGGCCTTAGACCCAGAACCCCCCACCTACACCGTGCCTCTGAGCAGTTTTCTCCAGCTTTCAAATGGGAAATATAAAAATACACTTACTGAGGGGCTGGCGCTATGGCGTAGTGGGGAGGTGGGGAGTGAGGGGTAGGCAGCTGCCTGCAGTGCCGGCATCCCATATGAGCACCGGTTCGAATCCCAGCTGCTCCACTTCCCATCCAGCTCTCTGGTATGGCCTGGGAGAGCAGTGGAAGATGGTCCAAGTGTTGGGCCCTGAATCCACTTGGGAGACCCAGAAGCAGCTCCTGGCTCCAGGTTTCAGATCAATCCAGCTCTGACGGTTGTGGCCATTTGGGGAGTGAACCAGTGGATGAAAGACCTCTCTGTGTCTCTCTCTGTCACTCTGCCTTTCAAATAAATAAATAAATCTTAAAATACACTTATTGGGGCAGTGGTTGACGAACCCCATGTCCCACATTGGAGCACCTGGCTCTGATCCCTACCTCTGCTCCTGAGCTCAGCTCCCTGCAAACGTGCATCCTGGCAGGCAGTGGACGATGGCTCAGTAAACTGGGTCCCTGCCACCCCGTGGGAGACCAGGATGATGTTCCCCCATGGGGAGTTGCAGGCATTTGGGGAGTGAGCCTGTGGATGGCAGTTTCTCTCTCTTCTCTCGTCTGCTTCAGATTAAAAAATAGAAGACATACTTAAAATACACTTCTTGAGAAGAATTAGCAAGTTCCTGGCAGGCTCCTTGGAGGGCAGCTTGGGAAGTGCGCGCCCCCGCTCTGCCAGGCGTCGCTGGTTCACTCCTCCTGCACTGGGGGCCTTCCCAGGCTCCCCGGGCCTCAGGCCAGAGGCCAGTCCCGGAGCTCAGTCCCAGTCTGCCCACTGCTCCCTGCAATTCTCCTTTACCTTCAGACCCTCAGCCTCCTCTGGGCGCTGCCCCCACCCCCAGCCCCACATGCAGGCTCAGGCCAGCCATCTTCGTCTGCCTGTTCCCACCAGAGCAGACTGCAGCAATGCCCCGTCCTGTGTCTGCCTCCCTCTTCCGAAACCCCACGCAGCAACCTTCCCGGGTTCCCGGCCTTTGCAGGAGCCTCTGTCTGGAGCACCCTTTCCTCTTCTTACCCAGGACACAGAACTGCATGTTGCCTGGCAATAGCGCTGGGAGCAGGAAGCCCACCCACTGTGGGCTCCGTGTGTGCCCAGGCCCCAGCCCGGGAACTGGAGCAGAGCGCACAGTCAGTAAATGCATATCCAGTAAACGAGTGGTCATGCCGCTGTGGTTTGCCTTTGTCCCCCAGAAGTTCCTGTGTTGCAAACTTGACCCGTCGATTCATGTGTGAGTGGTATTTGGGGGTGGCTTTGGGGGGTTAATCAGGATTCGATGATGTCATGAGGGCGGAACCCCCAGTTGACATTAGGGGCCAGCACTGTGGCGTAGTGGGTAAAGCTGCCACCTGTGGCGCCAGCATCCCATAAGGGCACCGTTTGAGTCCCGGTTGCTCTACTTCTGATCCAGCTCTCTGCTATGGCCTGAGAAAGCGGTGGAAGATGGCCCAGGTGCTTGGACCCCTGCGCCCACGTGGGAGACTTAGAAGAAGCTCCTGGCTCCTGGCTTTGGCTTGGCCCGGCCCTGACGTTTGTGGCCATTTGTGGAGTACACCAGTGGATGAAAGATCTCTCTGTCTCTCCTTCTCACTCTGTAATTCTGACTCAAATAAATAAAATAAAATAATTTAAAAGAGAGAGAGAGAGGAAGAGAGAGAGAGACTGCAGCTGCAGGTCTGCTTTGTCTCACCAAGTGATGTCCTCTGCTGTTAGGAGGGCCTCCTGAGCGCTGAGCTAAATAAACCTCTGTTCATTTTATTTTATATTTTAAATATTGATTTGTTTATATTTGAAAAGTAAAGTAAGGGGGGGGGGGATCTTCCATTCACCGATTCAGTCTCCGAACGGCTGCCACAGCTAGGGATGGGCCAGGCAGAAGCCAAGAACTCTATCCAGGTCTCCCAAGCACTTGGATCGCCTTCCGCTGCCTTCCCAGGTGCATCAGCAGGAACCTGGATGGGAAGTGGAGCAGCTGGGATTTGAACCAGAGCTCCAGTACTGCATGCCAGTGCTACAGACTGCGGCTTAATCCACTGCACCACAACACCCACTCCCCTCTGTTCATTTTGATTACTAGGTCTGTGGCACTCAGTTCCAGCACCCGCAAGCAGACTAAGACAGGAACAACCTGAGTCTGCCCCCGGGCCCTCTTGACAGCCTCAACTGCACACAGTCACAGCAGCGGCAACACACAGGCGTGCGCACACACGCATGGTGGCGGTCACGTGGCAGACACATGCCAAAAGCCGAATTCACCCGTGGCGGGCCAGGCCGGGAGAGTCTCCCTTTCCAGCCCAGAAGCTCCTGGATCCAGCTGCCCCCACACCAGACTTGGAGCCCTGAGGGCACACAGGGCAGGGAGCCCCAAGGACAGAGGAGAGAGAGACAGAGCCCCAGAGCTAAGCCAGCTCTCCAGGTCAGACTGCAGCTCCTATGGGCGTGGCCATGTCTCCCTGATCCCCTGCACTGGGGACACCCGCTGGACGCCCCTCCCACCTTGATGCAATGGCCAAGGCTGAGCTGGGCTGCTGGGGCTTTGGGAAGAGCAGCACAGCTCACCGTGCTTGGGTCCTGCAGGGTCCTCCACAGGGTGACAAGATCGGAGAGGCTGGGGCGGGGGTGCCTGGCTCCACACATCCACTCACTCATCAAACCAGTCCAGACTCCCTGGGCCTGGGCCTGCAGCGCTCTGCCTCGATTTTATGTCATTTAATTCTCGCCCATCTGGGAGGCAGGTGTGAGCTTCACTCCAGGTAGAGATAAGGACAGGGAGGCCCAGAGAAGGGGAGCGACCTGCCCAAGTCACACAGCGGGCGGGGAAGCAGCAGAGCTGGAGGTCCCCCTCCCAGCTTTGGGAGAGAGCTGGGCACGGGGACACCCAGCTTCCTGGCTGGGCCTGGGACAAGGACTGCTAGAGGGTGGGGGGAACGCTTGTTGGGGAGATTGGGACAGGGAGTGGGAGCAGCCAGCCAAAGCAGGCCTGGGGGAGGTGGTGGACCCAGGAGGCCCTGTTCCCAGCATGAGCACCTCCTCCCCACTCAGGCCCTGACAGCAGAGTCCTGGATTCAGGTGCTGCTCACACCTGATCCCTCCTGGGCCTCGCTTTCTCCACCTGAGAAACAAGGGCTCAGCCCCAGCGAGCTCAGCACCTGAGAGTCTGCTCCTTTAAGCGTTTCCCGGCAGGGGGCGTGGCCTGGCTGCAGGTGAGCAGCGTTGCCACGTCAGCAGGGCGAGCCCCGCCCCGGCCTCTGGCTCCCTCCGGAGGGAGGCCCCGGGGGACGGTGGGAAGTGGGCGGGGAGATGGAGCCGAGCCAGGCGGGCTGGAGGGAGGGGGTGGCGCGGGGTGGGTGCGGGGAACTGTGTGCTACCTGACGGTGGCAGCCACCTGTGTCGCTGCATGTTGCAAGGTGTGCACAATCAGCACTGGCTGAGTGCGGGGTGGAGGACAGGTTTGACCAGGTCCGTGGGCAAGACGTTGTGTGTCTTGGCCGATATCCCTGGTGCACAGGGCTGTGACTGTGTGTGTGTGTGTGTGTGTGTGTGTGTGTGTTATCCTGTATGCAGGAGCAGCTGTGTGTGCAGGACTGATGTGTGTCCTTGTGAGGCTATTGTTGAGTGTAAAAATGTACGTGGAGTTTGTGAATGTCTCTGTGTTTTTTTTTTTAAACGATCTGTTTGAAAGGCAGAGTTAGAGAGATATCTTCCATCTGTGATTCACTCCCCAAATGGCCTCAACGGCCAGGGCTGGGCCAGGCCAAAACCAGGAACTTCATCAGAGTCTCCCATGTGGGGGCAGGGACGCAAGCACTTGGACCATCTTCTGCTGCTTTCCCAGGCCATTAGCAGGGAGCTGGATTGGAAGTGGGGCAGCTGGGACTCGAACCAGCACTCATAGGGGATGCCGGAGTGCAGGCAGTGGCTTAATCCATTACTTGACAACGCCAGCCACCTGTTTTTTTCTAATTTTCAAAAAAAATATCAGGGCCAGCTTTGTGGCACAGCGGGTTAAGCTGTGCTTGCAATACTGCCATCCGATATGGGTGCTGGGTGAGTCCCGGCTGTTCTACTTCTGATCCAGCTCCCTCTGGGAAAGCAGTGAGGGAGGGTCCACATACTTGGGTCCCTGCACCCACATGGGATGGGAACCCTGGCTGTTGCAGCCATTTGAGGAGTGAACTGGTGGATGAATCGTCTCTCTCTCTGTAATTCTGATTTTCAAATAAATAAATCTTAAAATAATCTTTTAAGGGGCTGGTGCTGTGGCATGGCGGGTAAAGCCACCGCCTGCAATGCCGGCATCCCATATGGGCGCTGGTTTGAGGCCCGGCTGCTCCACTTCTGATCCAGCTCTCTGCTATGGCCTGGGATAGCAGTAGAAGATGGCCCGAGTCCTTGGGCCCCTGCACCCGCATGGGAGACTTGGAAGAAGCTCCTGGCTCCTGATCAGCACAGCTCTGGCTGTTGTGGCCAATTGGGGAGTGAACCAGTGGATGGAAGACCTCTCTCTGCCTCTCCTTCTCTATGTTAACTCTGACTTTCAAATAAATAAATATATCTTTTAAAAAACAATAATCTTTGGGCTTGTGCCACGGCTCACTAGGCTAATCCTCCGCCTTGCAGAGCCGGCACACCGGGTTCTAGTCCCGGTCGGGGCGCCGGATTCTGTCCCGGTTGCCCCTCTTCCAGGCCAGCTCTCTGCTGTGGCCTGGGAAGGCAGTGGAGGATGGCCCAAGTACTTGGGCCCTGCACCCCATGGGAGACCAGGATAAGTACCTGGCTCCTGCCATCGGATCAGCGCGGTGCGCCGGCTGCGGCGGCCATTGGAGGGTGAACCAACGGCAAAGGAAGACCTTTCTCTCTGTCTCTCTCACTGTCCACTCTGCCTGTCAAAAAAAAAAAAAAATCTTTTAGAATTCTTTAATTTTATTTGAAAAGCACAAGAGAAAGAGTAAGAGGGAGAGAGCTCTCCCCACCCACTGACTCACTCCACAAATGGGTACAACAGCCAGGTACGGGTAAGCCAGACTGAAGCCATGAGCCCGGAACTCCATCTGGGTCTCCCATGTGGGTGGCAGGAAGTCAACTAATTGAGCTGTCACTGCTGCCTCCCAAGGTGCGCATTAGCAGGGAGCTGGATCAGGAGTGGAATAGCTGGGACTTGAACCAGGCATTCTGATACGGATACGGGCATCTCAGGTGGTGACTTCAAGCTCTGCCGCGTGCCTGCCCCTCCCAGTGTATTTCGCGTATGACGTGTCTGTGGATGTGTGGGAAACCCCTTGGGTATCCAGGAGTATGAATGGGTCTGGTGGGGCCCAGGGTGCCTCGGTGTGACCATGTGGACAACCATGGGTATTGCTCACAGAGTGGTCGCAAAGTAGTTCTGAGCTTTTTTTTTTAAAGATTTTTTTAGGGGGACAGCGCTGCGGTACAGTGGGTTAAAGCCATTGCCATCCTATGGCGCTGTCATCCCATATGAGTGAGCCAACAATGGAAGATCTCTCTCTCTCTCTGCTTCTCTCTCTGTAACTCTGACTTTCAAGGCAGAGACATAGAGAGATCTTCCATCTGCTGGGTCACTCCCCAAATGGCCAAAATAGCCAGAGCTGGGACAGACCGAAGCCAAGAGCCTGGAGCTTCTTCCAGGTCTTTTATGTGGGTGCAGGGGCCCAAGCAGTCTTCTACTGCTTTCCCAGGTGCATCAGCAGGGAGCTGACTTGGAAGTGGAGCAGCCAGAACTCAAACCGGCACCCATATGGGATGCCAGAACTGCAGGCGGTCGCTTAGCCCACTATCCCACAGCGCAGCCTCCAATTGTGAGCTTTGGTGAGCCCACATCTACAGCCATCTCCAACTGAGCCCTGACTGACTGACGGTGGAAGCTGCCGGATCTTTCAGAAAAGACCTGATGCGCCCCTCCCTTCCTGAGTGTAGGGGCGCCCCGGAGCCTCCCGCCTTAACACGGAATCCTCCTCTGACCCAGCTTGCTCTGCACCCCTATGTTCTGTTTGCCCCCCAGAAGGCCAAAAGCACTGTTGTGGCCCGCTGCAGGCACACCTGGGCAGCTGCGATGTGATGTGACTGTGACTCTTAGAGCTCCTGGAATCCCAGCCCCACCACAGCCGCAGCCAGGGCTCTGGGCCCGGGAAGGAGAAGGGGACCCCTCCTCCCCGTGTTGTCATTTCATGCACTTCACTCTCAGAGAAGCGAAGCAGCTCATCAAGGGTCACACAGCCAGGTAGCAGCTGATCTGGGCCGTGAAGCCAGGCCTGGCTCTGGAAGGGGTGGGGGCGGTCGCAGAGAGAAAGGAGGAAAGCGGATAAACACGGGAGACCTGGGGGCGGGGCCCCCAGACAGTTCCCACGCCGAGGTGACACAGTCTCATGTGAATCTCCGCACAGCGGGGACAGCACTTCCTGTTCAGCCAGAGTCAGCTTCCCGCCTGCCTTCCCCGCCCTCCACTGAGGGGGCTGAGCTGGGGGAAAAGGTGACTCAGTGGGTCCAGGCCTGAGCGGCCTCCGCACCGGCTGGTCAGTCACGGTCACGGTCACGCGGGGTTGCAATTCCACCCTTCTGCCGACCTCTGCCCCAGAAGCCCAGGCTCCTGGGGGCGTGTCCAGAGACCCCGGCCCAGCCTGGCGGGAGCAGCTTGGAGCAGGGGGTCTGGGACTGACAGGAGTCCCAGCTGTCCTTCTGGAAGAAGGGCGGGAGCGGGGTGTGCAGGGTGGGCCTCTGGGGAGGCTGGAGCCTTCTCTTCTCACCGTGGCCTTGTTCTTTGTCTTGCTTCCTGGGCAACAGGCAGTGACTCCCACAGTTTTGATGAGGAAACTGAGGCACTGAGAGGCAGATACATCGCCGGAGCAGCACTGGAATCTCCCCTAGGGTCTGTGGCTTCTGCTGGCTCCCAGGGCTGTCCCTAACGGACAGACGGACAGACAGCGGGGAGGAAGGCAGAGAGGCGGGGAGGTGAGAAATAAGGCTCCTTTGGCTTTCCCACGTGACGAGAACCAGAAAAGCAATGCTCACTCAAGTGCTGCTGGAGACAGGTGCTTGTCAGGAGGCCACGTGGGGGAGGCGAGGAAGGCAGGGACGGTGCCCATCACCCCCAGGCCTCGCAGCGCCTGTCACCCAGCACCCCCAGGCAGAGCAGCTCGGTGGACCTGGCTGTTCACCTTTGCTCTGCTGCAGGTGCCCGCCGCGCCCGATCCAAAGCTCAGGGGTCACAGCTGGGCTGTGCTTCTGTTCTTCCCGCACACCCTGCCTGCCTGGCGTCCTTCCGCCCTTGGCTCCTGTGCCTCATGGTCCCACCCACAACCTTCTCCTTTCCTCTCCAGGAGAGGATCCGTTTGGTTCAGTGAATCTGATTCTCCGAGGGCAGTTTCAAGCCCAGCCACTTCCAGGTCAGCTGAGAGAGGGTCAAGCTCGCCTTCCAGTCCAGTTAGTGCTAGGCTGACTGGGTCACTAGGTTCAGAGTATGGTAACCTAAGACACTCTCAGAGGGGCGGGCGCGGTGGTGCAGCAGGTTAAGCCTCCGCTTGGTTGCCTGCCTCTCATAGTGCAATGCTTGGGATTGAATTCCGTCTCCATTTCCAATTCCCACTTGCTACTAATGCGCCTGGGAGACAGCACACGATGGCCCACGAACTGGGGTTTCTGCCACCCACGTGGGAGACCTGGATGGAGTTCCTGGCTCCTGGCTTTGGTCTGGCTCAGCCTTGACTGTTGTGGGCATTTGGGGAATAAACCAATGGATGGAAGAGCGCTCTCTCTCTCTCTCTCTCTCTCTCTCTGTATCTCTCCCTCTATCTCCATCACTGTCTTTCAAATACATAAACAAATCCTATAAATAAAACGAATCCCTTAGAAAGTTCTGTGGGCAAGGAGGCACTTACAGCATAAACCACTGCCTTGACTCCAGATGCTAATTTCTGGCACTTCCACGAAGTTGGACACAGCAACTTCCCTTCCCTCTGCCCTGGCGCCCCAAGCTGGACTGGCAGAGCGGTTACAGCGACTGTCGGCCAAGGAGCCCTGGGGCTGTGCACTGGGGCCTGCGATTCCTGCCTCTTCCCCAGGGCTCTGCAAGATCGCCTTCACCCTGAACCTCCCGTGCCTCTGACCTTGGGTCCTACCCCTGGGTCTGCTTCTCTGTGTCCTGGAGACGTCAGGGGCACCTGGAGCTCTCTGCTGCCATCCCTGCCACCCCGGATGCAGGGGTGCAAACACAGCCTGTCTCTGCCTGCTGGTCTGACTGCATCTCCCTGACCCTGCGTCCACAGCCTCTCGCCCTTGCTCCATCCTTGCTTGGGTGTCCTGTTTCCAGGCTCCATGGGTGGCCCTGCCTGACCCTGGCCTGGCCTGGCCTGGCCTGAGAGGGGTGGGGGTGCACAGTGCAGCTCTTGTTCAGGGCATCAGGGAGGGGCCAGTGCCTGCTCTGTGTCCCAGCCCCTGGCTGGAGACTTGGCAGCCCGAGGGTGAGCATCATCCCAGCATTCATGCTGCTGGCGGAGCAGACCATGGTGGAATCTGCCTGACAAAGCCCTTAGCTGGGCTTCCCTCCCAGCCACCACTGACCCCTCTGCCTTGCTCTGGCTCTTCCATCTCACGGCCGGTGCCCTGGGCCACCACGAAGACAAGGCTGGGGCTGGCATGGCTCTGGCCTGGGACTGGGTGAGCACAACCCCCAGGCACCAGGACTGCAGTGGAAAATACTCCCTCTGGGAACTGGAGGCTGACAGTCAGTGGGGCGGGGCTCAGGGAAGGCTTGAAGACCTTGGGGGCAAGTTAGCCTTTTTCAAATGTTTTACTTGGTGGTGGGGGGCACGTTGCTGTGGCATTGTGGCCGTTTAGCGAATAAACCAGTTGATAGAAAATCTGTCTCCTATCCCCCCCACCCCGCCCCGATAACTCTCTTTACTTATTTGAAAGGCAGAGTTACAGAGAAAGGGAGATAAGATAAAGAGGGAGAGAGATTTTTCCATCTGCTGGTTCACTCTCCAAATGGCAGCAACAGTGAGATCTGAATCACACCAAAGCCAGGATCCAGGAACTCCACCTGGCTGTCCCACATTGGTGAAAGGGGCCTAAGCTCAGGCTATCCTCCACTGCCTTATCAAGTGCATTATCAGGGAGCTGGATGGGAAGAAGAGCACCCGGAACGCAAAACAGCACTCCTATACAGGTTGCTGGTGTAGCAAGAGGCGGTTTAGGGGCTGGCGTTGTGGCATAGTGGATAAAGCTGTGCCTGCGGTGCCAGCATTCCACATGGTCACCGGTTCAAGTCTAGGCTGCTCCACTTCTGATCCAGCTCCCTGCTAATGCATCTGGGAAAGCAGAGGAACGTGACCCAAGTGCTTGGGCCCTGCGTCCATGTGGGAGACCTGGAAGAAGCTCCAGGCTCCTGGCTTCGGCCTGGCCCACAGCTCTGGTTGTTGTGGCCATGTGTGGCATGAACCAGCAGATGGAAGATCTCTCTCTGCCTCTCCCTCTCTCACTGTAACTCTGCTTTTCAAATAAATAAATCTTAAAAAAAAAAAAAGAAAAGAAAAAGAAAAAAGGGGCCAGCGCCATGGCTCACTTGGTTAATCCTCTGCCTGCGGCACCGGCATCCCATATAGGCGCTAGGCTCTAGTCCCGGCTGCTCCTCTTCCAGTCCAGCTCTCTGCTGTGGCCCGAGAGGGCAGTGGAGGATGGCCCAAGTGCTTGGGTCCTGTACCGCATGGGAGACCAGGAGGAAGCACCTGGCTTCAGATTGGTGCAGCGCCAGCTGTAGCGGCCATTTGGGGGGTGAACCAATGGAAGGAAGACCTTTCTCTCTCTCTCTCTCACCGTCTATGACTCTAACTCTACCTGTATATATATATATATATATATATATATATATATATATATATATAAAAGAGCAGGTGTTGTGGTGTAGCAAGTAAAGCTGCCGCCTGTAGTGCCAGCATCCCATATGGGCACTGGTTCGAGTCCCAGCAGCTCCTCTTCTGATCCAGCTCTCTGCTATGGCCTGGGAAAGCAGTAGGAGACCTGGAAGAAGCTCCTGGCTCCTGACTTCAGATTGGCGCAGCTCCCGCCTTTCAGCCAACTGGAAAATAAACCAGCAGACAGAAGACCTCTCTCTCTCTAACTCTGACTTTCAAATAAATAAATAAATCTTAAAAAAAAAAAAAAAAAAAAGAGGCCATTTAATCCATTGTAGCACAACACCTGCTCCTACCCCAGCTCTGCCGAAGAGCTTTCCCGAGCTCTGTGAGGGTCAGGGCCAGGCCTCGCAGTGTCCGGTTGGCCCTCTGCACAGCTGGATGGAAACTGCAGCCCTGTATCTGCTGGGAGGGACCCAGATGAGCAGCCCCGAATAGTGCTGAGCCACGAACTGTGAGGCCTTAGGGGCCAGGGGGCCGGGACTGGGAGAGAGCCCTCCGCAGCCGGGTGAGGGAGGCCCAGCCTGGGGCCCAGGCGGGTAAGGGCGACTTCTTCCCCACTTTCTCATCTCCCAGGGGCTTCCTGCCACCTCCGGGGACCTGTGGGCTGGAAGCAGCTTCCGGAAAGGCACTGGGAGTCCTGGGAAGCAGGCAGCACCGTCCAAGGACTAAGGGACGCCGCCCTTGTGTTCTCAGGTTGCAGTCCTTGGCAACCCTCCAGGCCTGGGCTGGGAGAAGGGGTGGGCACTGAGTCCACGCCTCAGATTCCTGGGGCAGGGAAGGCTCGGTGTGTAAACATGAAAGCTGCCTCTTCCCAACCCCCTCCTCAGTAAGCCCCCTCCTTGGCTGAGCCCCCTGCCTGCCTCAGAGTCCGCAGCTCTCCCTAGGCCTCTAGCCCCCTGTCTGAGCCCTCTCCCTAGATCTGGGGGCAGCTTTCAGTTGAGCGGTTCAGACCCTGCCCTGTCTCGCCTAGGAGGAGGCTCTACCTTGACCCTGGGCCCCTCCACTCTGGCTGGGCTAACGCCCGCCCCATCACCCAAAGAACTCATTTGCAGATGATCATTTCATATTCAAATCTCAGCCTGGACTCCCAAGGGATGGCTGCTATTTGCATATTTTCCTTTTAGAGAAGAAAATATCCAAAACTCTCCCCCCCCAACCCACCCAAGGTCACCCTGTTTGGAGTTTGCCTGTCAGAGCCTTGGTTGGGCTCTGCAGAGAAGGTTCAAGGATGCATACCATTAAATAGGGATTAGGATGGGTGTGTGCAAGATTCCAGAAATATGCTTAGGATAGGGCTCTGGTGGGAGAAGAGACAAGAACCCCTCTCTTGGCTCCCATCTGCCACACCATTCGAGTCTCAGCTGCTCCACTTCCCATTCAGCTCCCTACTAACATGATTGGAAAAGTAGTGGAAGACAGCTTAAGTCCTTGGGCCCCTGTACCCATGTGGGTGACCTGGAAGAAGCTCCTGGCTCTTGGCTTCAGTCTGGCCATTTGGGGAGTGAACCAGAGGATGGAAAATCCCTCTCTGTAACTTTGCCTTTCACATAAGTAAGTCCTAGAAGGAGGAGGAGGAGAAAGATTCCCCTCCCACTCCCCAGAGAAAGGCAGGTCCTGGAACAAGAAGTAGAATGAGAAGGGCTGGGTGGGAGGGATGAAGGTTCTTTGGGTGTCAAAATTGAAGTTGCTCTAAGGGTTTCTTAGACTCATACTCTCACCTCTCCTTTCTGCACCCACAGCAGACAGGACTAATCAATCACAGCACTCTTTCCCTCCATGGCAGACAGCATTCATCAACCAGGGCACTCATTCCCTCTGCGCCTAGAGGCACTTCCTTGGTGACAGCGGTTGGCAGTGGGGTTAACTCAGTCTTCCCTGAGGAGTTCAACCCTCTCCCCTGCAGACAGGGACACTGAGGCCCAGAGAGGATGTGGTACATCGCAGCTCCACTCCCCAGCCTGGGAGCACGGGGAGGAGGGGCAGTTGCAGTCTGTGCAGGAACATTACCACAATAAGGTATTTCTGGGTGGAGTTACACGTCATTTTTATTGACAACACTAGGCCTTTTTTTTTTTTTTTTTGCATTCCCCGAATTCTCTTTGGACAAGAATCTATTTTGTAATCAGAAATCCCTCCGTAGTAGGTTTTTTTTTTTTTTTTTTTTTTTTTTTGATAGAGAGACAGACAGATGGAGCTCCCATCTGCTGCATTCTTCTGCAACAGGCAGAATTGGGTGGGATTGAAGTCAGGGCTCAGCCCACGTGGTGGCAGGGTCCCAACTGCTTCGGCCATCACTGCTGCCCCTTAGAGTCGCAGCAGCAGGACCCTGAAATTAGGGGCCAGAGCAGGGCTCTAACCCAGGCACTCCATTATGAGCATCTTTTTTTTTTTTTTTTTTTTTTTTTTTTTTTTTTTTGACAGGCAGAGTGGACAGTGAGAGAGAGAGAGAGAGAGAAAGGTCTTCCTTTTGCCATTGGTTCACCCTCCAATGGCTGCTGCGGCCGGCGCGCTGCGGCCAGTGTACCGCGCTGATCCGAAGCCAGGAGCCAGGTGCTTCTCCTGGTCTCCCATGGGTGCAGGGCCCAAGCACTTGGGCCATCCTCCACTGCACTCCCGGGCCACACCAGAGAGCTGGGCTGGAAGAGGGGCAACCGGGACAGAATCTGGCGCCCTGACCGGGACTAGAACCCGGTGTGCCGGCGCCACAAGGTGGAGGATTAGCCTATTGAGCCACGGCGCCGGCCTATGAGCATCTTAACTGTTAAGACACACACCTGCATAATAGCCGCCTTTTAAAAAACATAAAACAGGGGCCAGCACTATGGCACCGTGGGTTCAGCCACTGCCTAAACGCCAGCATCCCACAGGAGTGCTGGTCCTGGTCTTGATTCCTTCATTTCTGACCCACCTTCCTGCTATGGCCTGGGAAAGCAGCAGAAGATGGCCCATGCGCTTGGTTCCTTGCTACCCAGGGATCCGGGGAAACCCCGATGGAGTTCCTGGCTCCTGGTTTGGCTTTGGCCTGGCCCTGCCCCAGCCATTGCAGCCATTTGGAGAGTGAACCAGTGGATGCAAGATCTCTCTCTCTAGCTCTCTGTACCTGTCTCTCCCCCTCTCTCTGTAGCTGTGCACTTCAAATAAATAAACCTTTAAAAACAAAACAAAATAGCTTGGCCCTAGAGAAGGCTGCTGAGTTCCCATATGATCTGCCGGCCTCTCCCCAGGTCCTGGACACCTCTCCCTGCCCCGGACAATGGGAACACTGTGCCGGGGCAGAGTACAGGGTGGCTGGCAGAACACCTCCTGCCAAGGCACCTGCTGTTCCTGGCAGCATGGGGGAGGGGGAGAGGATGAAAGATGCTGAGGAATGGGGCGGGGCTCAGAGCAGAGCTGGCAGGGGGTGAGGCAGCAAGGAGGGCTCTCCCTCCCTGGGGAGGGGCCTAGGTGGCAGCATGGGCCCAGTGCCTCCTGCCCTCAGCTTTCAGGATCACCACCCCTGCTGTGACTGAGCCCCTGGACGCTTTCACCCGCTGTTTTAAAGCACCTGTTGCCCCTGAGTCCCAGGGCACAGGGGTCAGCTCTCCAGCTCTGGTGACCTGTGCCCGCCCCCTGTCTCTGGGAGCCCCTCACCTGTGACGGGCAAGGGATCGTGCTGATGTGCCAGGGCTGTGCTGGGCACCAAGGGCAATCACAGCCCAGGGTGGGTGACAGAGCCCAGCAAGGGCTGGTTGTTGACATGACGGGCTGTCCTCCCCAAGCCTGCCCCCGCACAGCTGGCAAGGGCCAGGCCTGGCCAGGAGGGCTGGCGGGGAGGAGCCCCCTTCCTTCCTGCCCCTTCCAGCTGGGTATCAAGATCTGAGACCAGATGTGCCCGCAGTGACTCAGCGCTTTCCTGTCTGGAAACTCCTCCCTGCCGCCTCTTCAGGACTGGCCAGGGAGGGTGAGACAGCAGATTGGGGGTGGGGTGGCTGAGGGGAGCCATGGGAGAGTGTGGCCCGGCCTGCAGGGTGGGGAAGGGACAGAGGAGGTGGACGGCTGCTCTCTGCAAAGGTGGAGGTGAGGGGTCCTTGTCCACCTGCTCAGCCTGGAAGGCCCAAAGGCTCACCCCTCCTCTCCCACCTGCTGGCATCCCCAATATTTCCAGGCCAGTCCAAACCTGTTTGTCCTGCCCTCCTGGGCCCTCCCTTCCTTCCCTTTCCTCTCCTCCTCTTCCCAGCCAACCCCCTCCGCCACCCCCTCCTGCTGCCCGGGCGGTTGCAGACGCCTGGAGCAGGTGCAGACAGCTCTCTGGAAGCTTGCTTTCCCCAGCCTGGCCCCATCCCTCCATGACAGGGGCGCCTCCAACCTGGCCCTTCTTCCAGCTCTTTCCTAGGCCTCAAACCTCACCCTGCTGGTTTCCCTTCTATGTCCTGGACAGCTCCTTCTCTGAGCTCTTCTTCTTCCCATGCTACCTCTTAAAGGTGTGTGTTCCATAAGACCAGTATTTTCTATTTTACCAAATGGACTTCAGCATCCGACGGACCGGGGCTCACGTGTGACCTCGGGTAACCTAGTTTTCTTTTTTTTTTTTTTTTTTTGACAGGCAGAGTGGACAGTGAGAGAGAGAGACAGAGAGAAAGGTCTTCCTTTGCCGTTGGTTCACCCTCCAATGGCCGCCGCGGCCGGCGCGCTGCGGCCGGCGCACCGCACCGATCCGATGGCAGGAGCCAGGAGCCAGGTGCTTTTCCTGGTTTCCCATGGGGTGCAGGGCCCAAGCACCTGGGCCATCCTCCACTGCACTCCCGGGCCACAGCAGAGGGCTGGCCTGGAAGAGGGGCAACCGGGACAGAATCCGGCGCCCCGACCGGGACTAGAACCCGGTGTGCCGGCGCCGCTAGGCGGAGGATTAGCCTAGTGAGCCGCGGCGCCGGCCTGGGTAACCTAGTTTTCTTACGGAGCCTCAGCTTCCTCCTCCATCATGAGAGGCCGACAGTCCCTACCTCCTGGGGGGCAGATGGGACAATGCGCAGGAAGCACTCAGCACTGGGTCAGCTCAGGGCAGGGCAGCTGGACGGCTCACTTGCTCCCCGACTCCCACCTCCTGGGCTTGTTTGGCCTGATGTCCCGGTGGCATTGCAGACTCCAGGTGGCGGAAAGCAAACTTCTGTCCCTTCCTTTTTCTTCCCCAAACACCACCAGCTTCTCCCTCTCTCTCTCTCTCTCACACACACACACAGAAGATGTATCTATTTCTGTAATTTGAAAGGCAGAGTGACAGAGACAGGGAGAGAGAGAGATCTTCCATCTGCTGGTTCACTCACCCAAATGCCCACAACAGCCAGGCCTGGTTCCAGGGTGAAGCCAGGAGCCAGGAATTCCACCCAGCTCCCCCGCGTGGGTGGCAGGGACCCAAGCACTTGGGTCATCATCTGCTGCCTTCCAGCGGAAGACGGATCGGAACACAGCGTAGCTGGGACTTGAACCAGGTGCTCAGCTGTGGGGTGCAGGCATCCCGAGCAGCAGCACAACATCCCCTGGCCCTGATGCCCGCTTCTGTGATGCCCCACCGCCTTGTATCAGGCCCAGCCCTGAGTGAGGCTCCAAAGCTATGTGCAGCAAAAAACGGATTTGAACAATTAGTCTTTGCCCTCGAAAAAGCTCAGTCTGGTGACAAAGACAACAAACAAGTAGATGCAATAAGGTAATCGCTCTATTAGAGGTTTGTACTGAAGACATGTGCTTAGAAAGAGTGCTCTGGTCTGACTGGATCAATCCAGGAAGGCTTCCTGGAGACTGTGGTATTTAGTTGGCACCTGCAGGCTGAGTAGGAGCTTGGAAGGTGGGCAGGTCAGGGAGAATGAGGAATCCGCCACAGGCACAGGTGTGACAGTTCGGGGGCTGGCGGGCAAGGCCTGGAAGCTCACACGTGTGCCTCACAGAGCTCTCTTGGGGCAGCAGCAAGACCCAGGAGGAAGATGAGGCTCTGGAAGTCTGCTCCTGTTCCGCCAGGCACAGGCTGTGCAGCCTTGGGGACGTCACTGGACCTCCCTCTGTCAAATGGAGATGATGAGCGCCTGCCCGGGATGTGGGGCGGCTGACGAAGCTAATGGAAGGGAAAGTGCCTGGTAAATGCAAGCTGGAGTCTGCCAGGGCAGGCTGTGTTCCAGCCCCAGCCCCACCTCCCCAGAGCCTCCAGCAGGCGGGCCCGGATGCAGGGGACGGAGGCGCACACCTGGCTCTGGGGCCTGGCTCCCTGGTTGTGCGGCCTGAGACCCCCATCTTCCCCTTCTGAGCCTCACTTCCCTGTCTGTAAAGGGAGCGGAGACCCCAGCCCGCAAGGCCTCTGGGAGGACCCGGGGTCCCTGGTAAATGATCACCGTAGATCGTGGCTTGCCCCCTCCTCTCCGGTGCTCTCCTCCAGGGCCTGGCGTGGAGCGGAGCAGAGGGGAACAGTAAATATTCCATAGCAGACTGGCTGGGAGCTCCTGACTGAAGGGAGATGAGCAGGAGCCAGAAGACACTGTGCGGCCAGCCCTGTGTTCAGGAGGAGCCCTGGCCGCCTTCCTGGAGGAGACCCAGCTCCCCACCCCTGCCCACATCTCTCTCCTATCCTCGCTTATTCTCCCACCCAGGGGCACGTGGATGAGCACCCTCTCCCCACTGTGCAGAGCCTCTGCCACCAGCACAGATGTAGTAGGGACAGAGCAGGCTGGCCTCGGTCTTCAGGACCTCCAGTTCAGCTGGAAGAGCGATGGAAAACACATTTGCTAAAATGCAATTCTAGGTGGCTGGGGCAATGACTGACTTTTGAGGAAGTCAGATCTCCAGGAAGGGACTTAAACTCTGAGCCTCCCCTGAACCATCTGTAGAATGGGAACAAGATCTCTTGGCTCCTTGGGGCTGTTGTGCAGGTTAAGGGGAGGGAGTGGCGATGCGCATGGGGCAGGGCCTGGCAGCAGGCGGTGATGCCCCCAAGTCCCCTGGTGGATGACTTCCAAGTACTGAGCAACGCAAAAACGCGTTGCCAAGGCAAAGATGGCAACAGGCAGGTTGGGGCTAAGCAGTGGAGGACCTACATGCCCAAGACACTGAGACTTGTCCCACAGGTGACAGGAGGGATTTTTTTTTTAAAGATTTATTTATTTATTTGAAAGAGTTACAGAGAGAAAGAGATCTTCCATTCCATCCATTGGTTTGCTCTCCAGATGACCACAGTGGCCAGGGCTGGACCAGGAGCTACATCCAGGTCTCCCACGTAGGTAGCAGGGGCCCAAACACTTGGGCCATCTTTTGCTGCTTCTTCCCAGGCCATTAGCAGGGAGCTGGATGGAAGTGGGGATGCTGGTATCCCCAACGCTGGCCCCCAGGAAGAGATTAAAGCTGTGGAAGGCCAAGGTTCAGATCTGGCCTGAGACAAGGCCACCCTGGGGCAGGGTGGGAAGGAGGGACTGGGGGCAGCTGGTGCCATGGTCCTGGGGCTCAGGGCCCCGCATGTCCTCATTTCTTCCCCTGTCCGACGCTCACCTGCACACCGAGGAGTCAAAGGTTCCTGTGCCAGGAACGTGCTGCGGCTGGCGCAGCGCGCTGATCCGAAGGCAGGAGCCAGGAGCTTCTCCTGGTCTCCCATGGGGTGCAGGGCCCAAGCACCTGGGCCATCCTCCACTGCCTTCCCGGGCCACAGCAGAGAGCTGGCCTGGAAGAGGGGCAACCGGGACGGAATCCGGTGCCCCGACCGGGACTAGAACCCGGTGTGCCGGCGCCGCAAGGCGGAGGATTAGCCTAGTGAGCCGCGGCGCCGGCCCTTAACAGGAATTTACAGGGACATCGCCTTTGGCCTGAGCAGCCACCCACGGGACTGAGAGGGCCCCAGAGCAACAGAATCCCACAGCAGCAGCAGCCACAACACTGTCACTTCCTTTCCTTCCCAGACCAGAGGTGCTGCCCCTCCCCCTGCCCCGGGCCTCCCCTTTGTGACCTTGTGTCTCCCGTGGTTGTCTGCTGTTGCGGGCTGAGGCCACAGCAAGACGGTTGTGGAGGGGGCCAAAACTAACTCCAAATCCCAGTTCTACTACAAACAAGCTGCGTGACCTTGGTCAGACTTCTTGTCCCGTCTGAGTCAGTTTGTGGAAGACGTTCCAGTGGCAGCGTCTTCATGTCCTTGCACGTCAACGCACAGGAAAAAGCCAGAGGCTGCAGACTGCACGCTGTCCTTAACCGCAATGGCGCTGCCTGGGACAGGTGTGGTTGCAGAGGGGCCTTTGCCTCCTGCCCTGTTGACTGGTGCATCGTGTGCGTCTTTTATAAGCATGCGTGTTTGACATGATCGCATTTGTCAAAAGCAGGCCTGATACCACCACCTTCACACAGATGGCTGGAAGGGCTTTAAAGAGATCCTCAGATAACTCCTTCCCACTGCCTACCGCAGAATCGGCCCTCAGCAAGACTTACTGGTCCGCTTCTCTTCTCTTCCCCGCTGCACCTGCGTTTTCACTCAGTCGCTGTCTCTGTGTCTCCATGTTTGTGTCACCAGCCCGTGTGTCCCTTTCTCTGTGGTGTGTGGGTTGCTGACCTTCCGTGTGTACTCTGTTTCTGCCTCAGTGAATGTCTGTGCATCAGGGAATTGTGTGTGTGTGTGTGTCTATGTGGGTCTCTGAGCCGGGATGCATTTGCATGCATCAGTGTGTCTCAGTGTTTCTGCCTGTTTATTTGTGTTTAGATGTCAATCTTTTCCTTTTTTTTTTTTTTTTAAAGATTTATTTATTTATTCGAAATGCAGGGTAACAGAGAGAGAGAAGGAGATACAGAGAGAGAGAGAGAGAGAAAGAGAGGGAGAGATCTTCCATCTGCCACTCCTCAAATGGCTGCATCGGTCAGGACTGGGCCAGGCCAAAGCCAGAAGCCAGGAACTTCTTAAAAGTCTGCCAGGTTGGCCGGTGCCACAGCTTACTAGGCTAATCCTCCGCCTGTGGCACTGGCACCCCGGGTTCTAGTCCCGGTCGGGGCGCCGGATTCTGTCCCGGTTGCTCCTCTTCCAGTCCAGCTCTCTGCTGTGGCCCGGGAAGGCAGTGGAGAATGGCCCAAGTGCTTGGGCCCTGTACCGCATGGGAGACCAGGAGAAGCACCTGGCTCCTGGCTTCGGATTGGTGTGCGTGGTGCGCCGGCCGCAGCGCACTGGCCTTGGTGGCTATTTGGGGGGTGAATCAATGGAAGGAAGACCTTTCTCTCTGTCTCTCTCTCACTGTCTAACTCTGCCTGTCAAAAAAAAAAAAAAAAAAAAAAAAAAAAAAAAAAAAAGTCTTCCAGGTTGCCTGTGCTGTGGTGCAGCGGGTTGACACCCTGGCCTGAAGCTCTAGCATCCCATATGGGCGCCGGTTCGAGTCCTGGCTATGCCACTTCCAATCCAGCTCTCTGTCATGGCCTGGGAAAGCAGTAGAAGATGGCCGAGTCCTTGGGCTCCTGCACCCGCATGGGAGACCCGGAAGAAGCTGGCTTCGGATTGGTGCAGCCCCGGCCATTGCGGCCATCTGGGGAGTGAACCAGCAGATGGAAGACCTCTCTCTCTTTCTCTCTGCCTCTCCTCTCTCTGTGTAACTCTGACTTTCAAATAAATAAATCAATATTAAAAAAAAAAAAAGTCTCCTGATGGATGGCAGAGGCCCAAGTACTTGGGCCATCTTTGGCTACTTTTCCCAGGCCATTAGCAAAGATCCAGATATCAGAAGTAGAGCAGTAGGGACTTGAACCAACACCCATATGGGATGTCCATTACACCACAGCGCCAACACTGATGATGTTTTATTTTTTAGATGTCAGTCCTTTTTTTTTTTTTTTTTTGAAAAGCAGAAGGAAAAAAAATGGAAACAAAAATCTTTCCATTCACTGCTTCATTCTCCAAATCCCAGAACAGTCTGGGATGGACTGGGCCCAAGCCAGGCAGTAGGAATTCAAACTGGGATCTCCCACATAGGTGGCAGGAGCCTAAACACTGGGGACATCACCTGATATCTCCCAGGATGCTTATGGGCAGGAATGCTGGAGTCAGAAGTGAGCTAGGACTCAAAGGCAGGCACTAGATATGAGACATGGGCATCTGAAGCAGGGTCCTGACCACCATGCCAAACGCCCACCCTTAGACAGCAGGGGGTCTTGGGGCACCTGAGTGTTTAGGGGTATCCAGCTGTGTCATGTGTATCTGGGTTTATATATCAGTGTGTCTGGATGTGTCTATCTGTGTATCTGGATGTCTCAGTAGGACCTGGAGTATACTGAGTGTGCTAACCTGTGTTTGGTGGTGTAGCCTCTGTGGGGGCCGGGTAGGGGTCTCTGAGAATCCGCATCCAGCTGTTTCCCTCTGATCCTTCCCTCAGCTTCCCAAGGCCCTAAGGGAGGGTGTTGCTCTCCTAGCCCCGCCCTTAGGCCCAGGGCCAGTTTTGCTGCCCTGGGGGGAGGGTGGAGTGGGTATCTACAAACACCTAGCAAGGGGTCTGCAGCCCCTATGGTTGGCAGGCGAAGCCGGGGATCTCCTGTCTGGGCAAGAACTGAGGCCCTCTCCTGGCACAGCAGAGAGCCCGCTGCATCTCAGGGTCAGGAAATCCCTGCTCACTCGGCCTAGGTCAGTGTCCATCTGGCTGAGCTTTGTGCGCTTGTCAGAGGCAGCCAGACAGTTAGGGAAACAAAGCCTATCTCCATGGCAACCCGCCTCCGCCTTGGAACCGGGGCAGCTCGGTGGTTTTTGCCTGGCCCTCTCTGGGCCCAGCACTGGGATGGGGGTGGGTGGTGAGGATGAGTTAATGAGGTGTCTGTGTATGAACACAGCCCTCTCTCAGCCCAACACACCCAAGTACCTCGGCACACACACTTCTTTCCTAGGTAAAACTAGATGTTTAGTGGCCGGCACTGTGGCATAGTGGGTTAAGCAGCTGCCTACAACAAGAGCATATATGGGCTCCAGTTCAAGTCTTCGATGCTCCACTTCCCATCCAGCTCCCCGCTAATGCACCTGAGAAGGCAGTGGAAGATGGCCCAAATGCTTGGGCCCCTGTACCCGTGTGGGAGACACGGAAGAAGCTCCTGGCTCCTGGCTTTGGCCTGGCACAGTCCTGGCTATTGCAGCCATTTGAGTAAACCAGCAGATGGAAGATCTCTCTCTGTCTCTCCTTCTCTCTCTAACTCTAACTTTCAAATCAATAAATAAATCTTTAAAACAAACAATAACTGGATGTTTAGATGGGGGATGGGGAACAGGCGCTCAGGGCGAGTTTCTTGGCCAAGGACACCCAGCAGTTAGTGACAAATGATAGAAGAACCAGCTAAGCCACCAGGCTCTGTTTGCATTGCTTGGTTTCCTTCTTCTAGTCCAGCGGTCATTGGAATATACATATACACACACATGTATGGCTAGTGCATATACTTTTGTTTCTTAAAGTACTGAAAAACATGTTGCCCAGGTATGGCTGGGCTCGGTGTTAGAACTTGTGACAAGTTGCTGGAGAAGTCCCCTGCTGACATCTCAACCAAGTTGTTCCATTTGCCCCTGCTTGCCCAGGGACCCCGCATTTTCTAATGGCCCAGTAACAACAACAAACTGCTGCAGGAACCAGCTGGATGCTGGCTCTCAGGGAAACACCCTGCCTGCCCCCTCTAAGGCAGGGTTTCCAAGCGGAGTCCATCAAAACGTCATCGCTGTCCCCCACCCCCCCCCCGCATTCACTTCTCAGTAAGTCAGGGTCGTGAGTTCGAATGGCTACGACTCATTACTGCTTCTACAATACTGCCTTTCTCCATTTTATCCATCGGCACTTGGGGTGGATCTTGTTCAGGGGAGAAAAAAAAGTTCCACTATCCAAAGCAGCAGCTAAGAGAGGGATAATCTGATCACTGACTATCTGCGGTTCATCTCCGGCAGGCGTGACACAAAGCTGTGCTCCAGAGATATCCGGACGAAGAATGAAGGGAGAGAACCTGTTCCACTCTGCAGCCTGGAGAGGGACCCCAGCGACCCCCCCCCAACACACACTTCTTCCCCCTCCTCTCTTTCCTTTGCCGCAGCTCCCTGGAAGTTGGCACCGACTCAGAGCTGGAAGCCCATCAGATGCCACCTTGGCCACACGCCACTGACACCTGGGGGAGTAACTGCACCTCTCAGCCCAGCAGGCAGGCAAATGGGTGGAATTAGGCTTGGGGCCTGATTCAGAAAGGCGCTGGGAGGATCAAAGACGCCCTCGGCAGGGAGGTTGTTTGAAACTTGAACAAGGCTGCCACGGATGCCAGGAGTCACCGATTAGGGACACAGGAATGCGGGCTGTGGGATGGGATCTGCAGGCTCCTCCCACCTCCAGGGTTGCTGGAGGGTCTTCGGCTTTCTAGGAGACTGCTCCATTCGCCTCTACAATTCTGCCCCTTCTCCCCGCTGCTGGGGCTGAGAATGGAGGGAAACCACAGGTGCCCCTTCCCCGGCAGCCCCCTCCTGGCTTTTTCTCTGTAAAATGAGGTGGTTCCCCCACACCTTGGCCTGACTGCCCAGGCCAGAGTGAGGAGTCTGGGAGGGAGGAGGCCAACTGGACAGGACAAAGTGGGGGCCTGCAGGAGGCGGGTCTCCCCAGGGAGAGGGCGTTTGTGTGTGTGATGGCAATACTGGGATGGTCCTAAGCTTTGCAAAACAGAAGGGTAAAGCTGTCCCAAGCCTGGGTATTTCTCTCTCCTCCCTGGGAACAGCAGGTTGGCAGCTTCCTGCTGGGTCAGGTGACAGCCTGGCTCCAGGTTGGACTTTGGGCCCTGTGTACAGGGAGTGCTGGGAAGTCAGCTCTCTTAGCTCCTAAAGGACCAGTGAAGAAATGTACTGAGCTGAGCAATGATTAATCCGGGGGTAGGATTCAGTGCAGCTGGGGCTCAAGTTAGCCCCTTTCAGGCTAGCCCTCTCTGGGTATCTTGGAAGCATGTCTGTCCATCAGGCCGTGGTACAAGAGGGAAAGCTGGACCCAGGGTGGTGCAGGTGCACGGTGGGAAGTGAGGAGGTCTGAGTGTTGGAGTCAGAAGCAACCCTGACCTCCCCTTGATCTCCTCTCTCCAGTTGGGGGAATTCAATCTGTGCATGGACCGCAAGGGACTCTGGTTTGAGGGAGCCTTCCCTGAGGAATTACATGAAGCACTGGCAGAGCTGTGAACCGGGGACGATGACACCACAGACTCCATGCTTGGGTGAATATTTCACTGTTGGCTCTTGAAATTCTTGAGAATTTTTTTTTTAAACAAGAGGCCCTGCATGTTCATTTTGCATTGGGTCCTTTAAATCATGGGGCCACTGCTGGCCCCTGGGAAGAAGCGGCTGAAAGAGTCAAAGTGTGTGTGTGTGTAAGACTGACCAAGATTTGGGGCCAGCGTTGTAGAGGAGCAGGTAAAAGCAACCAAATGGGCATGTCCTGGCTGCTCCACTTCGATCCAGCTTCCCGCTAATGGCCTGGGAAAAGCAGTGGAAGATGGCCCAAGCGCTTGGGCCCCTGCCACCCACGTGGGAGACCTGGAAGACGCTCCTGGCTCCTGGCTTTGGCTTGGCCCAGCCCTGGCTGTTGCAGCCATCTGGGGAGTGAACCAGCGGATGGAAGATTCTGTGTAACTCTGACTTTCAAATAAATAAATCTTAGCAAAGAAAAAAAAAAAAAAGACTGACCAAGATTTCTGTATTTCTGTTCTCTTGCAAAAGCTAGAGCACATTTGCCTTCCTCCCTGCTCCCTCCCATGCACCCAGATGGGATCTAGCAGGCCGAGGAGGTAACCATGACTCTGCAAATCTCAGCCCTGCCTGTGACACAGTTCCGTGACACTCACTGGAGGAAGACAGGGGGCCCTCAGGCTAGTGCTAGGCTGCAGTAGGAGCATCCTTGGGATAGGCCCAGTGCCTGATCCACAGTTGGAGCCCTGGCATTGGAGGCTGGGTAGGCAGGAAACCGAGTCCTAGCAAGGATGGTGGGTGGTGTGCCCCAGGCCTCCAGCTGGGCGGAGTGTCAGTGATGGTTCAGGTTCACCCACAGTTGCACAGTGGGTGCAACTCAGAGGCTAAGCAAGTCAGGGTGGTCACACACTGCCCTCCACTCACCCTGCCATGATACAGTGAGTGCTGTCCACAGTGCGCCATGGGGTAGGAAGAAGCTGTGTGTCCAGGGCCAGGGTGGGTGATGCAGACAAACTCCAACTGGCAGGGTGGTCACAAGGCCCTTCTGAGGACCCAGGGAAGGGACCCAAGGGCTCTGGACTCACAGCTGGCCCCAGGACTGTTTCTGGCCCCTAGGGCTTGGAGCCTTGGATGCAGCTGCACTGGACCCAGATGCTGGCCTTGGTTCCTCTGCTGCCGACCACCCAGTGCTCTTGGGCAGCCACCGCGTCTTCCTAGCCTCAATTTCCCCTCTGCACTGTGGGTCCCGCCCTCTGCTCTGCTCCCCTGGTGGCTCACTGTGCAGGGGATGACATAAAAGGGCTTGGTCAGCTATAATAAAGAGCCAGCAGCCTGGAGAAATGAGCACAGTGGTTCCCGATGGTTAAAGCTCTTCGAATAGGGCAGCTTCGTAGCCACAGGCTTCTCAGTGCCCCCAGACCCGCGGGAATCAGTGGGACGTCCGGCCCCGGGCCCGCAAAGCCCAATGCAAGGGTAAACTGAGGAAGGACTGCCTGCAGCCCACCCACCCGGGGAGCCTGGGCCACAGCTCCACCCTGAGGGCTGTTCTCCTGGGGGAAGGTGTGGCGGAGAAGAGGGGTGATTCCCAGCTGCCGGCTGTAGGTCACAGGTCGAAGGCGCGCCTGAAGCCTCTGGTGTCTGCAGCGACACCCACTCCTCCACTGTCTTCATCCCGGGAAGAATTATCTTAATATTCTTTTTCCAGGAAAAGAAGCCCAGAACCCCCATCTCTCCGCAGACCAAGCCCGTCTGGGGTCCAACCCCTGCATTTGCTTCCCCTTCCCCCTTCTGTCCCCACCCGCTTGCCACCCTTTCGGAGCCCCCCTCCCGGACCCGCCCCGCGACACCGCCCTCTGGGCCCCAGCGGTCCGCTCCACTGCGGGCTCCCGGGACCACCTCCTCCCGCGCCCGGACCTCGCCCTCCGCGGGCCCCGGGGCGCGGGGAGGGGCGGCCGGCAGCGCCGCTCCCGCCCCGCGGCCGCTCCCTCCCCGGCTCCTTCCCTCCCGGCCGGCCCCGGCGCCCCGCCCGCCGCCCGGCCGGCCCCTCCCGGCTGCTCCAGCCGCGCTCGCTCTGTCTCCGCCGCCCAAACTTTTCTCCGGGCGTCTCGCGCGGCGGCCGCCCCGGGCGCATGGGCGCCGCGCCGCAGGCGGCCTGAGCCCCGCGCCGGGTCCGCCCGCCGCGCCATGGCGGCCCGCGCGCCCCCTGCCGCACCTGCGGCCGAGGAGCCAGGGGGCCCGGGAGGCCCCCCGCGCAAGAAGAAGTCCCGCTCCGGCGGGTCCGGCCTCCGCCGCGCCTTCAGCTGGTTGCGGGGCAAGCGGCGCAAGAAGAAGGCGACGGGGGCCGAGGGAGCCGAGTCGACCACCCCCCGGGCCAAGAAGGCGGACGACAAGGCCAAGAGGGCCAAGGGCAAAGGCCGAGGTAAGGCGGCCGGGCACCTACCTGGGCTGGGCGCCTGGCGGCGCCGAGGGTGCGGCCGCGGTGGCTCCGCGGGAGTCCGAGATGTGTTGGAGGGTGGGGGCGGCCCCTGGGTCTGGGGGCCGTGAAGAGCTCTGGGCTCAGCCCAAGCACCCCCATCCTGCGCTGTCCCTCCGCCCTCCCAGCGCTTTCCACACCCAGTCCCGCCTCGCTCCGAGGGGAGGAGACCCCCTGGCCAGCCTGGGGCCGGGATCCCCTGGCTTAAGCAGGAAGTGCTGGCGGTGAGGCCGGTCTCCCTCCCCCAGGCTCCCCCAGGTTCTGCCCTCTGCTGAGTCAGGGGCTCAGAGACTTGACTCTGGCCTGAGGCCCATGGGGCGAGGCAGGTGGCCTTGGGTGTCCATGTCCGGGTCGGGGGGGGGGGTGTCCCTCTGCATCTAAAAGGTCTGTCCCCAGCCCCGCAAAGGAGCCAGCTTGGGGCACCTTAGCTTCTTGACAGTGTTAGTTTTTGCCACCTTGCCTGTCCCCCTGGAGCAAACCACAAACCTGCCGCTCCTGGTGGTGAGCTGACCGTGGATGACCCCACGCCCCCTCCCCAGCACTCATCTCCGAGCCTGGGGTAGAAACATGCCAGTGTTGGAAGTGTGCTCACGGCTGGGGGAGGCAGTGTCTCAGCGACAGCTCATTCCGCCTTTGGGAGTTGGAGCCCGGGAGCCCTTCTTGAGGGGAGGGGAAGGTGGCCCATGCCAACCCAGCTGGGGCACTTTACTTTGGGGCCACTTGCTTGGTTCGTTGCTCATTTTCCTGCCTCTGTGGTGTTTGCCTGAGTCTCGTAGGAGGGTGGGGGTCCCTTGGGGCTTGGCGTCCTGGTCCTGGGACATCTACCTGGCCTGTCCCTCCACGCCAGGGTGAAGGTGAGGAAATGACGGCGCGCGGCCGCCCAGCCCATCCGGCCTGTGTTTACCCTGCCCGTGTCCTTTAACCACCTCCTTGGGAGAATTAGAAGGAACACTTTCAGGGTCAGGAAGAGGGTGGAAAGCTTCTTGTTTGATTGCATCCGGCCTGATCTTCCCTTTGGATAAGGGCCCTGCTCTCCTGCGGCCCAGCCACAACTAGGAGTCGGGGTGCTGGGGCTGGACCGGCAGGGTGAGGGGTATTTCAGGGGGTTCTGCAGCCCTGACAGGACACAGAGCCTGGCCCGGGGCTGCTCCACAGGGATTCAGGCTGAAGTCATCCATGTCTCACTTAAGAAGGCATGGGGCAGAACTGCAGCAGGACGGATGGTGGTCAGACTGGCAGGACTGGCAGGGAGAAGACTGGTGGGCCCTCTGCAGACCCTGAGAGGCCAGCCTGGAGCCGCGTGCCGGGAAACTCCAGCCCTGCAGGTCCCTGCTCTGGCAGCCTGGGCTTGGGGTCCCCCTGTCTTGTGTTGGGTATCAGGTGGCTCCGGGCTTCCTGGGCAGCAGGTCGGCCGCTGTGAGCCCACGTGCATGGGTGATACCTCCCTGCCCCCGGCTGTTGTTTCCCGAGGCCCGCCTGGAGGAAGTCCTGTTCCTTCTGCTCCAGCCTCCTATTATTCCAATTGTTTCCTTGTCACCCGCCTGGCCCAACTTCTTTTCTGTTTATTAAGAGAAATAAATCCGATCTCTAATCTCCACTGGCACGGCTGGCCAGGAAGGGGCAACCCAAAGGAAGCTTAACTCTTTGAGGGAGAATGTTCAGAATGAAGATTTGGGAGCTGGGGGCAGACAGAAAGTTCCTCAGAGGTCGGGGGCCTTTGCAGGGGGAGGTCATTGTGGCCTCCATTCCGGTCCCTGAACCAAAGACCCAGGAGATGCAGGTTAGACTCCTTTCGAATCTTCCAGGATTCCCCCTGCCCTCGCAGCCCCGTGTGGACCTACGGGAGAGGAGATCTGATGTGTATGGACTGTGTCAGTAGCCTTCTAGCCCTAATCTTGTTGGATCCCCTTTGCACGTGACAAAACTCAGGCTCAGGGACAGTGCGTGCTCTATTTGACCACACTGAGATGTAAATGCCAATCACCTCCCTCCAACCCTGGCGCTGCGTCGCTGGCTCTCCCAAGGACCCAGAGCAGGGGTCGGGGTGAGGTTCTCATCCAGCCCGCCCTCCTGGGGTCTGGCACGTGGCAGCCTTCCAGGTACTTCTGGGGAGGGGGAGTATCAGAGTTGGGCAAGTAAGGGTTTAAAGATTTATGTATTTATTTGAAAGGTAGGGAGAAAGAGAGAGAGAGAGAGAGAAAGTATTATCTCTTCCATCCACTGGTTTACTCCCCAAATGGCCAGAACAGCTGAGGCTGGAGCCAGGAGCTCCATCCTGGTCTCCTGCATGGGTGGCAGTGACTCAAGTACTTGGGCCATTATCTGCTGCTTCCCAGGCAGCAGGGAGCTGGGATTGAACTTGTGTTCCCACATGGGACGTAGGAGGTTCCTCTGCACCACAACAGCCACCCCAAGGGGTTAAATACTGGCCCGGTTATTAGCAAGACCCATGATAGCGGACCAGCACCTTCTGTGGGCTCACTGCTCCCAGGACTGCCTCATGGGGAAGGGGAGCGTCTCCGAGGGATGGCCTTCTGGCTGGACACGCCTTTCCATCACTCTGAGGATCTCATGAGAGCAGTTACAAAAGTTCATCCCCTGAACATTAAGGACTGGATCAGGAAGGAACGGGCTCCTCCCCTCTCCAAGCCTCAGTTTTCTCATCTGTGAAGTAGGGACAATTCCTGGCAGGGTCACATTAACTAACAGCCGTCTCAGCGCTCTGTGAGCCGTGGAGTGCGGGCCAGATGGTGGCAGGCGCGCTGTTGTGATACGGGGGTCCTGGGCATTATCAGCTCAGTCACCCTGATCTGTGTTTGGGAAACAGCTCACCCGGTTACCCCTTACATACCCCAGAGGATGAGACTCACAGAAGCTTGGAGTCCCACCTCTCACCCATGGGAGGAGTCAGACCTGAGAGAGTTTGAAAAGCAAAAACAAACAAGAATCCATATTTTCCAGAAATATCACCTGGACTGCCATCAAAGTGTGTGGGGAGGAAATGTATCTGGGACAGATGCCAGGACCGGAGCCTGGTAGATAATCGGGGAGGGCTCCTGGAGGAGGTGAGCAGAGTGCGGGAGGAGGCAGGGTCCTGGCTAATTGGAAGAGGAAGAGAAGTACCTGGAGGGCTGCCGTGCGCCAGACCCCGGCTGGGCATTTTCTCCAAAGTCTTGTGCTGCCTGCACACAACCCGGGAGGTGGGCAGTGGTCCGTGGGCTGAAAGTAAGTGGCTCAAGGTCACTCACTCAGCTTCCTTCATCTGAAAAAGCCTCATGCTTTACCGTGCAGTGGCAGGCATCGTTCAAGGTGTGGGGTCCTGGAAGGTAACACAGGCAAGGTCCCTGCCCCTGTGGGAGTGACGTCACAGGATACCAATGACAGAGCCCCTCCGTGTGCTTCCGAAGGCCACGCTCTGCAACCAAAATAATACAACACTGGATGTGTTTCTGACTCTGGAGGGGAGTAGCCATTGTAGAGTCCCAGATGGGATCAGCCTTCGGGAGATGGATGTGTGGCCCTACCCTGCCAGGCCCCGTGGACTTAACCCCGTGAACTCACTGGGGCCTTTCCAAGTCCCCTCTGGCCGCTTGCTCTGGAAGTGCTGTCCTTGGCCTGGAGTTTGGAGAGAACCAGAGTGTGAGCTATGCTGTGCTGTATGATGGTGGGCAGAGCCTGCCCCACTCCAGGCCCTGCAGACCCTGTCTTGACAGAGCTGGGGTTCAAGGGCCTCGGAGACCCTGGCTGGTTCTAGGATTCTCAGAGCTTGAGAATAGGCTGGCGGGGGCGGGGGTGGCATGGGGGTGGGAGTGGATGGGAACCCAGGCAAGGAGGGCCAGGCTTTGGCCAGGCCCAGCAGACATTGCGTCCAGTGGCCTGGACGTCCCGGGAAGATGGGGAGAGGGAGTCCACCAGGGAAGTGACTTTGTGGCGTTCACAGCTGAGTGAGCACCCAGGGGCTTTCTGGGTAATGGGCATTTTCCTAAGGTAAGAATGGCTTCTGTTTGCCCTTCAGTGAACCCTCCAGGTGTTGTCCCCTCTTGTCATTGCCTGTGCTGTCCCTCCTTCTTTCTCAGGGCCTGGCTTAGTGTCATTCCCTCTGGGGTATTCCCAGGGGGAATGAGTCGTTCCCTCCCCCCCCAGCAGGCTGCTGAGAGAATGGGATGCTGTGCTGACCTCCTTCTTGCATCTTCAGCCTGGGTGGGGCCTGGACCCATGGAATGGGGGCCAGGGTCCCTTTCTATGGGATGCATCCTTTCCATAAAGGAGTCTGGGGTTCCTCAATACGAACGTGACAGGGTGGTTGCTTTGTTTACCTCTTCCAGGCCCCTATGAAATGACAGGCGTTGGGCTCCGATGGCAGAGGGAGCCTCTCTCATATATTTCACAATAAGTACCTGCCATGGCTGGGCACTGTCGTGGGGGTGAACGGGGTCCATCCAGGGTCCTGGGCCTCATGCACCTTATAATTTGTGTATGTGGGGGAGGGTGACAAACACTGAGCAAGTCATTAAGGGTCAGAGTGTGACAAGGCCCGACGTTGTGCCCTCCGCGATGCCAGCATCCCACGTCAGAGTGTCTGTTCTAGTCCCAGCGGCTCCGCTTCAGATCCAGCTCCCTGCTACTGACCCCAGGGAAGCAGTGGAAGATGGCCCAAGTACTTGGGTCTCTGGCACCCACGTGGGAGACCCAGATAGCGCTCTGGGCTCCTGATTTCAGTGTTGCCCAGTGCTGGCCATTGTGGCCATTTGGGAAATGAACCAGCAGATGGAAGACCTCTCTCTCTGTCTCACTGTTACTCTCTCCTTCAAATAAAAATAAATTTTTAAGTAAAAAGAAGTGTGACCAAAGAGGAAGTTGTGGGGCATCTCAGGGACAGCTCACAGCTTCCCCAGGGAGGTGGTCATGGACAAGGCACCTGTGGCCCTGAAATCAGCAAGGTCCCTGCCAGGGGCTGGGAACAGCTGGCTCTCTGGGGTTCCGTGTAGCTCACTGCTCTCAATCCTGAGGGTAGGGGCCAGGTTGACCAACTCTCCCCTCTCCCTGGCCAAGGCCTGGTGCCAAGGGGTTCCAGGCAGAGGGTAGGGGGCTCACTATGAACCCCTGGAGCCTGGGCATGTTGGGATCCCAGACGCAGAGGTGGTGGCCGGAGATGCCATTGGGAGCCCTCCTGGCATGTCCAGCTGGGCAGCTGAGGCCCAGAGGAGGAAGTGACTTGCTCAGGGTCACATGCTTTCCAGTGGCAGAGGCGGAGCAGGACCTACCGGGACAACTTCAGCTGCGCCACTCCTTTGTTCAGACTTCAAACGGAAAAGAAAAACCTGGCCTGGCGCAGAGAGGTGCCTCTGCCAGGGGCGAAAGAGCTGGGGGTGGGGGGAGCCAGGCCCCACGGGCCTCCCGTCCCCTCTCCCACTCCCAGACCTCCCCTGGGAGTGTACCTCAGGCCTGGGAGGGGCTCCCAGTCACTGGCCCCCCCAAGGCCCCCAGGCAGGGCTGACAGCTGAACTGGGCAGCCAGAAAGGTCCACTCTGTTTTGTCAGCAGAAGGCCTGGCAGGAGCCTCCCCCTCCACCTGCCCCTCGGAAATCCCCTCTCCCCAAGCCCTCCAAGCCAGCCCAGGCTCGCGCTGTCACATGCCGAAGCAGGCTCGTGAGTGGAGCCATTGTAGATTGTTTCCGCCACAGCAAGCGTGGGGGGGCGCGGTACATACGCCTCCCACGTGCAGACCCCAAGGCCACCTCCAGCCCCCTGGCTGACTTGGGGAAGGATGGAGGTGACGGCAGCGTCCTTGGCTGGTGTGTGTGTGTGTGTGTGTGTGTGTGTGTGTGTGTGTGTGAAATCTCTGTCCACCTCCTCCTCTTTTAACACTTCCGCTGCTTCACCGTCCTTGGGGGCAGCTCCGTGCTTCGCATGGTGTGTGTGTGGGAGCACTGGGGAGCAGCTCAGCCAGCCAAGAGATTAAATGCTGACTTCTGCGGCCACGTGCCTGGCTCCTAGGAGGCTCTCAGAGGGGAGCGGACACACTCCTCCAAGTGTGCCCATTACCCTCCAAGTGTGCCCATTACCCAGAAAGCCAGGTGAGGCCTTTATCGCTATTCTCCCAGTGCATCAGCCAGCCTCAAGCCACTCTCGTGGCTCCTGGAATTCTGGGCCATATCATATCTTTCCTTTTTCTTCTTCTTCTTCTTCTTTTTTTTTTTTTTTTTTTTGGACAGGCAGAGTGGACAGTGAGAGAGAGAGAGACAGAGAGAAAGGTCTTCCTTTGCCGTTGGTTCATCCTCCAATGGCCGCCGCGGCCGGCGTGCTGCTGATCCGATGGCAGGAGCTAGGTACTTATCCTCCACTGCACTCTCTGGCCACAGCAGAGAGCTGGCCTGGAAGAGGGGCAACCGGGACAGAATCCGGCGCCCCGACCGGGACTAGACCCGGTGTGCCAGCGCCACAAGGCAGAGGATTAGCCTAGTGAGCCGCGGCGCCCGCTTCTTCTTCTTCTTTTTAAAAAAAGATTCATTTATTCAAAAGAGGGGGGGGTTTCTTTCATTTGCTGGTTATCTCCCCAGATGCAACAGTCAGGGCTGGGCCAAGCCAACGCCAGGAGCCCAGAACTCCATCTGGTCTCCCACCTGGGTGGCAGGAACTCAAGTACCTGGGCCATCATCTGCTGCTTTCCCAAGAGCATTAGTAGGAAACTGGATCGGAAGTGGGGCCTCTCAGGGACAGCTCACAGCTTCCCCAGGGAGGTGGTCATGGACAAGGCACCTGTGGCCCTGAAATCAGCAAGGTCCCTGCCAGGGGCTGGGAACAGCTGACTCTGGGGTTCCGTGTAGCTCACTGCTCTCAATCCTGAGGGTAGGGGCCAGGTTGACCAACTCTCCCCTCTCCCTGGCCAAGGCCTGGTGCCAAGGGGTTCCAGGCAGAGGGTAGGGGGCTCACTATGGACCCCTGGAGCCTGGGCATGTTGGGATCCTAGACGCAGAGGTGGTGGCCGGAAATGCCACTGGGAGCTCCAACCAGCACGCTGATGGGGTGCCTAACCACTGTACCACAACACCCACCCCTCTGGACATACATTTTCATGCCAGCTAACTCTTCCCAGCAGTCCCAGCCCAGCCTCTGCCATGCTCCTGGCTGTGGTAGTTCTCCTCCTCCAGAATCCTGGAGCGCACAGTGCCTTCGCAGTGAGAGTACCGTGTGCCATCGCCACCACCTCTGGTCGTATGCAAACGCCACCACTGCCGCCACCACCAGTACCCGGGTGCCACTATTGCCACTGCATCTAGCATGGAAGCCCTGCCGTCTCCACTCCAGCGGCTGCTGGATGGCACACCCACTGTGTGTGGGACAGTCACTGCCCTGCAGGAAGCTTTTCTGGTTGGAAAGGCAGACAAGCAAACAAACAGATGTGTGAGGCAGGTATGGGGCTGGTGCGACATGGGGTGCCGGGGAGTCCTAGGGTGTGGTCAGATCTGGGTCCGAGGGTATCACTGACAGGGCCGTGGGTGCACGCAGAGCCGAGCCCGGGAGGAGCCAACTGTTGAGCAGAGCCTTGAGGGTGAAAAGGCGTCTTCTAGACAAAAGCAGGGGAGAGGAGACAACAGGTGTGAAAGCCTGGATGTGGGTACTAGAGTGTGGAGAGCTGTTTTGTGTGGCTGGAGCTCTGACAAAGAGGAGGGTGTGGCCAGCGGTGGGGCTGAGGCCTAGGCACCTGCCAGTCCTCACCCAATTCATGCCAAGGGATTTGCATTTTACCCTTACGTATTCTCTCTGCTACCCCACACCCTGTCCCCTTTCTGGGCCTCAAGTTTCTCATCTATAAAATAAAGGCATTGGGCTAGCACATCTTTGGGGTCTCTTCCAGCTTTATTTGTTTGAAAGGCAGAACGAGAGAGAGTGAGCGAGAGAGAGAGGGAGAGAGAGAGAGAGATGCTGTCCATCCACTGGTTCACTCCCTAAATGGCCGCAACAGAGCAGGCACTCTGATATGGGATGCCAGCGTTGCAGGTGGCTGCGTAACTCACTGTGCCACAAAGCTGGCTCCAGCCTCCAGCTTTGACACTGGAACCTTCTATGCCAAGTTGCTCACTATTTTCTATGGATCAATAGAACAGAAGCCACCCCTTCAGGGTCTGTACTGTTGTTAACCTCATGCTTTTTGCAAGAGGTGGGCTTCAGGGAGAGATGGGTTGAGCTTTAACTCCATTTCACAAGGAGGGAGGAGGTATCCGGGAGTTACTGGCCCGAGGGGCAGGCATTTGGTGCAGTGGTAAAGTTGCTGCTTGGGACACCGCCTCCCACATGGCAGTGCCTGGGTTTGAGTCCCAGCTCTGCTTCCAGCTCCAGCTTCCTGCTACTGCATACCCTGGGAGGCAGGTAGTGGCTCACGTGTGTGGAGGGAGACCCAGGTGAGTTCCATGCTCTGGGCTTCAACCCGGTCCAGCCCTGGCTGTTGTAGCCATTTGGGGAATAAAGCAGTGGATAGATCTTTCTCACTGCCTGTCTTCTCTCTCTCTCTCTCTCTCTCTCTCTCTCTCTCAAATAAAATGAAAATAAATTTTAAAAAGTTCTAGCTTAGTGTAGTGGTAGGGCTTGCCCAGGAGGTAGCAAAGATGAGTTAACAGGAACTACAGTTCAGTGTCTGGACTTCCAGCCCAGTGCTCTCTGCGATACCATGCTGCCGCAAGGGGGAGAGGCAGGCAGAGTGATGGTAAAAGAATCAGTGCCCAGGCTGTGTGGCCCTGGGCAGGTCCTTGGGTCCAAGGGCACCTGTGAAGATGCGGGGATCCTCCAGCACCATAAGAGGTTTTTAGAAGAGGCAAGGCTTGGCCTGGCCTTTGAAAAGCAAAGACTTGGGGGCTGTGCTTTTGGACTGATGGTTAAGGAACCCTTATTGGAGTACCTGCTTCCTAGCAATGCTGACCCTGGGGGCTCAAGTGGTGAGTCCCTGCCGTCCATGTGGGAGATCTGGGTCGAGTCCCCAGCTTCCACTTTCAGCCTGGCCCACACCAGGCCACTGCAGGCATGAACCAGCAGGTGGGAGCTCATTACCTTTCAAATATATAAAAGGAAAAATAAAGGCTTGTATAAGGAGAAATGAGTGAGGGGCACACAGCTCCACAGATGCATACAGACATCAGCGGTTTACCCACATCCTCCAGTACTTACACAGAAACCCACTGTAGATGCAGGCACACACTCAGCAAACACAATTGCGTGGTCATACCAATGCACAAAAGCCCAAACATATTTACGTGTACGTGCACACAGGCAGACGGTTACACATTCAAATAGACAAAGCTTAGGGGATATTCAAGACACCTGAGACAGTCACAGTGAAATAAGTAAACACACAAAGGATACATCTGGACATAAAACCAAACTCAGCCACATGGCTGCAGCTACACACAGGTGATTGTGCAGAGAGGAACTCACATGCTCAGGGACACAGGTACATTGGAGCACACAGTTACACACACATGTCCAATTACGGGGACTTCAAGGTCATGCACAAAGACAAGCTGGAAGAGGGGCTGGCATGGAGCAGTGGGTATTGGAGTCTGTCTGTGTTTGAGCCCAGCCTCTGTAGCTTAATTTAGTCAGTCGACTTAAAGGAACCTCAATTTCCCCATCTGTAAAATGGATGATAAAAAAATGTTTTGTGGATGAGATGAAGTGATTCATGAAAGCCGTCCACAGTGCCTGGCTCACAGTCGTGCTAAATAAAAGGGTGCTAATATAATTTTTGAATACCTTAACTACAGAAATACAGTCATTTCGATACATTTGTATACACAGGCATAGAGATAGGAGATACACGGACACGTGACACTCACGGGGTGGTGGCTGGTGGGCCTTAGCGACAGCAGGACGCTGAACCTCGCCTGTCTGATCTCCGCTTCTAGATCTTCTAGCTCCATTGCAGTCCTCAGAGAGGCAGCCCCTAGGGTGGTGGGAGAGCGGGCGCCTCGCTTGCCCTACCTGGACTTCCCGGAGTGCTCTGGGTGGGGCGGCTCAGCAGGTCTCCCAGGTCCCGGGAGGGGCGGAGCCGTCCGGACGCGCGAGGCCCCGCCCCTGCTCGGGCCCGCCCTCGGCCCGGCCATTGGCCACGGAGCTCGGGGGCGTGGCCGGGCTGGGGCTGGGGGCGCCCGCGGTGGCCGCCCGCGAGTCTCGCTGCCTCCCTCCCGGGGCTGCGGGCCCGGCGGCCGGGCTGGCTGGGCCAGGCTCCGTTTCCCTCGCCGGCTCCCGCGCCCGCCATGGGCAACTCACACCACAAGAGGAAGGCCCCCAGCGGCCCCCGGACCCGCAGCTTCTGGCGATTCGGGCGGTCGGCGAAGCGGTCGGCAGGTAGGGGGTGGGGGGGCGGGGGCGGAGCAGGAGGGGAGGAGGGTCTTTTGCTGCAGCCATCGTTACCGCTGCTGCCCCCTCCCGGGGCCTGGAGGGCGTGAGCGGGGGACGGCCGAGGATCCCCTCGCAGACCCCACCCCTCGCGGGCGCACACGGACACACGTACCCACCGATGCCCGCGGGTGGGCACACACGTCCATGGTCGCAGTTTCCACGGTAGCACACACGACACCCACCCAGACGTACGGACTTGCAGACGCAAAACCACAAACACAGTCGCACCCACACTGCCGCGCCACCATGGTGGGACACAGGTACATGCACCTTGGCGTGCGGCTCGCAGAGCCAGTTCAGACGCACAGGCACACGCATCGGTCGTGTAGGTACAGCTGCCCAGCGTTTTAGACACACGGAGGTGCGGGGTTCACAACTGCCCAGGCAGGCTCACAGGCAGACCGCAAGGCGCTCACACTTGTTCCCCAGGCCCTAGCCCCCGATCGGCTGAAAGTTTGCTGGAGGGAGGGGAGACAAAGGTGGAGGAGAAGCAGGAAACAGGGGCTGGAGGCTCGGGACCGCCTCCGTCTGGCGCGATCGGGAGTCAGACTGGTTCTCTCGGTTCCTTCCCTACCCCCACCCCCGCCACCGCGGCCTCTCCCCGGTCCCCCGCCCCTCCCCCTCAGTCCCCGAGGTCGCCGCCGCATCTCCCCCTTTTCAATGCAGCCACCGAGCTGGAACGCAGCCCTAGCCAGCGTGCTGCGGGATCCCTCCGCGGGTCACATTCCAGCCTCCGAGGGTGGGGATAGGGATGGGGAAGGCCCTAGCGCCGGGAGATGGGATTCCTGGTTTCCCCTAGCGAATGCGGCAGTTCAGGGTTTTCCCAGGAGTCCCAAGGGATGTGGAGGAGGGGCGGCTGGAGATGCCTGGTTTTCTCACCTGGTGAATTCAGAGATGGGGGAGGGGCAGGGTAATGGGTCTGACCCCGCTACTCCCCCCAGATGGGGGCATTTCAGCAGAGGCGGGTTGCCTGGGAGTACCCGCGCGTGGGGGGGGGGTGCGGGGAGGGAATCCTGCGTGGTGGGAGAATCCACCCGCGTGTCCCTTGGATGGCCCGCATTCCTCGAGGTTCAGCACAGGAGTTGATGATCTCATCCCTCCTCGCAGGGGGCTAAGGAAAGAGCCTGGGCTGGGAAGGAGGGAGCCGGTTCCTCTGTGGTTCTGGTACGGGAGCTGGTGACCTTGGGCGCATTTTTTTTTTCCACTCTGGACTTCCGGGCTCCTGTAGAGGAGAGGGCCTGTCTGTGAAATTAGGGGGTCCTGGCTTAGATGACTTCCTGAGATCCTTATGTTTCTGGCTAGCCATTTTCCAGATGAAGGGACTGAGGTCTAGGGAATGGGGGCTTTTCCAAGGTCATTGCCTGGGGCAGTTCAGGAGCACTGCCCATAACGGAACCAGCAGTAGCAAAGGGGCTAATTAAGTTCAAGTGCGGGCTCTGAGGATTCCTCAGAGGGCAGGTGTCGGTGAGAGACTCCAGGAGCTTCCGGTACCCTCCCTGCCACCTTGGCGGTCCTCAAATCGAGGCTGTGCCAACCCGGCTCTCCTAGAATCCGAACTGGGCGGGCAGGACTGGGGCTCCTCATCCGCCCTCCGATGACAGCTCTGATCTGATGGTTTCCTGAGAGCAGCTGTGGGCCCGGGCTTGTGGCTGCGATGGAGCGGAGCATGAGAAGGCTGTGCTCACAACCTCCTGCCAGCTGGCCTTGGAGGAAGGGGCCTGGGGCTTCCAGCTCCTGCTGCAACCCAGGGCCAAGCAGGCCGTCAGGTGTTCCTGCAAGACCACTGTTGAGCAACACAGAAGCAAGTGTAGGGGTGATTCCAGGCCGTATCTTTAGACAGTTGAGGAGATGGCCTCAATTTGGTTTTGGAAGTGACTGCTGGATTGGGATTAGAGAGGACATGGTTTGGGGTTCATTTCAGCTGTGGGGCATGCGTGTGAGCGAAGGCAGAAGTTGAGACCAAACAGGTAGGTTGGGGAGCAAAGCCGTTGGAGGCTCCTTTGTGCCCAGGAGGAGGAGTGGTTCCCCTGTGAGTGTAGGACTCCTTTGCTGGAGTCTGAAGCTTCCCTAGCCCCAGCCTGTGCTGGAGCCCAAGTAACTTACCCACTTGGTGAGTGTGTGAGGGGCAGGGTGGCGAGAGTGCAGGGTTGCCAGAGAGGCTGCGGTCTGCAGGCCATGGGAGCCAGGGAGGGGTGTGCAAGGAAGACGGTGGTGGCTTCAGGGCCGGGGCAGGTGCAGGCAGGACAGGTTGAGGGGTGGGGTGGTGAGAGTGGAAGCCTGGGAGCTTCCTTGTAGTAATTCAGGGGAGAGGTGACGAGGTGAGGCCCTGGAGGGCTGTGGGCTGTGGGAGTGGAGAGGAGTGGCAGCTGCGGACACCTCGGGGGAGGTGGCAGGACTGATAGGACGTGACATTCATCAGAGGCAAGCAGTGAGGGCCAGGGAGGTGTGAAGGCTGCTTGGCTGGGGCTGGTAGCCCCAGTAAGAACACAGAGCGAAGAGGAAGGCCCTGTGCTAACCCCTTTTTAGTGAATTGGTTTGTCTTCCAATAGGCTGACAAGTGAGACGCTGTTCTCCCCATTTTACCCCTGGAGGAGCTCGAGGTCAGAGAAGTGCAGTCATTTGCCTAACAGCAGGGAGAGAGCTGCACCTCCGTTCCAGCTCTAGCCTGCAGATGACAGGGCCGTGCTCCTAGTCACCTCCAGGATACATGGGTCTCATGGCCGAGGGGCCTGCAGGTCCTCTGGACAAAGAAGGCCTGAGCCCTGGGGTAGTGGAGCCCTGTAGGGAGCCCACTGCATGAGAGGGGCGAGGACCACGCTCTGACTCCCCATAGAGATGGAGCGGGTGGAAAGTGGGAAGCGAAACCGAGATCTGAGCAAGGGTGACCCACTGAGTCAAATGCCCTTGGAGGGTGCACAGGGCTGCAGGTGGGTGAGGCCACCCTGTGCTGCAAAGACACTAGAATCCAGCACAGCTCTCCCCTCGTCAGCCTGGGCAGGCTGGGGGATGAGGGAGGGTATGAATGGCGAGGAGAAGAGCCCCACTCCATGCACCTCCTCCCGTGGGCGGTCATGTCAGGTGCACATACGTGGCTCTCCCTCCAGCTAGATTTGTTCGCGTGTTGCGGGTGGAGTGAGGTCAGACCATCTGGATTTCTTTTTTGCCTTCCTCAAAGGGCCGGTGCCTTTGCTGGGTTCCATAGCTGGGAGAATGCCCTGTCCCCTGGCTCTCCTGTGTCTCCTCCCCTTTCCTAGGGGTGGGGAGGGAGGCCTGTGACCAACTGCTGGTGTGACCCTGGCCTTCAAGATAAGGGGCTGGCTCAGCCTTCTCTGATCTGAGGGATCTGAGATAAGCTGAGCCCCCTTGCTGCCCTAGGCCCAGGCCCAGGCACCGGAACCGACCACTGCCCTCCTAGGGGCAGTTACACAAGTTGAGGGCTCTTCAGAGATGTCTCTCCAAACCTCTTGCAGCAAAGGTGGAGACACTGAGGCCCAACACAGGGCAGTGCCCAGCTCATGTCATTCGCAAACCTAGACCTGGAATTCCCAGCCCTTGGAACAGCAGGGGCTGAGGACTGTCACTGTAGAGAGATAGGGAGCTGCTGTTAAGTGTCCTTTATCAGACCTTATCTTAATGGCCCTTAACTCCACTTGTGATTTGAGGACAGCTTCCGAAGTGGGTGGCTGGGAAGAACTGGGTTTTGCATCTAGGTAGAGCCCGGCTGCTCTCTGGACTCTGGCATTTCTAGCCCAGTGACCTTGGATAAGTCATTGACCCTTGGGAAGAGCCTGTGTCTGTCCCAAGAGAGGGGTTTAGTGATACTGTGTGTGTCTCATCTGATAAGGGCTGGGCTGTTAGTGCCCTAAGTGGAAAGGCAGCCAGGCCTGGGGCTTGCTCTGCCCCCTCTCCCAGGAGAGGCAGACACTCCCTCTTGGTTGCATGGCTTGTGTTAACTTTCCAGGTGCTCTGTGAGGTGGGTGTTAGTCCCACTTTACAGATGAGGGGACTGAGGCCCAGAGAGGCAGATACTGATCCAAGGTGTGGAATGCAAACCTCCTGATTCCCAGGCCTCTCCTCTCCTGACTTTATGGTGGCTGCTTCTCCGGCATCCATAAAATGGGGCTAATCACGCCTTGAAGGACTAAAGGAAAGTGCCCTGGAAAGTCGGAGCTGGGCCTGGATCGAAAGGGATTAAGATGTCATTGTCAGGGGCAAACACTGGCCTGGAAACACATTATGACATTTATTAGTATTATCGTAGCTAATTCCTCCCTGTACCAGTGCCCATTCCCCCAGGGCACCCTGTGGGATGGGATCCTCCGGCTCTGCTCCCCAGTATTTACCTTAGAACCGGCCTGTCTGCCCTGCCTCCACTGGGGTAGGGCTGGACACTGAGAGTGGAAGGGAGGGGAGTCCCCTGCTGCAGAGGTGGGGTCCACAGCTCCCTTTTCTCTGGGAGGGACTGAGGCTGTGGCCCCCACTTACCTATTAACTCAGACTCTGCACCACTCGGGCATTTGCGGGAGAGACCCAGGTTCCAGTCTGGGATCTGCCTCTTGGTGGTTAGGTGACCTTGAGCTAGGCAGTTTCCCTTGAGCCTCCTTGAGGCGTGGCTGCTGTCAGGCTGTTTGTTAGGTGTTCTGGAGACCAGAGAGAAAGTGTTTTGTGGACTGTGTCGGGGCTCCACCTGTTAGTTTGTTCTGCCCGTTTCCCTTTGTCTTATCCCTGTGGGAATAAAATCCACCCACGCTGTAGGTTCTGCTCCTGCCTGTAGAATGTGTGACCTGGGGAAGGCTGCCCCTTGGAGCCTTCATTTGTCCAGCTGTACAGGGAAGGGTGGAGGCCTCTGAGCACCATGAATGCCGGCTCAGGGGCTGGCCGGGGGCAGTTAAAACAGGACGGAGAGTGGGGGCCAGGCCATCTGGAGGGTTCCAGCTCCTGAGCAAGGCCACCTGGACAGCCGTGCCCTGCCCCCCTCATTCCTGTCCCCTGAGTCAGGCCTGCCAGGCTCTGGGCGCTGCCGCCCCCACCCCTTGCTGTGGAATGGGGCAGGTTGAAGCCTCACCCCATGGAGGATGTTGCCAAGACCGCAGACCGACGCATGCGCACATGGATGTGCGTGGCCGTAGGGGGCGGGGCTCCTTTCCCATTCCTCCCTGTCCCCAGGCTCAGGAAAGCCCCTGAACTGGTGGATGTGTGCACCTGCCTTCCTGTACGCGCAGCCGCTTGGCAGGCCCAGTGTGAGACTGTGCAGTCACGATCCTGGGTGAGGTGGGCAGGGACCACGGTGGCCTACCTGTGCTTTGTGGGCGTGGTCCTGAGAGTGTCCAGGTGGCCTCACAGAGGCATTCTGGAGGTCTGGGCCCCAGTGGACTGTATCAGCTCAGGTGCTTGCCTGGGTGCTTCCTGGGGTACCCTGTGTGTGTGTGTGTGGGGGTGGCTGGGACCTGGGGGGGCGGTCTTCACATCCCCAAAGCCTCGGTCACTCAGGCAGATGGGAGAGGTGGAGGCTTCCCTCAGGGGCCCAGGCTGCACTCTGGGCTGTGCCCAAGCAAAAAGCCCGGGACAGGCACGCTAAGTGTGGTGGTCCACAAGGTCCTTCCACTCTCTGGACTTCAGTGTCTTTGTGAGGTGCCCGCTGCCTCTCCTGAGACGCAGGTTGCTGAACCCCTCCCCAAGCAAGCCCACCCCCACCCCCACCCCCCCACTCCGTGTAGACCTGGTTCTGGAGTGGCTCAGAGAGGCCCCAGATTCTGGCTAGGCTGGGGAGGGGGAGGGGTGTTGCTGGGGCAACCAGATGTTATCAAGTGTGAGAGCCTTGGTTCCTCTGGGGAATCTGCAGCTGTGGCCTTGCCTGCCAGCTGTGGGGCCTGGGACCTCCATGAGCTAATGTTTCTCTGCCCCCTCCTCCCACCCTTCCCCTACCCCTCCTGCCCCCTCTTAGCGGGAGCTTAGCTCTTAGCGTCCCTGGTTAGCGGGAAGCTGAGGGTGACTGCTCGACTTGCTGATGCTTGCTTTTGGAGCAGAAGGGCCTGGGAAGTCACCCAGCTGTCTGGCCTTACAACTCTGTGGTCAGCTGTAGGAGAGGACCCTCCGGCCCCTCCCTCGAAGGCTGCTGTAAGATCTATGAGTGCTGTGGGTTAAGCCGCCACCTGCAGTGCCAGCATCCTATATGGCTGCTCCACTTCCAATCCAGTTCCCTGCTAGTGCACCTGGGAAAGCAGCGAAGATGGCCCAAGTCCTTCGGCACCTGCATCCATATGGAAGACCTGGAAGAAGCTCTGGGCCCCTGGCTTCCGCCTGGCCCAGCTCTGGCTGTTTAGGCTATTTGGGGAGTGAACCAGGCAGTAGAAGATCTCTCTCTCTGTGTCTCACCCTCTCTCTGTAACTCTTTCAAGTAAATAAATAAATCTTTAAAGGAAAAAAGATCCATGAGAGCAGAGTCTGGGCTCTGCCTTCCCCCAGCACCTGTGCCAGGCAGGAGTTAATCTCCCTGCCTGTGTCTGCTGCTCCTGTCTGGGGGGGGGGGCTGATAAGAGGAGTAGGAGGGGAATGGTGCATGATTACAAGAAACCGCGGATTTGTAGGGCAGAGGGGGTTCCTTGACGGGTGTTCCTCGGAAATCTGAAGTTTGTTGCTGGGACAGCAAACTGAACGTGGCGTCTGGATTCTGGTTGTTCTGAGTCAGAAGGCTGCTCTGGTCTCTGAGACCAGAGAGGCAGCTGGGTAGAATGCTTGCTTTCTCTGGCCTCCATTTCCTCATCTGTAAAATGGGGTTCCAAGTGCCTACTCGTTAAAGACTGTTGTCCAGATTTTGATGATTTGTTGAGGTATACTGCCCAAGCCCACAGTTTCCAGGATGAGGAATCAGCCATGTGCTTGAGAGGCCTCAGAAAGGTCAGGGTTGGGTGGGCAGCAAATGCAGACGGAGCTGCAGAGCGGTCTTGTAGGTTGGGAGCCACTGTGCATTCTTTTTTTTTATTTTTTCATCTGAGAGGAGGAGGCAGATAGGCAGAGATAGAGAGTTCCCACCCACTGGTTCACTCCCCAACAGCCCAGAACCACCTGGGAGGTGGGGACTCAACCCAGGTCTGCCACCTTGGTGGTGGGCACCCAGTTACTACGCCATCACTGCTGCTTCCCATTAGCAGGAAGCTGGGGTCAGAAGTTTTGATCTCAGGCATTCTGATGTGAGACGCCAGTGTCTTGTTTTTTTTTTTTTTTTTTTTTTTTTTTAAGATTTATATTATTTATTTGAGAGGTAGAGTTACAGATAGAAGGAAAGACAGAAAAAAAAGTCTTCCATCCACTGGTTCACTCCCCCAAATGTCTGCAACGGTCGGAGCTGGGCTGATCCAAAGCTAGGAGCTTCTTCCGGGTATCCTATGTGGGTGCTGGGACCCAAGCACTTGAGCCATCTTCTACTGCTTTCCCAGGCAGAGAGCTGGATGGGAAGTGGAGTAGCCGGGTCTCTAACTGGTGCCCATATGGGGTGCTGGTGCTGTGGGTGGAGGCTTAGCCCACTCACCACGCTGCTGGCCTAGACTCTGGTGTCTTAACCAGCATCTTTTAATTGCTAGGCTAAATGCCTGCCCCACTGTGAACTCTTTTTTTTTTTTTTTTTTTTTTTTTTTTAAGACTTAGTCACCCATTTGAAAGGCAGAGTTACTGAGTGGGAACTCTTCCATTTGCTAGTTACCTTCCCAAATAGCCACAGTGGCCAGGGTTGGACCAGACTGGAGCCAGGAGCTCCATCTGTATCTCTTACATGGGCAAGGGGGGGTCCAAGCACTTGGGTCATCTCCCGCTGGTTTCCCAGGCACATTAGCAGGGAGCTGGATTGGAAGTGGAGCAGCTGGGACTTCAACCAGTGGCGCTCATGTGGAATGCTGGCATTACAGGTGTAGCTTAACCTGCTGCACCATAATGCCAGCTCCCAAATTTTGGGTCCTTAGGGGTTCAGAGAGAAAGGTGTAGTGAGGGAGGGGTGTCCATAGGCAAGTTTGGGGTTCAGAGGTTACAGTTCATAGACCCTCTCTTTTATTAGAGTCTCAGCTACTCTTTTTAGGATTGTTAGTGGGGATTTTTTTATTTTTAACTTTATTTTTTTTTCAAAAAGATTTATTTATTTATTTGAAAGACAGAGTTACAGAGAGAGGTAGAGAGGTAGAGGTAGAGAGAGAGAGAGAGAGAGCGGTCCTCCATCCAATGGTTCACTCCCCAGTTGGCTACAATGGCCAGAGCTGTGCCGATCTGAAGCCAGGAGCCAGGAGCTTCTTCCAGGTCTCCCATGCAGGTGCAGGGGCTCAAGGACTTGGGTCATCTTCCACTGCTTTCCCAGGCCATAGCAGAGAGCTGGATTAGAAGTGGAGCAGCTGGGTCTCGAATTGGCGCCCATATGGGATGCCAGTGCTTCAGGCCAGGGCGTTAACCCACTGTACCACAGCACTGGCACCCCTCTCTATTTTTAATTCAAGAGGCAACAGGGACAAAGAAATTGAATGAACTCCCATCTGCTGGTTCACTCCCCAAATTGCTACAGCTGCTGGGGCTGGGCTGGGCTGGGCTGAGCAAAGCTGGAAACCCAGTCTAGGCCTCTTGCATGGGTGGCAGACCAACTGATCCACACTGGGTCCACACTGGCAGGAAGCTGGCACTGGCAGTTGGGAGCCAGGGGTTGAATCCAGGCACTGCAGTATGGCACACCGGTGTCTTAACTAGCCTTTTAGTCACTAGACTAAACATCCAACCTGCCCCGTCCATTTTTTTTTTAAAGATGTATTTTATTTATTTGAAAGGCAGTTACAGAGAGAAAGGGAAAGGGAGAAAGAGATCTTCCATCTGCTGGTTCACTCCTCAAATTGCCACAGTGGCTGGGGCTGGGCCAGCCCATAGCCAGGAGCCTGGCTCTCCATCCGAGTCTCCCACATGGGTGGCAGGGGCCCAGATACTTGCCCCATCTTCTGCTGCCTTCTGCATTATCAGGAAGCTGGGATTGGAAGCAGAGCAGCTGGGACTTGAACTGGTGCTCTGATATGGGATGCTGATGTCACAGGTGGTGGCTTAGCCAGCCGTGCCACAATACTGACCTTACCCCCCTTTTAAAATTAGACTTTTTTTTTTTTTTTAATTGACAGGCTGAGAGACAGTGACAGTAGAGTGACAGAGAACTGATTCACTCCCTGAATGTCTGCAGTGGCCATCTGGGGCTGGGATGGAGTTGGAAGTTAGGAACTCAAGCCACGTCTCCGGTGTAGAACCCAATTACTGAGCTGTTACTGCTCCCTCCTGGGGTCTGGTTGGAAGTTGGAGTGAGGAGTCCGAGCCCAGGTGCTCCAGTGTGGGCAGGCTGAACCCCTGCTCTCTCTCTCTCTGACTTTCTGGCTCATTCTGCTCCTTGCCCGGGGACCCAGCACAGATCCTGGAGTCACAGAGAGGGGTCAGAGGAAAGAAGCCTGGCGGAAGGTGTTGGAGGTCAGTGTGGAAGTCCTGCCTGTGCTGTGTGACTTCCCCGGCCTCTGATGTCACATTGTCAAAGTGGGAAGAAAGCCCTGTGGAAAGTGTGGGGCTGGACACACGCTAGAGAGGTTGTTGGCAGCAGCCACTGTGATTCTGCCCTGGGCCTGTCCCTGACTTCCCGGGTAGGTCCTGGGTCCTGGGCCAGCCCCCTGCCCCTCCAGGGGCCTCTCCACCCCCACAGGGCTGTCCTGGGCTTCTGCCTGACTGCCTCATTGGCTGAGCTCTGTCCCCAGGGCATTACCCTCACCAGCCAGGAGGGCTTAGGGGCGGGCACCTTGCCAAGTCTAGTCTGGCGGCCCGTCCGCCTCCCATCTGGCAGCCGGGACCCCTGCCCCAGCTCTGGCTCCGGAATATTTAGACCAGGACACAGTGGCAGGGTTAGGGGACCCCGCTGCAGCTGAGTGACCAGAGCGGGGAACGCACAGACTCCATGCCTCAGTTTCCCTCGTGCACCCTGCATCCTTCTTGAGGGGCGGGGTCGGCCGGTGGGCGGGATCAGTGGCGAAGGTGGGAGGAGGACCTGGAGCGGCCCCTCCCCCTCCGGCTGGAGGCATTGCTGCTGCGGGGCGGGGACGCGAGCGCTCGGGCGTTTTCCTCCGTGCTGGGTCATGGTGAAGGCGCCGCGCGGCGCTCGGGAGAGGCCGGGAGAGGGGACGGTCGCGAGCGGCGCCCGCAGTCATGGTGGTGTTCCTGGGCCGCCACCTCCCCACGCTTCCTGGGCTCTTTAAGAAGAAGGGTGAGTGGGTGTGGCAGCGGGGTGAGAGCCGGGATCCTCTATACGTCCCTTTGCCGGACCCTGTTGTAGAAAAAGGGGTCAAGGCCGGGAAGGAGTAATGGAGGTGGGGGCTGGGGGCTGGTAGCGAGGCCAGAATCTCCCGTGCTGCTTTGTCCGGCCGCTTTGCTGCTGTCTTTGTCTGGGCCCTGCTTGTGCTTGGGAGGATGGAGCCAGGTGTCTCTGACCTTGAAGCCGGCTTGAGCTTTGAAGCGCTTCGCTGAGCACAGCCCGGGGCCGGTTCAGAGAGCTGGCAGCCCCCTCCCCAGTGAGAGGGGCTGTGGGATGCGAGCAGAGGTGGGGAAAGTAGTTCCACAGGAAGTTGGGGGACTTAAAGGCCTGGGTAGGGGGAACCTGTGCCCACTCCTCCTCCAAAGACCTGGGCTTCCATGCCAGGATTAAGACGGGGCGGCCAGGGATTCCAGGTGTGTGTGACCCTGGAGCGCCCTGTGGCAGCCCAGAGTGTCCTCCTGGCTCTGACTCCCGTTTGCTGGGTGACCTTAGGCAGGGCCTTTCCCCCTTGAGCCTGTTTTCCCCAACTTGTCAAATCAGGAGGAGTGGATGAACAGTTCCCATCAGGTCCCCTGGGGGACCCCAGCTCTGCCCTGGTGGGACTCCCGTGGATGCCCGGGTGGAGAGGCAGGTGTCGGGGGCGCGGCCCTGTGATGGGTTTGTTTTGTTCCTGCTCCTGCACAAAGTGCCATCCAGGTCACATGACCCTCCTAGCGCTTTTGCTTATGTTGTGGGTTTCATTTAGAGGGGGGCCAAGGCTGCAAAGTGCTGACGCAGCCCCCCCACATCCAGGATTAGATGACCAACCCCTCCGTGGGCGGGGCTTGTAACTGGAGCCTTTGTAATGGATCCTGGCTCCTCTGCACCAAGGGCCAGGGCCTCCAGGAGGGAGGGGAGTGGGGGGGGCAGCTGGGACTGTTCCCTGAGCAGAGCCCAGAGCTTCCTTGGCTGCGGGTGGAGGGTCCCAGTCCTCCTTCTCTCTGCCCTTACTTCTAAGGGCCAGCCACATGGGTGAGTAGGGGACCCACAAGGTTATATATACCCCCATGGGTGCCTTCCCCCAGGCTTTGCTGGGACTCTGGGTAGGTCCCCTGCCAGCTCCCACTCTTTCCTGGTCTCCCTTCTTTCTGGATGTAGGCTGAGAGGTTTCACTATAAGTATGCTTTCCTGTAAAGGGGACTTGGGGGCTGCAGATGGGGAATGTGTGTGCTGTGGACTGCACATGTCCCCAGGCAGTCTTGTGTGCGGCTCTGAATTACAGACACAGTTTGTGTGTGTGCACAATGGGAGCTGTATATATTGGGTGCACATCCCAGAATGATGGGTTGTGTGTCCAGGTAGGGGGAAGTGGGTATCACCGTGTGCGCAGGGGCTGTGCACAGGCTGGGGACTGTGGGTACCCTTGTGGCTGTGCCTTGTGGCATGTCCGGGACTCCGATGTCTTCCAGCTTCAACTTCCCTCCCTCCTCCATCCCACTAGGCTCTGCCAAAGCTGAGAGTGACAAACATCAAAGCGTAGGGCCCGGCCAGGGGCCAGGGTCTGCAGTGGATGAACACCAGGACAATGTCTTCTTCCCCAGTGGGCGGCCACCCCACCTGGAGGAGCTGCACACGCAAGCGCAGGAGGGGCTCCGCTCACTGCAGCACCAAGGTAACACTCCCCTCCCGCCAGCGCACTCTCTTAGCTCCCAAGGTTGGAGGCCCAGCCCAACACACCCTCTGGTATCTTCCAGAAAAACAGAAACTGAACAAAAGTGGCTGGGACCATGGAGACACCCAGAGTATCCAGGTGAGCCCCCCGCCCAGTCCCGCTGGACTCCTCCCTCCCTGCCCGACCTGTGCACGCACCTCTCTGGAACTGTTTCCTTCCTGTGTCCTGAGGGACCAGGCCAAGGTTGCTGCAGCTGCTGCTGGGTTATACTGGGGGTGGGGCCGATCCACGAGCCAGAGTTCCAGTGGGGAGAGTTGGAGGCAGCCCCGCCCAGGCCAGGGCCTGATCGCCTTCTTCCCCCGATAGTCCTCCCGTGCGGGGCCGGATGAAGACAGCATCTCCTTCTGCAGCCAGACCACGTCCTACACGGCCGAGAGCTCCACGGCAGAGGACGCTCTTTCTATCCGCTCCGAGATGATCCAGCGCAAAGGTGTCTGCGCAGCAGCTGGGATTTGTGGGCAGGGGAGGGGACGGTGGGCACCGTCAGCTTGCCCGTTTCCTCCTAACCCAGGGGCTCGCCAGGCTCTGTGACTCAGTGAATTCAGGAAACACAGTCTCCTGTGTCCTCCTGGAGATTCACAGCACGTGGGCTGTACAGCAGGACAGTTCATTCAGAGTGGGGAAGCCTGGGTGTGAGGCCTGGCATTGCCATGTACTAGCTGTGTGACCTTGGGCAGACCCTTAACCTCTCTGAGCCTCTGTTTAATGTTCTATAAAAAGGAGAGTAATAAGAGTACTTACCTTGTTGGAATGAATGCCAAGTGTTTCACCTGCTGGCTGACACATAGTCCTGTGTTTACTGAGTGGAAATTATCATTGTTGACTTAGCAGCATCCTAGAAGTCTTACAGAAAAGCAGCTTCCCATTTGGTTTAACCCGGCTTCGCCCACACACCTATTTGTGCAAATTGTTTTTTTTCCCAGAACTCTTCTTATTCCACAAAAGTGGTGCTCTGCAGAGTGTGCTGAGTCCTGCTGCTCTAACGGTTTTTTTTTTTTTCTCCACCCCTGCTCATCTCCCCCGGACTGGCCCCCAGGCTCCACCTTCCGACCTCATGACTCATTTCCAAAGTCATCCGGGAAGTCAGGGCGGCGGCGGCGGCCACGGCGGAGCACGGTGCTAGGTCTACCGCAACACGTGCAGAAGGAACTCGGTGAGCCCTGGACTGGGAGGGCGGCGGCGGTGGCCTCGGGGAGCGCTGGCCAGCCCCTCTCTGCTGACCCCCCACCTCTCCCGTTCCTCCCAGGCCTGCGAAATGAGCGGGAGGCACCAGGCACTCCTCGGCCTCCTGGTCCGCGGGACGCTGTACGCATCCCCACTGTGGATGGCCGCCCAGCGGGGCTGGCCTTGGGGACAGGGGCCCGGGTGTCCCTGCAGGCGCTGGAGGCAGAGGCGGAGGCGGGCGCTGAGACAGAGGCCGCGCTGCAGCGCCACATCGACCGTGTCTACCGGGACGATACCCTGGTTGGCCGGTCCACAGGGGCCCGGCCCCCGCCGTTGAACCGGCCCATGTCCTTAGCAGTGCCTGGAATGACCGGAGGAGCAGGGCCTCCGGAGCCCCTCAGCCCAGCCATGTCCATCTCGCCCCAGGCCACTTACTTGTCAAAGCTGATCCCACACGCTGTGTTGCCACCCACCGTGGACGTGGTGGCCTTGGGCCGCCGCAGCCTGCGCACGCTGAGCCGCTGCAGCCTGCTCTCGGCCAGCCCGGCCTCCGTCCGCTCGCTGGGCCGCTTCTCCTCAGCCTCGAGCCCACGGCCCCTCAGCCGCCACCCCTCCTCCTCCAGCGACACCTGGAGCCACTCTCAATCCTCCGAGACCATCGTATCCGACGGGTCCACCCTCTCTTCGAAGGGTGGCTCCGAGGGCCGGCCAGAAGGCTCAGTGGCCAGCAGCAGCGTGGCACCCCCTCCCCAGGGCGGCAGTGGCCGGGGCTCCCCCAGCGGGGGCAGCACTGCAGAGGCCTCGGACACGGTCAGCATCCGGAGTAGCGGGCAGCTGTCGGGCCGCAGTGTGTCCCTCCGGAAGCTGAAGCGGCCCCCACCCCCTCCCCGCCGGACCTACTCCCTGCACCAGCGGGGCTCCGCAGCACCTGACGGCCCCTCCGGCTTGCCTCCCAAGCCTGAGCGCAAGCAGCCGCAGCAGCCGCCGCCGCAGCCCCGGCCGCCCACCACCGGGGGATCAGAAGGGCTGGGGGCGGCACCCTGTCCCCGCACCTCAGCAGGCGGCTGGGCGCCTGGCTTGTCTCCGAGTGGCTCCCGGCGCCCCCCGCGCTCCCCAGAACGGACGCTTTCACCCTCTAGTGGGTACTCGAGCCAGAGTGGGACCCCCACCCTCCCTCCCAAGGGTTTGGCAGGTGCCCCTGCTTCCCCAGGCAAGGCTCAGCCCCCTAAACCCGAGCGTGTCACTTCCCTTCAATCTCCTGGGGCCTCTGTCTCCTCCTCCCTCACTTCTCTGTGCTCCTCCTCCTCTGACCCTGCCCCCTCGGACCGCTCTGGTCCGCAGATGTCAACCCCCCTGGGTGACAGGTTTGTGATACCTCCTCACCCCAAGGTGCCTGCGCCCTTCTCCCCACCTCCCTCCAAGCCCAAGAGCCCTAACCAGGCTGCCCCTGCTCTGGCCACCCCTGTTCTGGCTTCTGGGCCTGTCTCTCCCCCTGAGGCCAGTCCTGCACCCCCTGCCACCCCCCAGACATCCCTGACCCCTCTCCTGGAGGCTCCCATCATCTCCAAAGACCCTTCACCCCCGCCATCCCCACCCCCATCTTATCATCCCCCGCCACCCCCCACTAAGAAGCTGGAGGTGGTTGAGGAGGCTCCGGCTGCCCCAGAGACTACTGAGCAGCCCCTCCAAGATCCCAGCTGGCCCCCGCCCCCGCCGCCTGCAGCCGAGGAGCAGGACCTGTCCATGGCTGACTTCCCCCCACCCGAGGAGGCCTTTTTCTCTGTGGCTGGCCCAGAGCCTGCAGACCCCTCTGGTGCCCCGGAGCCTGGCAGTTCGCCAGCTGCTGTCTCTTTGCAGAGCCAGCTCCAAGGTACTCCAGAGCCCCCTCCAGCCCCGCCAGCCCCTCCGGCCCCGCCAGCCCTGCCATCTCCAGCTAGTTCTGCCCCAGGGCTTGTGACCAAGCTCCCTCGGAAGGAACCAGTGGGCTGCAGCAGCAAGAGCAGCGGGCCGCCCAGGGAGGACGCCGGTGCGCCTCTGGTCACGCCTTCGCTGCTGCAGATGGTACGGCTGCGCTCCGTGGGCGCGCCCACTGGGGCTCCCACCCCAGCGTCAGGGCCATTGGCCCCCCAGAAGCCCCTGCGAAGGGCCCTGTCTGGACGGGCCAGCCCTGTGCCAGCCCCGTGCTCAGGGCTGCACGCTGCTGTGCGACTCAAGGCATCCAGCCTGGCTGCCGCCGACGGCCCGCTGAGTGCCCAGCCCAGTGGAGCGCCCGAGGCAGAGCCGCGGCCTCCCCAGTCTCCCGCCTCCACCGCCAGCTTCATCTTCTCCAAGGGCACCAAGAAGCTGCAGCTCGAGCGGCCCGCGTCTCCTGAGGCCCAGGCTGACCTCCAGCGGAAAATGGTGGCTGAACTTCGGAGCATCTCGGAGCAACGAGATGCCCAGGCCCCAAAGAAGCCGCCGAAGGCTCCCCCACCTGTGGCCCGCAAGCCGTCTGTGGGAGTCCCGCCGCCTGCCTCCCCCAGCTTCCCTCGGGCTGAGTCCCTCACTGCTCCTCCCACCAATGGCCTCAGTCATGCCGAGGACAGGACTAAGGGGGAGCTGGCCGCGAACGGAGGTGTGGTGCAGCTGGCGTGCCCAGAGGAGAAGATGGGCTCCCCAGGCTCAGGTATGGTGGGCAGTGGTGGGAAGTGGTCATGCCGAGTACCCTCGGAAGGGTTCGCGCTTCGTCTTGGGATGCCTGGGAAGCTACTGGGAAGGAGCTACTGGGGTGAGGCTGGGGGGCCTTGGCATCACGCCAGCTGAGTTTGAATCCCAGCTTCGCCATTTTTCCTGCCCGTCCTAGGCCCCTGTGACGCTACAGTGGCAGGGGTCACGTTTGTCGTGGCCAGCCGGTGCTGCTGGCGTGGGCTGGAAGGGGTGGGAAAAGGCAGGGTGAGGATGTGCCTTGGGCTCTCAGTGCCAGAACCAGGCTGGGGAGCCCTCCACCAAGTGTCCTTTCTTTTCCTCACAGACCCAAAGAAGGAGCTGGTCTGACCACCAGGCACCTCAGTGGCACTGCTGACCCATCCCAGGTACACAATCTCTCAGG